>NC_139024.1:109486664-110061648 GCF_964662115.1 Mustela nivalis | reverse complement strand
AAGGGCATACAATTTTTTTCAACAATATCTCATGCTGAGTCGCATGGTTTATTTTATTAGGAATATCTTTCTCTCCATCTAGATTGTAAGTCCTGGCATGAAAGGGTTCATGTTAACAGCACCACCTACAAGAGCTATCTGTACATATCTCCATTTAATGTACATTTACAAATGATTGATTACACGATTCATATAGTATCAAGTTGCTCAGAGAAATAAACAAGTTATACTGAGTGAGTTATAAATCATCATCCAACATGGACATTGAGAACCCACTGTGTGCCTGGCACTATTTTAGGCTCTGGGTCTATCCCAGCAAATAAAGAGTTTCCATTTCAAAGAAGGAGGTTTTGTGTATGTCATTCTGTGGCAATTCAGGGTTGAGAACATGCTGGTGAAATATGAAAGTGGAAAGATACGGCTGGAAAATTTTTGATGTTGAGAGGGCGAGATAGATCATAAGGAGGTCACGATGTTGATTATGTTACAGGGAAGCCTGAGGTACTTTTCTTTCAAGTCATGAACCGCTGTACTATGTTTCCTTTAGCAGCTTGGTTTTTGCTTCCCCATCTCATTACTGCAATTTTGCCCCTGGCCCTGCCGGTCCCCTGTGTCCATCACTCATGCCTGTAGCACTTATTGGACTTTTCACTGTTACTTGGATGTTTGCTTAAATTGTGTCTCTCTGATATTTATCTGATATGTTTATGTGGCACAGAGAGAGAGCAAGAACAGTTTATCCATTTAAGGCTGATAATAATTGATCAGAGGTAATCTATAAAAGAAAGTGGTGGCTTGGGTAATCAAATCTACTGCATATACTGTTTCTGGAATAACCATCTTTATAGTTTATGAAGATTAATCTGTGCTTAAAGTGTCAAATAAAGTACACAGTACTACATGTAGATCATTTATATTCTCTTGGTGTTGTATTGTAGGGGACAGGGCTGGAGGGGATAGATTATAAGGTAATGAGCTGTAGGATTCTGAACTGTAGGATTCTGGAGAGGCAGAGATTAAAAAAACAAAAACAAAAACAAAACAAAACAAAAAAACCTTCTCTGCTTGTTGCAGTTATAAGAAAGCCAGGATCAGAGATGCTCTGTTTTACGCATGAGATTTTGGGGCAAGCGTGTCCCACAACTATGATTCTACCTTTCTCTGATTTTATCATATTGTCTCACTCATCTATCAGCATTTGTTTCCTAAGTAATTTCTTGTTCACTTCCTTATATTCTGATGCACTCGGATACGACATTCAAAGATCCATTGAGGACTTGCTGGGGAAGCTAATAGTGTTGAGTGATGTCTTTTTTGGTCACTCTGATACATTTAATGGCAGAAACAAGACTGGATCAGCTTCTTTTTCTTGGTTCTGACCTAGTCAGTCTCTATATTTCCTTCTGACCCATTACAAAAGGGATGAGTCTTAAAAAAGACTTCTTTCCCAACTCACTTTTACTTCTCAGAACCTAAATGATATCCCTGAAAAGAAAAATCCATTGCCTTTTTGGTGTCTCTTACTCAAAGCTAAAACTTTGCCTAATCTATAATCTTGAAATTGTTCCATGGAACGCACAGAAATCTTAGGTAAAGTTATCAAGCCAGGCAGCTTAATTTAACAACAAAAATAAAATAAAAATAAGGCTGGAGTGATTGTGTATTAAAAATATTCTACATTTAAGTCTAGCATGTGGCCAGTTATCAGATATTTTCAGCATAGCCAGTTCAACCAGCTTATGGAAAATCTTGTATAGATCGTGGGTTAATTTAGAATGTTGAGTTTTGGGATGGGGTGGGTATCATCTTGGGAAGTACTGGGATTCTTTCTGTTATGTAGTTGAATTTCTAGAGTCAAGGCTGAAGATGTTCCATCAGGTCTGGAAAAACCTGCTTGGGTTCTCAGATTAAGAAGATGCTGACTCAATTGGCTGGTAACAAAAGTATCTACCCAATAAATGATTTTTAAAAGTTTGATTTGTGACTAAGATTTGCATATTTTTGTGTTATTTTACGACAACAATTTAGAACCATTTTAGCACTAGAAGATATAAATTTTAAAAGTAAAATTATATTTTGTGTTTTTTTTCTCTTTTAAGATTTTGTTTTTCTTAGAACGGTTTTGGTTGACAGCAGAATTGCGAGGAAGACTTTGCCCATACATCATCTGCTGCTACTCTTGTGTACCCACCTCTTTTTACAATGTTTTCCAACCCAGTGGTATGTTTATTACAGCTGATGTACCTGCACAGCCACATCATTACCATGCGAAGTCCATAGTATATGTTAAGTTTTTCTGTTGGTGTTATATGTTCTATGCGTTGGGACAAATTTGTAATTAATCTCTCCCTAATTATAATACCACACAGAGTATTTTCAACACTCTGAAAACTCGTGCTTTACTTATTTTTTAAATTCAAATATGCAGTATTTAGTTTCAAGTGTATAGTATAGTGGTTCAACAATACTATACATTACTCAGTGCTCGTCATGATAAATTACTCTCAATCCCATTCCCCAGTTTCATGCATTCCCCCCACACAGCTCCACCCTAAGTACCATCAGTTTGTCTTCTATAATTAAGAGTCTGCTTTTGGTTTGTCTCCTTTTTTCTTTGTTCATTTGTTTTGTTTCTTAAATTCCACATATGAATGAAATCATATGGTGTTTGCGTTTCTTTGGCTAACTTATTTCACTGATTTCACATCATACCCTCTAGATCCATCCATGTTGTTGCAAATGGCAAGATTCCATTCTTTTTTATGGCTGAGTAGTATTCCATTGTGTGTATATACCACATCTCTTTATCCATTCATCTGTTAACAGACATTTCAGCTGCTTCTATAACTCGGCTATTCTAAATAATACTTCAGGGGCGCCTGGGTGGCTCAGTGGTTTGGGCTGCTGCCTTCGGCTCGGGTCATGATCTCAGGGTCCTGGGATCGAGCCCCGCATTGGGCTCTCTGCTCCGCAGGAAGCCTGCTTCCCTCTTTCTCTCTCTCTCTCTCTGCCTGCCTCTCTGACTACTTGTGATCTCTGTCTGTCAAATAAATAAATAAAATCTTTAAAAAAATAAATAAATAAATAAATATATAATACTTCAATAAATATAAGGAGGCATATATCTTTTCAAATTAGTATTTTTACTTTCTTTTGGAAAATATTCAGTAATGGAATTACTGGGTCATATGGTAATTTTATTTTTAATTTTTTTAGTAACCCCATTTATTTTCCACAATGGCTACACCAGTTTCATTCCTACCAACAGTATACAAGCGTTCCTTTTTCTCCATATCCTCACCAACACTTGTTTCTTGTGTTTTTGATTTTAGCCATTCTGACAGGTATGAGGTGATATCTCATTAGAGTTTTGATTTGCATTTCCCTGATTATGAGTGATATTGAACCCCTTTTACGTGTCTTTGGCCATCTGTATATCTCCTGTGCAAAAATGTCTGTTCATGATTTCTGCCCATTTTTAATTAATTATTCATTTTTAGGGTGTTGAGTCTTCCAGTTATTTATATATTTGGGTTACTAATCCTTTATCAGACATGTCATTTACAAATATCTTCTCCCATTCAAAAGGTTGTCTTTTAGTTTTGTTGATGGTTTCCTTTGCTGTGCAGAAGCTGTTCATGCTGATGTAGTCCCAGTAGTTTATTTTTGCTTTTGTTTCCCTGGCCAAAGGAGACACAACTAGAACAAGGTTGCTGCATCCAACGTCTGAGAAATGACTGCCTGAGCTCTCTTCTAGGATTTTTATGGTTTCAGATCTCACATTTAGGACTCTCAACCATTTTGAGTTTATTTTGGGGTGGGGTGTAAGAAAGTGGTCCAGTTTCATTCTTTTGCATGTAGCTATCCAATTTTCCCAGCATCATTTAAATGTTAAAGAGACTGTTTTTTCCCCATTGCATAGTATTGTCTCCTTTTTGAAGATAGACTAAGCATATAGTTGTGGGTTTATTTCTGGGCTCTCTATTCTGTTCCACTGATCTGTTTCTGTTCCAGTACCATACTGTTTTGGTTACCACAGCTTTGTAATAGATCTTGAAATCTGGGATTGCGTTACCTCAGATTGCTTTGGGTATTCAGGGTCTTTTGTGGTCCCATACAAATGTTAAGATCATTTTTTCTGAATCTGTGAAAAATGCTATTGGTAATTTGATAGAGATTGCATTAAATCTGCAGATTGTCTTGGGTCATACAGATATTTTAACAACACTTTTTCTTTCAATCCATGAGTATGGGATATTTTTCCATTTGTTTGTTTCATCTCCCATTTCTTTCATTAATGTTTTAAAGCTTTCAGAGTATAGGTCTTTTGCTTCCTTGATTCAGTTTATCCCCAGGTATTTTATACTCTTTGATACAGTTGTAATTGGGATTGTTTTCTTAATTTCTCTTTCTGTTTACTTCATTATTATTGTATTAAAATGCAACATTTGTATTCTGTGTGTTGATTTTATATCCTGTGACCTTAATGATTTTATTTATCAGTTCTAATAGTTTTTTGGTGGAGTCTTTAGGGTTTTCTATATATAGTATCATGTCATCTGCGAATACTGAAAGTGTTACTTCTTTCTTATCAGTTTGGATGCCTTTTATTTCTTTTTGTCTGACTGCTGGGGCTAGGACTTCCAGTGCTTTGTTGAATAAAAATAGTGAGAATGGACATCCTTGTCTTTTTCATGATTTTATGGGGAAAGCTGTCAGCTTTTGACCATTGAATATGATGTAAACTGTGGTTTTTTTCATATATGATCTTTAGTTGATCTTATGTTGAGGTATGTTCCCTCTAAACCTAATCTGCTGAGTTTTTTTTTTTTTTTATTATGAATAGATGTTGTGCTTTATCTAAAGCTTTTTCTGAATCTACTGAGATAAGCTCTTTTGTTTGTTTGTTTGTTTGTTTCATTAACACACAATGTATTATTTGCTTCAGGGGTAAAGTTCTGTGAATCATCAGTC
Organism: Mustela nivalis; assembly: GCF_964662115.1. Lineage (NCBI taxonomy): Eukaryota > Metazoa > Chordata > Mammalia > Carnivora > Mustelidae > Mustela > Mustela nivalis. The sequence goes on along the minus strand of NC_139024.1, from coordinate 110,056,674 downwards.
TTACATAATTCACAGCACTCACCATAGCACGCACGTACCCACCCCAATGTCTATAACCCAGTCATCCTATGCTTTACCCCTCCTCCCTGCAGCCCTAAGTTTGTTTCCTGAGATTAAGAAGAGTCTCTTACAGTTTGTCTCCCTTGCTGGTCCCATCTTGTTTCATTTTTTCTCTCCCTACCCTCCATGACCCCCTGCCCTGCCTCTCAAATTCCTCATATTAGAGAGATCATATGATAATTATCTTTCTCTGATTGACTTATTTTGCTTAGCATAATACCCTCTAGTTCTATCCACATCATTGCAAATGGCAAGATTTCATTTCTTTTGATGGCTGCATAGTATTACATTGTATCACATCTTTTTATTCATTCATCTGTTGATGGACACCTAGGCTCTTTCCATAGTTTGGCTATTGTGGACATTGCTGCTATTCAGGTGCACATGCCCCTTTAGATCACTACATTTGTATTTTTAAGGTAAATAACCAGTAGATAAGCACTGATTTTATCCTTTTTCTTGTTAATGTGATATATAATGTTGATGATTTACAAATTTTGAACCCCTTTACAGTCCCACTTGATTGTGTTGGACGATTTTTTAAAATATATTTTTGGATTTGGTTTGCTAATATTTTGTTGAGGATTTTTGCATGAGAGATCTTGGCCTATAGTTTTCATTTTTTTGGTAATGTCTTTATCTTGTTTTGGTATCAGAGAATTGCTGGTCTCATAGAATGAATTTGGAAGCTTTCCTTCCTCTTCTATTTTTTGGAATAGTTTGAGAAGAATAGGTATTAACTCTATATTTATTTATTTTTCTTTTTAATTAACATATAATATTGTTTCAGGGGTACAGTTTTGTGATTCATCAGTCTTAACACTCAGCACTCATCACATACCCTCCCTAGTGTCCCTCACCCAGCCACCCCATGCCCCCACTCCCTACGCCTCCAGCAAAACTCAGTTTGTTTCTTAAAATTACGAGTCTCTTATGGTTTGTAACTCTTCTTTAAATGTTTTGTAACATTCACTTATGAAACTATCTAGTCTTGGACTTTTGTTTTGGGGGAGTTTTTTTTATTACTGATTCAATTTTATTGCCAGTAATTGGTATGTTTAAATTTCCTATTTCAGGGGCACCTGGGTGGCTCAAGTCCTGATCACAGGGTCCTGGGATCAAACCCCATGTTTGGCTCCCTGCTCATTTGGGAGACTGCTTCTCCCTTTCCCTCTGCCTGCTGCTCTGCCTGCTTGAGCACATGTGCATTTTCTGTCAAATACATAAATAAAAAATTAAAAAATAAATTTCCTATTTCTTTTCTTTTAATTAATTTATTTTTTTCAGCATAACAGTATTCATTGTTTTTGCACCACACCCAGTGCTCCATGCAATCTGTGCCCTCTCTAATACCCACCACCTGGTTCCCCCAACCTCCCACCCCTGGCCCCTTCAAAACCCTCAGATTGTTTTTCAGAGTCCGTAGTCTCTCATGGTTCATCTTCCCTTCCAAGTTCTCTCAACTCCCTTCTCCTCTCCATCTCCCCTATTTCTTCTTGACTAAGTTTTGGAAGGCTATTATATGTTTCTAGGAATTTAGCCATTTCTTCTAGGTTGTCCAATTTGTTGATAAGTAATTTTTTATTACTTATACATCTTTTACTACCCTTTGTATTTCTGTGGTGTCTGTTATTATTTCTCTTTTTTCATTTCTCATTTTATTTATTTGAGTCATTTTTCACTCTTTCTTTCTCTTTTTTTTAGATGAGTCTGGCTAAATGTTTTAATTGAAATATACTATTGGCTTTTTAGCTATTATTTCATTTATTTGTGGTATAATCTTTTTTATTTCCTTTTTTCTACTGATTTTGGATTTTGTTCTTTCTTCTTTCCCTAGCTCATGTTAATGTAAGATTAGGTTGTTTATTTGAGATTTTTCTTGATTCTTGAGGTACTCCTGTACTTCTATTTTCTCTTAGAGCAGTTTTTATGCATCCCAAAGATTTTGGACTATTGTATTTTCATTTTTATTTTTCTTCATGTATGTTTTTATTTCCTCTATGATTTCTTGGCTGACCCATTCATTGTTTAGTAGCATGTTATTTAACTTCCATGTATTTATATTCCTTCCAGATATTTTTCTTGTGATGGATTGATAGTTTCGTACCATTGTAATTGGAAAAGCTGCATTATATGATTTCATTCTTTTTCAAATTATTAAGATTTGTTTTGTGGCCAAACATGTGCTCTCTTCTGGAGAATGTTCCATGTGCCCTTGAAAAGAATGTGTATTCCAAAGTTTTGGAGTGGAATGTTCTGAATATATCTGTTAGATCCATCTGGTCCAATGTGTTACTCAAAAACACTGTTTCCTTTTTAATTTTCGGTCTGAATGATCTATCTATTGATATAAATGGGTATTAAAGTCCCCTCCTATTATTGCTTTGCTATTGATTTCCTCCTTTATGTTTGTTAATAGTTGCTTAAATGCAATTTTTTAAAGATTTTATTTATTTATTCGACAGACAGAGAGATCACAAGTAGGCAGAGAGACAGGCAGAGAGAGAGAGAGACAAAGGGAAGCAGGCTCCCTGCTAAGCAGAGAGCCCGATGTGGGACTGATCCCAGGACCCTGAGATCATGACCTGAGCCGAAGGCAGCAGCTTAACCCACTGAGCCACCCAGGCACCCCGCTTAAATGCAAAATTTTAAGTTGAACACTAAACTACCAACCAAGGGCCACAGTCCCTGAAGTTTGGCCAATCCTGCTTCTCATGACATATCCTGGGGCATATAAAAACAGCCTCAGATCTCTATAGACAACAGTTTGAAAGTCACTGTGCTAGAAATTTCTAACAGGCGACACAGACCAAGGTGAAAAGGACAGTTTCTAAAGCCAGATGATCGACATTCTAATTCTAACTCTGGGATTTACTAGTCTTGTGAACTTGGGAATGTCATTCGACTTTCCCTGCTTCATTTCCTTTAGCTCTAAAATGAGAATTTTAATATCAGTATCATAAAGTTGTAAGAATTAAATGGGTTATTGTTGGGGTTCTTTTTGTTTTTTTAATTTTTTTTAAGATTTTATTTATTTATTTGACAGAGAGAAATCACAAGTAGGCAGAGAGGCAGGCAGAGAGAGAGGGGAGGAAGCAGGCTCCCTGCCGAGCAGAGAGCCTGATGTGGGACTCGAACCCAGGACCCCGAGATCACGACCAGAGCCGAAGGCAGCGGCTTAACCCACTGAGCCACCCAGGCGCCCCTATTGTCGGGGTTCTTAACTGTTTATTGTCATGGACCCCTTTGGTGCAATTGAAAACAACTTTTTTTTTCAACCTATAAAATAAAACATATAGAATCATAAAGAAGCCAACCAATAATTTGAAATAGAGTTATCAAATTATTAAAGGTCATGTGATATAGTAGTATATATGATTCTTTACACATTAAATAACAAGATCTGATGTTGAGTCTAATAATTCATAATTTCAATGTAGTAAACAATGATTTCAAGGTATATGTTATAAAGTGCAATGTGTGATGAAAATATTTGTGATTTCTTTTGAAGAAAATGCTGTATTTCTGTTGAAAGAGGTGCTAACTTTCAGTTAACGGTTATTGACAATACATAATTTTTTTCATTTAAATTTATGAGTTCCTGAGTTTTACTGGACTCCAAATTGAGAACCCTAGTATTAGAAGGTTTAGCCACAGTATCTTATAGATTGAGAGTTTAAGACATACTTGTTCTTACAATTATTACCATAATTATCACCAATGTCATTATTATAGAAGGAGGAATATATATTTGGAATTCTTAATTTAGCAATAATGTCATGATATAATAGTAATGTTACAAATGTTATGTGATAATGTTATAATAATAATGTTATAATGTAAATATAATAGTTATAATATAAAACTTTATTTAATAATATTTCAGTTTAAGATACTAAAAATTAAAGTTGAGTATTTGCTAACAATATGGGATAAAATATGGCAGAATCAACTTTTTTAAAATTTAAATTCAAGTTAGTTAACATATAGTACAGTATTGGTATCAAGAGTATAATTTAGTGATTCATCCCTTACATATAATATCCAGTACTCATCCCAACAAGTGCCTTCCTTAATACCAATCACTCATTTAGCCCATCCCCCACCCACTTTCCCTCCAGCAACCCTCAGTTTGTTCTCTTAACTGCAGAGTTTCTTATGGTTTGCCTACCTCTCTATTTTTATCTTATTTTATTAGAAACTATGTACAAGAACATTTTCTTAAAGCCAAAATACCAAAGTTTACAAATATCAACAATTAGATGACCTGCCATATCTAAAGTGTTTTCACTTATATATGTTTTTCAGGGTTTTTTTCTAATCCTAGTATGTTCTTGTTCCCATCTCATCAGTAATCTCCACCTTTTGTTACATTGAATAAATAAATAATGTACCTTAAAAAAAAAAACATTGAAAATTATACAAATTTATTCAGAAGTCTCTTGAGAGACTGGCCCCTAACAAGAGTAATATTGCTTGACTTAACAGCTTAGATTAGTTTTGCCTGTTTTTATGCTTTTAGAAATGTACCACACCTCTTAGTCTGGATTAGTTCAATCAATATTATGTTTCACAGTTGCATCTATACTAATTCATGAAGTTGAAGTTATTAGTTGCTGAATAACATTCCATTGTGTGAACATACTACAGTTTTCTTTACGGGCATTCAGATATTTTCCAGTTTGTGGGCATTAAGAATAAATACAACTGTTCTGGGTCTTAGCTAAACATGTGAATGATTACTGCTTGGCAATTTTCTATGAGCAGGATTATTGGGTCTAATTGTATAAGCTAACATACAGGATGGAATTATCAAGTCAGACCCACATAAATCAAAGGAATCTTATCCTTTAGCAATCTTTATTAAATAATTTCTATTTGAAGGTAATTGAAAATTTCAGGAAGAGCAGAGAGAGGTTTAGGGCATCAAAAGTTGTTTCCCAGGACCTGTCTTTTTCTGTCTAACATATGGCTCAGAATAATGGATAAGATCTCTATGTTACATCTGCAAAGTCATTTTACACAACAGGAGCATTTAAATTGTGAAGCCAGAGAGCTATGTAGCTTGGGCGAAATCCTCCAGAGGGCCATTTCTTATAAACCCTGGGTTCTTTTTTCTATAGATAATTCTTGACTAGGACATCCTGAGCAGGGAATTTCAGAGATAAGGTCACTTCTTCCTAGCAAATATCATTAGTCTATTTATCCACAAGTCCATTTATGAAGAAGATTAGACTGGATGACCCCAAGAGCTTTTCTCTCAAGGACTTTTCCTTGGTGTAGTGCCTGAATCAAAACCCAGTTGTCTTAACTCCTTCCTCTCAACATAGACAGCTTTAACAGATACTGCCAGTTTAACAAAATGGTTGTACTAATTAGTCTTCCAGCAGTAATATATGAACATATTGATTGCTCTACATCCTCACTAACACTTATTTTCCATTGTTGTTGGTTTGTTTTCCTTTCCATGATGATGGTAGGTGTGTAGTGAAACCTCTTTGTGGTTTTCACTTGCATTTCTGTAATGACAGTGAAGGTCTTCATTGGCTTTTTGGATATCCTCTTTTGTAAAGTGTTCAGCAATTTTTCCCTATTTTGTACTGGATTTGTGTGCTCTTTTCCTGTTGATCTATAGGAGCTCTTTATATATTCAAGGTAGTTATTTTTTTTAAACATTCATCACCATACTCAGTTATAGAACTTAAGAATTTTTCTTTGTGATGAGACCTTTTAAGATTTACTCTTTTAGCAACCTTCAAAAATATGGAATGCTTTATAAAGTTGTGTGTCATCCTTGCCCAGGGGTCATGCTAATCTCCTCTGCATCTTTCTGATTTTAGTGTATGTACAGCCAGAATGAGCGTGAGAATAGATTTTTTAAAAAATATTCTATTATGAATATATTTCCCAGTTCATGTACTACCTTTATACTCTTATTAGTGATTTTTTTGATGAATACAAGTTCTTACTTTTATTATCCAGTTTTCCATGTGTTTTTAAAATCTAAAGTGAGCTAATAATGATCTTCCAAATTTCTTCATCCATTAGTCCTAGTTTGGGAATTAAAGGACCTCAGGAAGCCTGAATGAAAATGATGCCTTAGAAGGAGGGAAGAGAAGAACCATGAATGATTTAATGCCCCTTTGGTCATTTCACACAACCACGTAATTTATTCGTCATATCTTATGTTCTGAATGGTTGGCCTTATTGCCTTCTGACAGTTTTGGCATTAGAAGATTTGAGAATTTGTGGCTTTTTGTGGCTTAGCAATATCTATTTGCTACTTTTGGTTCAAAATATATTGCTTAACCCATACCTCCCATATCAGATAAACAGAAATTGGGTGTGTATTCTTTACCCAGTACTATAACAAAGTACATTCCATACCTGCTTTTGTTCCCTAGATATAAATAATTTTTTCTTTTAATTTTCTGAGAAAAATGGAGTTCCTCACTAAGCTGCTTCTTCAGCCCCTTCTTAATGTTCACTTGTTTGAACAGAAAAATTGTAAGAAATTTGTCTATGGTTCTTTATTCTAAATATGTAACTGTGTATTTGGTATTGTCAGGTTTTGGATTTTAGCCATTCTAATAAGTATGTAGTGATACATTGTTGTTTTAATTCTCTAATTACAAGTGATGTTAAGCATATTTGCATATACTTATTTGTCATCCTTATGTTCCCTATAGTGTTCCCATTTTCTGCTTGGGTCGCTTGTATTTTTATTGTTGAGTTTTGAGTTATTTGTGTATTTTTAATATACGTGTTTTATCAGATACATATTTTGCCTGTATTATCACTAAGTCTGGGGCCTGTCCTCATTCTCTTAGTACTGTCTTCCACAGAGCAGAAGTTTTTAATTCTAATAAGTTCAACATTTTTTTTTTTTCATGGATGTGCTTTTGTATTGCATCTAAAAATACCTTGCCAGGCCCAAGAACACCTAAAATTTCTCCTATGTTTTCTTCTAAATGTCTAATGTCTAATATACTTTACATTTAGGTCTATGATCCCTTTTGATTTGATTTTTGTGAAAGGTATAAAGACTGACTAGATTCTTCTTTTTTCAGTTTGGATGTCTAGTTGTTCCAGCACTGTTTGTTAAAAAGACTGCCTTCTCCATTGAATGGCCTTTACTTTTCTGTCAAAGATTGTTTTACTGTTATCTGTGCGGGTCTGTTTCTGGGCTTTCTGTTCTTTTCAATTGATCTATATGTCTATTCTTCTGCCAATATCACATTGTTCTGATTACTGTAGATTAGTAAGTTCTGAAGTTAGTTTCAGTCCTGAAACTTTCTACTTTTTTATTGGTTTGTTGGCTACTTCAGGTCTTTTATCTTTCCATATAAACTTTAGAATCAGTTTGCTCATATCCATAAAATGGCTAGCTGGGATAATGATTTGCTCAAGACATTTTCCTCTATTCTTAGTTTGTTGAGAGGTTTGTTTGTTTGTTTGTTTTAATTGTGAATGGATGTTGGACATTGTTAAATGCACTTTTTTGCATCAGTTGTTGATGTCGTATTTTTTTCTTCTTTAGCCTTTGATGTGGTGGATTATATTGATTGATTTTCAAATGTTAAATCAGTCATGACTGCCTGCTATAAATATCACTTGGCCCATGTTGTATGATGATTTTTATACATTGTTGAATTTGATTCGTTTTTTGAAGATTTTTGCATCTATGTTCATGAAAGATATTGGTTTGCAGTTTTCCTTTCTTCCAATGACTTTATATGGTTTTGGTGGTAGAATGGCCTTATGGGATGAGTTAGAAAGTGTTCCCTCTGTTTCTATCTTGTGGAAAAGACTGTGAAGGACCAGTATCATTTCATCCTTAAATATTTGGTAAAATACATCAATAAAACCTTATGGACCCGGTATTTTTATTTGATTTCTTTCATAGATATACTACTATTAAAGTTATCTCTTTCTCCTTGTATCATGTTTAGTAGTTTGTATCTTTTCAAGGAATTGGTCCATTTCATCCAAATTATCAAATTTGGGGACATAGAGTTGTTCATATTTTTTTTTTATTATCCTTTTAATATCCATAGGATCAGTAGTGATGAGCCTCTTTTGTAATAAGCTAGGCTTTCTCTCTCTTTTTTTTCCCTTGGTTAGCCTATAGGTTTATAAATTTTATTGAACTTTTCAAAGAACCAGCTTTTAATTTTGTTGGCTTTTTATATTGATTTCTTGATTTTAATTTTACTAATTTCTGCTCTTATTTTAATTATTTTTTTCTGCTGCCTATTTTTGGCTTATAGTACTCTTCTCTCTCTCTCTCTATCACACACACACGTATTCTCTCTCTCACTCAATCATCTAAGAAGGAAACTTAGATGATCAGTTTTCAGGTCTTTCTTCTTTTCTAATATAAACAATTTTGTTTTACAAATTTCCCTCTAAGCACTGCTTTTGCAGCATTTCACAAATTTTAATGTTTTATTTTCCTTGTCATGTAGTTCAAATATTTAAACATTTCTCTTAAGACTATTTTTTGGTCCATGAATTATTTATATGATATTTAGTCTATAAATATTTTTGGATTTCAAGCCATCTTGCTGTAATGGATTTCCAGTTTAATTCCATTGATATCTAAGAACATAATTTGTATGATTCCTCTTTTTAAAAATTTTTATGGTATGTTTATACCCCAGAATGTTGTCTATCTTGGGCCATACTCCATACCAGCTTGAGAATAATATGTATGTTTTCTGTTATTTGATGGAATAAACATTTTGGGGAGGGGGTGGTAGCAAAATAAGGTTTATTGAACAATAGCAAGATGATAATACAAAGATCCTGAGAAGGGAGGGGACCCAAAGGGGTTGCCACCAGAGTTTCCAAGTCTAGGGGTTTTTATGGGTTTGTTGGCCCACTGTTTTAATCTGATCAACCCTCCCTGCACCTGTCATCCAATCAGATTTTTCTTACCTATCAGATGGAAAAGTGTAGGGAGCTCTTCGAGGGCAGTGTAAAATCCTTTAAAGTGTGGTTTCCTCTTAGGGTGGAGGCCCCTTATCCCTGCCTGTGTTCTAATTATCTTTTATCATTCCCCCCTCTGAAGAAGTAACCCTAACTGCTGTTAGGGAAGAAGGGCAATGACCAATCATAGCTACTTCCTGCTGGTCAAAGGTGTTGGATGGGACAACAGTGAGTGTTTCTTTCATCCAGATCTATCAAGTGGCCCCATGTAAATGTCTGGTTTGACTGCCATATGAGGCTCCATCTGAACCACAACCATTGGGAGTTTGATGACATTTATTCTGGAAGATACAAAGTGAGTTAGGGCATTTAGAAGGCAAGACCCAAAGCACAATGCAAGACTGAATATAGCCAGTCTGGCAAGAGATAGAGGATGTTTTAGTGAACTCCCCAAATACTGTGAGGAGAGGGCAGGCAAAAGGAACTTCAAGATTAGTTTGAGGTACACTCTGGGTTCACAGAGGGATTTTGATTCCTTGTTGTTTGTCCCCCCAATGTGGGACCAGGGTTTGACTCTGAAGGGATAGATCCAGGCTTCATTTTGACTGCTATTGGAGTTGCTAAAAATCACTGTATATATAAGCCTTCCCAGACTAGCTCTAATAAGCACTTGCTTCCTAGGGTGAAAATGGGACAGGTTGGTTATTTTGGGGCTGGGAATTAGGAAGGTCCTTATAAGAGGGATGAAATGATTAAAGTCCAAAACCTTGACTACTCCCTCTGTTATCACTCTGAAGGGCCTAGGGGATTCAAAACCAAGGGATTTACCAGTGCCTTTATCATATCTGAGGCTTTTTGGTTTTATAGGGGAAGGCCTCAATTCAGTGCAAGATTTTGGGTATCTACCCAAACCAGGAGGTACCTATACCCTTGCATTTTAGACACGTGTTACATGCACTTGCTGATCTTCCCTAGGTAACTTCTTACTTGCTGTATGCCTCTGGGGATTTGTGAATGGGAGAATGGGTTGTTGTTCTGGCAGGCTTCATATGTTTTTAAAATGTTTTAATAGTCCTATCTAAATTTCTTTCTGTAAAGAGTTTGTGGGTCATTTGTAGGGTCTTATCTTGACCTAAATGGAAGGTTTGGTGGTTTTTAGGACCTTCCATTGGTTAGTGGCTGACAGGTGAAGCCTAACATCCTCTGCCTGGAGCCAGCCTATAGACTGGGAAGTATTTCCCTGTTCTGTTGCCCATTGTCTTTCCTCAACTGAGGAGTATATCCCTGTTCTGTTGGGGATTAATTGCTTTCCTCAACTGAATATCAGGGTCTTTCCTGGGTTATGGAACCATCCCAGACTAAGTGGACAACCACAGGGGTAGTTGAGCTGGCAGATGAATTTGAGGCCGCATTGGCCCATCTATTCCATTCTGATACTTCATCTGCTCCTTTTTGGTGTCCCTTGCAATGTACAACTGCTATGTCTGGGTGTTGATTTATGGCTTGCAGAAGCCGTGTGATTTCCTGATGATACTTGATAGGAGTACCTGACACAGTTAGAAAATGTCTCTCTCCGTATTGTACCATGGGTGTGTAAGACCAGGGAAGCACATTTGGAGTCAGTATATATGTTGACTCTTGTCCTTACTAAAAGCTCAGGTGAGTGCCCTCAGGTCAGCCAGTTTTACATTTGACCCAGGTAGGAGAGGGTTACTATATATTGTTTAATATAAAGATCCAGCCTCCAAAACCCTCAGTTGTTTCTCAGAGTCCACAGTCTCTCATGCTTTATCTCTCTCTCTGATTTCGGAGGGGAGGGGGGGTGGGGGGATAGGTGAGCCTGGTGGTGGTTATTAAGGAGGGCACGTATTGCATGGAGCACTGGGTGTAGTGCATATACAATGAATCTTGGAACACTAAAAAATAAAATAAAGTTATAGTGAAAAGTAAAAATAAAATAAAATAGTATGTTTATAGCAAAAATAAAATAAAATAAAATCACATCCAAAAAAATTAACTAACTAACTAACTAAATAATCCAACCTTTTGGGTGCCCTGTTCAACAAATGAAATAGAAAATAAAGTCCATTCTGGATTTTCTATTGGGGTTTCTTTTAAGTCCTCCAGGGCAGCATAGGTTTGGGTTATGCTTTGTTGACGGTCATGCTCTGACCCTGTGCCTTCTTCTCAAAGGAAGGTGGTGGGATTTAAAGTTGAGCAAGTTTTCCTTTGCATGACTGGGCCTTCCGGGAAGAGTGCCTGATCTCTCAGAAGGCAGCTGTCCATGAGCCAATGATGCTATCCCTTGATAGGAGACTTTGGGTATCATGAGGGGTATAGACAGTTAAGATCCTGTCCCAGAGTTAGTTCTGTAGCTTCCTACTGGTTGTAGATCTGGTCCCTGGGTGTGGGTTAGGATACACCCAAAGCCATTCCCTTTCTTTCTCTCACATATAAGTTGTAAGCCTTCCCAGTAGGAATACTTAAAGCTGGGGCACTGAGCAAGGCCCTCTTGAGATTTTTTTTTTAAATTTTTTATAAACATATATTTTTATCCCCAGGGGTACAGGTCTGTGAATCACCAGATTTACACACTTCACAGCACTCACCAAAGCACATACCCTCCCCAATGTCCATAATCCCACCCTCTTCTCCCAAACCCCCTCCCCCCAGCAACCCTCAGTTTGTTTTGTGAGATTAAGAGTCACTTATGGTTTGTCTCCCTCCCAATCCCATCTTGTTTCATTGATTATTCTCCTACCCACTTAAGCCCCCATGTTGCATCACCACTTCCTCATATCAGGGAGATCATATGATAGTTGTCTTTCTCTGCTTGACTTATTTCGCTAAGCATGATACGCTCTAGTTCCATCCATGTTGTCGCAAATGGCAAGATTTCATTTCTTTTGATGGCTGCATAGTATTCCATTGTGTATATATACCACATCTTCTTGATCCATTCATCTGTTTATGGATATCTAGGTTCTTTCCATAGTTTGGCTATTGTGGACATTGCTATAAACATTCGGGTGCACGTGCCCCTTTGGATCATTACGTTTGTATCTTCAGGGTAAATACCCAATAGTGCAATTGCTGAGTCATAGGGCAGTTCTATTTTCAACATTTTGAGGAACCTCCATGCTGTTTTCCAGAGAGGTTGCACCAGCTTGCATTCCCACCAGCAGTGTAGGAGGGTTCCCCTTTCTCCGCATCCTCGCCAGCATCTGTCATTTCCTGACTTGTTGATTTTAGCCATTTTGACTGGTGTGAGGTGATATCTCATTGTGGTTTTGATTTGTATTTCCCTGATGCTGAGTGATATGGAGCACTTTTTCATGTGTCTGTTGGCCATCTGGATGTCTTCTTTGCAGGAATGTCTGTTCATGTCCTCTGCCCATTTCTTGATTGGATTATTTGTTCTTTGGGTGTTGAGTTTGCTAAGTTCTTTATAGATTCTGGACACTAGTCCTTTATCTGATATGTCGTTTGCAAATATCTTCTCCCATTCTGTCAGTTGTCTTTTGATTTTGTTAACTGTTTCCTTTGCTGTGCAAAAGCTTTTGATCTTGATAAAATCCCAATAGTTCATTTTTTCCCTTGCTTCCCTTGCCTTTGGCGTTGTTCCTAGGAAGATGTTGCTGCGGCTGAGCTCGAAGAGGTTGCTGCCTGTGTTCTCCTCAAGGATTTTGATGGATTCCTTTCGCACATTGAGGTCCTTCATCCATTTTGAGTCTATTTTTGTGTGTGGTGTAAGGAAATGGTCCAATTTCATTTTTCTGCATGTGGCTGTCCAATTTTCCCAGCACCATTTATTGAAGAGGCTGTCTTTTTTCCATTGGACATTCTTTCCTGCTTTGTCGAAGATGAGTTGACCATAGAGTTGAGGGTCTATTTCTGGGCTCTCTATTCTGTTCCATTGATCTATGTGTCTGTTTTTGTGCCAGTACCATGCTGTCTTGAGGATGACAGCTTTGTAATAGAGCTTGAAGTCCGGAATTGTGATGCCACCAATGTTGGCTTTCTTTTTCAATATCCCTTTGGCTATTCGAGGTATTTTCTGGTTCCATATAAATTTTAGAATTATTTGTTCCATTTCTTTGAAAAAGATGGATGGCACTTTGATAGGAATTGCATTAAATGTGTAGATTGCTTTAGGTAGCATAGACATTTTCACAATATTTATTCTTCCAATCCAGGAGCATGGAACATTTTTCCATTTCTTTGTGTCTTCCTCAATTTCTTTCATGAGTACTTTATAGTTTTCTGAGTATAGATTCTGTGTCTCTTTGGTTAGGTTTATTCCTAGGTATCTTATGGTTTTGGGTGCAATTGTAAATGGGATTGACTCCTTAATTTCCCTTTCTTCTGTCTTGCTGTTGGTGTAGAGAAATGCAACTGATTTCTGTGCATTGATTTTATATCCTGACACTTTACTGAATTCCTGTATAAGTTCTAGCAGTTTTGGAGTGGAGTCTTTTGGGTTTTCCACATATAGTATCATATCATCAACAAAGAGTGATAATTTGACTTCTTCTTTGCCGATTTGGATGCCTTTAATTTCCTTTTGTTGTCTGATTGCTGAGGCTAGGACCTCTAGTACTATGTTGAATAGCAGTGGTGATAATGGACATCCCTGCCATGTCCCTACCTTAGTGGAAAAGCTTTCAGTTTTTCTCCATTGAGAATGATATTTGCGGTGGGTTTTTCATAGATGGCTTTGATGATATTGAGGTATGTGCCCTCTATCCCTACACTTTGAAGAGTTTTGATCAGGAAGGGATGCTGTACTTTGTCAAATGCTTTTTCAGCATCTATTGAGAGTATCATATGGTTCTTGTTCTTTCTTTTATTGATGTGTTGTATCACATTGACTGATTTGCAGGTGTTGAACCAACCTTGCAGCCCTGGAATAAATCCCACTTGGTCGTGGTGAATAATCCTTTTAATGTACTGTTGAATCCTATTGGCTAGTATTTTGTTGAGTATTTTAGCATCTGTGTTCATCAAGGATATTGGTCTATAGCTCTCTTTTTTGATGGGATCCTTGTCTGGTTTTGGGATCAAGGTGATGTTGGCCTCATAAAATGAGTTTGGAAGTTTTCCTTCCATTTCTATTTTTTGGAACAGTTTCAGGAGAATAGGAATTATTTCTTCTTTAAATGTTTGGTAGAATTCCCCCAGGAAGCCTCTGGACCTGGGCTTTTGTTTGTTTGGAGATTTTTAATGACTGTTTCAATCTCCTTACTGGTTATGGGTCTGTTCAGGCTTTCTATTTCTTCCTGGTTCAGTTGTGGTAGTTTATATGTTTCTAGGAATGCATCCATTTCTTCCAGATTGTCAAATTTATTAGCGTAGAGTTGCTCATCGTATGTTCTTATAATAGTTTGTATTTCTTTGGTGTTAGTTGTGATCTCTCCTCTTTCATTCATGATTTTATTTATTTGGGTCCTTTCTATTTTCTTTTTGATAAGTCAGGCCAGGGGTTTATCAATTTTATTAATTCTTTCAAAGAACCAGCTCCTAGTTAATTTGTGCTATTGTTTTTTTGGTTTCTATTTCATTGATTTCTGCTCTGATCTTAATGATTTCTCTTCTCCTGCTGGGCTTAGGGTTTCTTTCTTGTTCTTTCTCCAGCTCCTTTAGGTGTAGGGTTAGGTTGTGTACCTGAGACCTTTCTTGTTTCTTGAGAAAGGCTTGTACAGCTATATATTTTCCTCTCAGGACTGCCTTTGTTCTGTCCCACAGATTTTGAACCATTGTATTTTCATTATCATTTGTTTCCATGATTTTTTTCAATTCTTCTTTAATTTCCCGGTTGACCCATTCATTCTTTAGAAGGATGCTGTTTAGTCTCCATGTATTTGGGTTCTTTCCAAACTTCCTTTTGTGGTTGAGTCTAGATTTAGAGCATTGTGGTCTGAAAATATGCAGGGAATGATCCCAATCTTTTGATACCGGTTGAGTCCTGATTTAGGACCGAGGATGTGATCTATTCTGGAGAATGTTCCATGTGCATTAGAGAAGAATGTGTATTCTGTTGCTTTGGGATGAAATGTTCTGAATATATCTGTGATGTCCATCTGGTCCAGTGTGTCGTTTAAGGCCTTTATTTCCTTGCTGATCCTTTGCTTGGATGATCTGTCCATTTCAGTGAGGGGAGTGTTAAAGTCCCCTACTATTATTGTATTATTGTTGATGTGTTTCTTTGATTTTGTTATTAATTGGTTTATATAGTTGGCTGCTCCCACGTTGTGGGCATAGATATTTAAAATTGTTAAATCTTCCTGTTGGACAGACCCTTTGAGTATGATATAGTGTCCTTCCTCATCTCTTATTATAGTCTTTGGCTTAAAATCTAATTGATCTTATATAAGGATTGCCACTCCTGCTTTCTTCTGATGTCCATTAGCATGGTAAATTCTTTTCCACCCCCTCACTTTAAATCTGGAGGTGTCTTCGGGCTTAAAATGAGTTTCTTGGAGGCAACATATAGATGGGTTTTGTTTTTTTATCCATTCTGATACCCTGTGTCTTTTGACAGGGGCATTTAGCCCATTAACATTCAGCGTAACTATTGAGAGATATGAATTTAGTGCCATTGTATTGCCTGTAAGGTGACTGTTACTGTATATGGTCTCTGTTCCTTACTGATCTACCACTTGTAGGCTCTCTCTTTGCTTAGAGGACCCCTTTCAATATTTCCTGTAGAGCTGGTTTGGTGTTTGCAAATTCTTTCAGTTTTTGTTTGTCCTGGAAGTTTTTAATCTCTCCTTCTATTTTCAATGATAGCCTAGCCGGATATAGTATTCTTGGCTGCATGTTTTTCTCGTTTAGTGCTCTGAAAATATCATGCCAGCTCTTTCTGACCTGCCAGGTCTCTGTGGATAAGTCAGCTGCCAATCTAATATTTTTACCATTGTATGTTACAGACTTCTTTTCCCGGGCTGCTTTCAGGATTTTCTCTTTGTCACTGAGACTTGTAAATTTTACTATTAGGTGACGGGGTGTGGGCCTATTCTTATTGATTTTGAGGGGCATTCTCTGAACCTCCTGAAATTTGATGCTCGTTCCCTTTGCCATATTGGGGAAATTCTCCCCAATAATTCTCTCCAGTATACCTTCTGCTCCCCTTTCTCTTTCTTCTTCTTCTGGAATCCCAATTATTCTAATGTTGTTTCATCTTATGGTGTCACTTATCTCTCGAATTCTCTTCTCGTGGTCCAGTAGCTGTTTGTCCCTCTTTTGCTCAGCTTCTTTATTCTCTGTCATTTGGTCTTCTATATCACTAATTCTTTCTTCTGCCTCATTTATCCTAGCAGTGAAAGCCTCCATTTTTGATTGCACCTCATTAATAGCTTTTTTGATTTCAACTTGGTTAGATTTTAGTTCTTTTATTTCTCCAGAAAGGGCTTTTATATCTCTCGAGAGGGTTTCTCTAATATCTTCCATGCCTTTTTCGAATTTGGCTAGAACCTTGAGAATTGTCATTCTAAACTCTAGATCTGACATATTACCAATGTCTGTATTGATTAGGTCCCTAGCCTTCGGTACTGCCTCTTGTTCTTTTTTTTGTGTTGAATTTTTCCGTCTTGTCATTTTGTCCAGATAAGAGTATATGAAGGAGCAAGTAAAATACTAAAAGGGTGGCAACAACCCCAGGAAAATATGCTTTAACCAAATTAGAAGAGATCCCAAATCGTGAGGGGGGAGAAAGGGGATAAAAAGAGGTTCAAAAAGGAAGAAAGAAAAAAAAAAGAAAAGAGAAAAAAAAGAAAAGAAAAGAATTAAATAAAAAAGAAAACAAATAAGAAAAATATAACAAAGAAAAAATATATATATTAGATAAACTAGTTAAAAAACGTTAAAAAAGAAAAAGGTAAAAGTTAAAAAAAAATTTAACCAGAAGGTGAGAAAAAAAACAAAAAATGAAAAAGAAAAAAATTAAATTAACTGCAAATCTAAAAAAAATCACAGGGAAAAAGCCATGAGTTCCGTGCTTTGCTTTCTCCTCCTCTGGAATTCTGCTGCTCTCCTTGGTATTGAAACCGCACTCCTTGGTTGGTGAACTTGGTCTCGGCTGGATTTCTGGTTGATCTTCTGGGGGAGGGGCCTGTTGTAGTGATTCTCAAGTATCTTTGCCCCAGGTGGAATTGCACTGCCCTTATCTGGGGCTGGGGTGAGTAATCTGCTCGGGTTTGCTTTCAGGAGCTTTTGTTCCCTGAGCGCTTTCCGTAGAGTTCCGGAGGACGGGAATACAAATGGCGGCCTCCTGGTCTCCGGCCCGGAGGAGCCGAGAGCCCAGGGCCCCACTCCTCAGTGCGCCCTCAGAGAACAGTGCCCAGTTACTCCCGTTTGCCTGACCTCCGGCCGCACTCCGAGCTCACCGAGCCTGCAACCGGTTCAAGGTAACCCGGAGCTGCGAGCTTACTGTTGGCTCTGTCTCTGTAGCCAGCTTTCCCGTTCCAATACCCACAAGCTCTGCGACACTCAGACACCCCCGATCCTTCTGTGACCCTGCAGGACCTGAGGCCACGCTGACCCTGTGTGGGCTTCGCCCTGGTTTAGCCTCTGGAGCGATGTCCCTCAGCGGAACAGACTTTTTAAAGTCCTGATTTTGTGCGCCGTTGCTCCGCCGCTTGCCGGGAGCCGGCCCCTCCCCCTGGGGTCTATCTTCCCGTCGCTTTGGATTCACTTCTCCGCCAGTCCTACCTTTCAGAAAGTGGTTGTTTTTCTGTTTCCAGAATTGCTGTTCTTCTCTTCGATCTGCCGATGGATTTTCAGGTGTTTGCAATCTTTAGATAAGCTATCTAGCTGATCTCTGGCTAGCTGAAGTAGTCTCAGCCTGCTACTTCTCCGCCATCTTGACTCCTCCCCCGGCCCTTTTGATATTTTTAAAAGATTTTTTTCTGACTCTGAATCCCATATTAAGGATGGGTACTGGCGATCTGGGTATCCTTGACCAGCCAATAGAGGGGGCATGCTATTTCCCTGTGTCCTGGTATCCAAGAGCAACAGTGTCCTGTTATGCCTAAAAAATCTTTCCAGCAAGGGAAGGAAAAAATTTGGCCATTTCCATCCCAGAAGGGAAGGAAAAAATTTGGCTTATGGTCACCCTGTGATGCCCTTAATGACAACACTGCCATTAAACAGTTGGCCCTAAGGCAGAGAGTAGAACAGAAAAGGTGACTCCAGTATCAAGAAGTAAATAGACTGGTTTTCCTTCTATAGCCAAAATTACCTGAGGCTCTGTGTTCCCTATGGTGAGAGTTTCAGAGGAGCCATCACATAGAGCCCCAGGCTACCTCAGTCCTGATCTGGGGCGCTGGCCACCTGAGCCCTCACAGATTGAGGTCCTTGAGGACATTCAGATTTCCAGTGTCCCCTTCCACAAGTGGGACAAGGGTTACAGGGCCTTGGTTTCTGCCATTGGGAGCATTCTCACTTCCAATGTCCTGGTTGTCTACAGAGATGTCATTTGGTGCCAGGGCTTTGGGAGGCCAAGCTGACCATGGCATGCAAGGCTACAACCAAAGCCTCAAGACATTGCTTTAGCTTCTGTTCCTCACTCTTCTCTTGGTCCTGACTGTAAAAGACCCAGTTGGCAGCTCATTAGAGCTCTTCTAGGGTCCCCTTGGGACCAACGGCCAACTCTTGCAGTATTTTCCCAAATATCTGGGCACCAGCAGGGTGGTGCCTACAAGAAGAGAGGAAAAGATATCCCTTACATTAGTTCCTTGTGATGATCAAGGAGACTTGGGAAGAGAGCAAAAGGCATCCCCAACCTCAGTTCCTCCTCATGTTTTCCTGATGTGTGGCCCTAACTACTCAGGTGACTGACAGCCAGAACCCCTGTCAAAGGTGCTGGGAGTAGTTACACTTACCCAGGCTTGCCTCTTCTTCCAGAGAGTGACCCTGGTTTCCCCACTCTTAAGACTCCCTTAGAAGTCAATGGATACACCAGACTTCTTTTAGTGGAGTTATTCTGTCTGATATAACACTCAATTATCTTTTAGTAAAATTGTTCTGTCTGGCATAGCCACAGGGAGGGACAAGACAGGGTACCCAGGGAGGGGAAATCT
This sequence comes from Mustela nivalis, assembly GCF_964662115.1. Taxonomy (NCBI): domain Eukaryota; kingdom Metazoa; phylum Chordata; class Mammalia; order Carnivora; family Mustelidae; genus Mustela; species Mustela nivalis. Next base: position 110,037,604 of record NC_139024.1, on the reverse strand, counting down.
ACCTGGGATATTAGCCCCAGTGGAACCAAAAAGTTGGGAGATCCCTTAGATCTCAGTTCTTTTGCCCTGTTTGACCATTTCTTCATATAGGTGGTATAGCCAGTTGGAGTGGTGTCAGAAAGAGTCAGACTGTTCCTTACCATAACAGGGAACTGTGAGTGGGATCCATTGGAGGTTACCCAAACCACTCATAAGAGAATGTCTGGGGGACCATCCTGGGCTCCCCCACTCATTCTCTTAGGGGAGGAATCAGCAAGGAAAAGAGTTGTAGAGGGGTTCTCTCTAGGTGCCCAGATGGGCAAGTAAGGAACCAGGTCCCTCCAAGAGCATCCAGGTGTGCAAAGAATAGCTTTGGTCAGGCCACTCAATTGCTGTTCAGTTCTCCCTAGGTCCTTCCCATCCAGTGATCTTCCCTGAAAGGAGTTCTGAGTTCTCACCAAACTGACATTCCCAACTTCTGTTGAGGGATCAGTCAGAAAGGAGCCCACAGAGCATGCCGTCTGAGACTTGAGAATGGCAGCCATGCTAATTGCTCTTACATGGCCGATGGGTGCCTGTTGTTTCAACATACAAAATGGAGAGAGAGAGAGAGAGAGACTTGCTACCCACTACTCACAGTTGTCCTTAATGATGGAGGATATCCTGGACAAGCCCCCATAAATGTTGCAGGATTCTTTTTTTTCCCTGACGGGGCCCATGGTTCCTGGTCACACCACTTGGAAGAATGAGGAAATAGACAGACAGAGTGGGAAGCAAAGCAAGGTTTATTGAGTGACAGCAAAGTGATAGCAAAAAACTCCTGAGGAGGGAGGGGACCCGAAGGGGTTCCCCCAGATGGAGTATTCTCTAATTGTCAATTAGATCTATAGATTTCAAAGTTCTGTTCAGTCAACTTTCAAATAAAAATATATCACTTCAAATTGGCACATATACCTTCAAGCAAAGTTATCTATTGGATCAACTATTAATAAAAATTAAAATCTGAATTTTGTTTTTATCTTCTTTGATGCTTTTCTTTTTTTTACACTGATCCACATTTCTGACATATATATATATAATTTTTTTTTCTTTCCTCCAGGAAGGACTTTTAACATTTCTTGTAGATAGTTTTGTTTGTCTGAGAAAGGCTTTATTTTTCTTTCATTTTTGAAGGGTTAAATTCACTAGTATAGAATTTGAGGATAGTGTTTTTTTTCTTTCAACAATATAATGTTTTATTCTACCCTCCTCTTGCTTGCATATTTTTAAGAAAGAAGTGCAAAGTAACTCATATACTTGTTTCTCTGTAGGTAAGATGTTCTCCCACCACTGCGGATTTCTTTCAAGATTTTCTTTTTGTCTTTGGTTTTCTACAGTTTGAATATAATCTACTTAGGTTCGTTTACTTTGTTTATTATATTGCTTGTTTATTTTATATTTGTTTTATCAGAGCTTCATGGGCCTGTGGTTTGGTATTTATCATTAATTTTGGAAAATTCTTAGTTATTAATTCTTTATTCTTTCTTTCGTCCCATCTCTCTGTCATTTTTTCCCCCCAAGACTTTGTTTATTTGACAGAAAGAGAAAGAGAGAAAGAGCACCAGTGGGGAAGAAGCAGCAGCAGGCTCACAGCTGAGCAGGGAGCTGGATGTGGGGCTCCATCCAAGGACCTGGGTATCATGACCTGAGTCCAAGGCAGGTGCTACCCACTGAGCCACCTGGCACCCCTGCTTTTCCTATTGAAATTTCAACTAAGTATATTTTATACCTTTGAAATTGTTCCACAGTTCTTGAATGTTCTGTTCTTTCTTTTTCCCTTGATTCTATTTTATCTTTGCATTTCAGTTTTCGAAGTTTCTATTGACATATTTTCAAGCTCACAGTTTCTTTCCTTTTCCATGTCCAGTGTACTGATGAGCCCATCAAAGCATTCTGCATTTCTTTCTACTGTATTACTGATTTGTAGTGGTTCCTTTTGATTCTTTCTTAGAGTTCCAATTTCTCTACTTACATTATCTATCTGCTCTTGCCTGTGTTGTCTACTTTTTCTAGAAGAGTCCTGAACATATATTAATCATCATGATTTTAAATTCCTTATCTGATAATTCCAAAATCTGTGTCCTGAGTCTGGTTCTGATGCTTTGTCTCTTCGAATGGTTTTTCCTTGACTTTTAGCACGCATTGTAAAAAAATTTTTTTTTAAAGATTTATTTATTTATTTGAGGGAGAGAGCAAGGATGTATGCAATGTGAGTGGGTAGAGGGGCCTAGGAGGAGAATCTTCAGACAGACTCTCTGCTGAGCACAGAGCCTGAAGGGGAACTTGATCTCATTTTGCAAGAGACCAAGACCTGAGCCAAAAATAAGAATCTGAGGCTTAAACAACTGAGCCACCCAGCCACCCTAACATGCATATAAAGTTTTACTTAAAGTCAAGTATGATGTATAGATAATAGAAACTGAGATGTATAAGCTTTAACTGTGAGGCTTTATGCTAATGTGGTTAGGAGCAGGGTTTTGTTTCATGTTTGTTGGAGCCACAGGTGTCAAAAACTCCTCTAGTATTATTGTTGGCTCCTCCCCCTCCCACTTTTGTCTCCTGTTTCCCCAATAACTTCTCTTAAACAGTAGCTTTCCTACACTAGCTCCTTCAGCTGATATCCAAGAGCTCTGTTGCGGTGGTGGTGAGGTGTGGGAGAGGGGAAAAGTGTCCACAATGTTGCAATTAAGACTCAGTCTTTCCGCAGACCCGTATCGCTGGATTGCGACCTTCACAAGTAACTCTTCGCCGCCCCCCCCCCCCCCCCCCCCCCCCCCCCGCCCACCTGCTCCTCTTAGGTGAGGCTGGAAGGGAGTAGAGTTAGATAATTACACTTTTCCCAAGTAAGATAAGGATTTTATAAAGTCCTTTCCCTTTGTTATGGAAAAAAACTCAGGGCACATTTCAAAAGGGTTACTTTCCTTCTCCCGCTGGGAGAACCCTGAGGGGGCTTTCTTTGGCTCTTCACCTGAGAACCTGGTGGACTTGCTGAGAGTAAAATATTTAAAGGTGTGCCCCGCCCTCCCCCAAGACGGTACCCTCAGGTGTTCTCGCTCTCAAATTAGTCCAGACTCAGTCTCTAGCAATTTACTAAAATTACCATTTCAGTGTTTCTACCAGTTTATGGATGGATCCAGCAGCTTCGACTCCAACAGATCTCGTATGTGATTCTCTGTATTCAACTTATCTCTCCAGATTTGTAGTTGTTTGCCCTGTGACTTCAGCTTTCTAATCGATCCAAGAAAAGTCTCTGGTTTCCAGTTTGTTCAGCTTTTTTCTTTGTGTAAGAATCAGTGTCACTACTTCCAAGCTTTTTACATGTCTAGCGGGAACTAGAAGTTGAATATCTTTCTTGTAAATAAAAGCGTAAGACTTTGTATTTAACAATTTCAATGAATATGGAAGTTTCACAGAATTTCTTAGTCAAGATGATTTAAAAACAAATATAAATGAATATATTGAAAAGTGAAGTAGCCAAACCTTACTTATCCGAAGGCTTATTTTACTTATAGATTGTCTGTAGCTGTGCCTTGTCACATTTTCCTCCAAGTGTTTCTGATTTGGAGCAATGCTCTTGGTCAAATAAGACTTACTTGAGTAGTTGGGAGTGGGGAAGAAAGAAGACGGGGAAAAAATACCCAGCCTAAGACGTGTTTTTCTCCGTTGGAAGCATAAGGTAAGCAGCGAGGAACGAAGCTGAGATAAAATGCAGAGTTGGGATTGTGAAAATGAATTATATTCTTTCTCAGGCCACTATTATCCCTAATTGAGTAGGCTATATAGAAAATAGGACTGGAAAGAGTTTGGTGAGTGTTATTAAGGGAAAGACCTTGAAAAGTGTGAGATTCATTCTGTTCACCTTGTGAAAAATTTCACTTCATTCGCAGTGGCTAACACAGTTTTCAAAGCCTTTTTGTCATATTCATCATCAGAGAAGGCTTATCCTATTCAAGATTTGACAGTCTTTTAAAGACCTACTTCTGTGACAATTTGCCTCCACTAAAGAGGAAGGGTTATACATTAGCATCTGAGATGCTGTACTGTGAATTTTTTGTTTAAGGTTTTATTTATTTATTTGAGAGAGACAGCTTGCATGTGTGTGCATTGGCAGGGGTGGAGGGCTTGCTCAGAGGGAGAGGGAGAAGCAGACTCCCCACTGATCAGGGAGCCCTAAGACACCCTATGACGAGAGCCAGAGGCAGACCTTTAACTGAGCCACCCAGGCACCCCTATATCATGAAATTTTGAGTCTTTCCACCCCAACCACCCCCTGTCTGCCTATTAGCAGGCGATATTCTTGGAGCTTTCATTCTGAAAAAACATAGTGTAACCTAATTAGGAAGGCAGGTAAAATGCTTTCACAAACATTAATGCTTAATGGGCAATGTACAGCTCTTGACAAAACACCACTTAGAACAATCTTGTTTTCTAAAAGAACTCTGTATGCTAGTTAGCTACTGCTGCTTTTAAAAATTCTCCTAAATTTAGTGGTTTAAAATCACAATCTTGTATTGTCTTTCAAGTTTCTCTAGGCCAGAGATTTGGAAAGGACTCAACCAGGCAGTTCTCCCTGGGGGGTCTCTCAGGTAGCTGTGGTCATCTCAAAGCATGCTTTGGGCTGGAGGATCTGCTGTAGCGTGTCTCACTCAGTTGGCGGGCAATTTGATGCTGACTATTGGTGTCAGTGACCTCAGCTTCTTCCACCTGGATCTCTCCAATGGGTAGCTTGAGTGTCCTAATGGTATAGTAGCTGCCTTCACCCAGAGTAAGCAATCCAAGAACCCGAACATCCAAACTGGAAGTTATAGTGTTCTTTATTACCTCACCTTGAAATTCATTCCCACTACATTCTCTTGGTCAACAGTAGCATGATTTAACATAGAAGAGTATAAAACAAGGGCATAAATAGCAAGAAGTATGATTATTAACAATAACTAAATTATGGAAACATCCCAAGTATCCATCGACCAATGAATGGATAAAGGAGATGTGGTGTGTATGTATGTATATATATGTGTACACACCCACACACACCCACACCCACACGAATATTACTCAGCCATCAAAAAGAATGAAATCTTGCCACTTGTAACCACATGGATAAAGCTAGAGTATATTATGCTAAGGAAAATAAGTCAGTCAGAGAAAGACAAATAACCATATGATTTCATTCGTATGTGGAACTGAAGAAACAAAACAGGTCAACATAGGGGAAGGGGAAAAAAAGAGAGGGAAACAAACCATAAGAGACTCAACTATAGAGAATAAACTGAGGGTCGATGGAGGGGAAGGGGAGTGGGGCTAAATGGGTGATAGTCTTCAGGAGGGCACTTGTGATGAGCACTGGTTATATGTAAGTGATGAATCACTAAATTCTACTCCTGAAATGAATATTACTATATGTTAATGAATTCAAATTTAAATAAATACTTGAGACAAAAAGAATACTATAAAAAAAGAATTGAAAAATATTACTGATTACTCTTTGTGGTGGGTCTAGGTACTCACATTTAAACATAAACTCCTATTTGTTTTTAATGCTGATTATCAGGATTGGAGAAATATCTTGCTCTGGTTCTTTTTAAAGGAATCATGGATCATCATGACTAGCTTGGAAACTCACTACTGCTCAAACACCTATTTCATATTTTTAGAGGTAAGTAAAAATTTTTGTCATTTTAAAATATGTGCATTTTAAATTACTTTTTGTCCACACAACGGTTCTCAACAGAAGCAAACCTATCTCTGTTATTCAGTTTTTTAAAAATACTTCTAAAATTATTTCATGTTTATATACTTGCAGTAGTCTAATGGTTTAAATTATATTCTTGTTTCTCCCCAATATTATTCCTAAAAACTTATGGGGAAAATATTCCTTTATAATAGCAATATGAAAAGTTAGAGTCATCTACTGAATCTAGTTCTGTGTCTTTTGAGGAGATAGCCTGTATCTATAGAAGATAGTCTATATTCATATCTGTGTTTTGTGTGCAGTAGATTTTAAGATTAAATTCAGTCATGCTATTACGGGTTTCACCAAGTTAAACGTGCTTTGTTTTCTAGCTGTATTCTTTCACAACATAAGCCTTTAATCTACATTTGCTGCAGATCTCCAAGAAGGCGCAATAATAAGCAGCCTTTCCAAAAGTTATTGGATCATGGAACACTTGGCCTTGTGGGTATTTTGCATTGGTGTTTCATGAAACATACTTTAGGAAGTGTTAACTATCTTATTTCACCCACATATTCTCTCTCTATAAAGTGTAGTATTATTAGCAGTGTTTATATTTGAACCTTTCTCCATGCCTTCCTGCAGTTGATTTCCCCCTTGCTATAGCCAGTGTGTTTGTTCTTTAATGCAGCTCTTACCCAACTACGTACAAAGCTTCAAATAATCTAGTTTTTCTTAGGATAAAAACCAGTCTCTTTAAGAAGCCATTGCATAGTCTGGCCCCTTTTCTCTACATTCATACTGACCTTCTCTCAAAGTGTACTATTTGATGTGCTCTACTCACCCCAAGGGTTTTTCATTAGCTGTATCTTCTGCCTAGACCCCTCTTACTTCCCTTTGTACCTGATTAATTCCAACTGGTCTTTCATATCTAAGCTCAAGTGTTACCTGAAATTTCCATCACTAATCTTACTCTGTCAAAGCCCCCAGTTATAAGCATGCTCTACCCTTTGAAATACTTTGAAATATTCTGTATTTATTTATGTCATTATCTGATCATAGTATGTCTCCCAGAATAAATTATAAGCTACACTCAGGCAAAAACGAATGCCCCAACTGGGGTTGCTCCATCTCCTAGATAAATACTGTGCTGCGATATTAAAGTATAATGGTATGTTTTATATATTTATAACTTAAAAAAATAACTACTACTATTTGAATCTCTTATTATCCAAACTATTCTTTTTATTTAGTAAATGCAGAATATTTGTCAACTGCTTCCTTTAACAACCAGCAGTTGCTACTGTCACCAGGTAAAAAGGGAGAAAACTTGTTGGAGCATTACTTTTAGAGGGATGCTAATCTTGACATGAAGAATTTGTCACTTTTATTTGGGTGTTATCTTCTTCAGTGAAGCCATCAAAGCAGTCTTCTTCATTACCCCATTATCAACACCAATATGTATTCATTCAATTAACTATGTTTAGGAAACCATGAAATGTATAAAATAGCATCTAGTAAGAATGTACAGCAAAAGGAACTGCCATCCTAGCCCATAGAAAACAATGGAGAAATTTTTGGTGTTATTTTATATTATTTTCCAGGAAAATGAATATTGGAAATAAATCCAAAGTCAAGCATCGTGGATAATGATGGAATGTGTAGGAGAAACTGGATAGAGTAGCAAACCTGTTTCCAAGAAAAGTGCCACAAAAATCCTGGAAAAAATCCAATAGTAAAGCATTTTTGAGCTGGGTTGGCAGTTTCAGCAGTGACTGAAGAGAATCTGAAAGGACTCGTGTGATAGTGTGGGAGAAATGCAGCAATAGCAGAAAGTAGGAACAAGTCAGTACTTTGATATTCCTGTTACATTTCAGAATTATTGAACTATAAAACTTGCCATGAAGAGATGACTAATGTCTGTTGCCCACTTTTCATTTAACAAGCTCTTCTTGTACTTTATTTCAAATAACCACATCTTTTAATTTAAAGCAGAATCAAAATGGTATTATAAACAGAGATACCAAGTTACTGGGATTTATCTATGATTGTGCCTGTGGTACTGAACAGTCATTATGTGTTTCTTTATTTTATACCAGAAGTAAACACATTTATTTAAACATTTCACCAGAGAAGGCTCTTAAAATTCTGTTAGATTTTGAAATGGAAATTTTATATTTCATCTCTGTAAATTGTGACAGTGAGACAGAGTATATATTTATAAAGGACCTATTAAATCTGGCATTCTGCTGAATAGTTTACATAAGATATATCTGTTATACTATTCAAATTATCATGTATAATTAATGTTACTGTTTTCTATGTAAGTATGCTATTTTGTTGATTTCATACCCAAAGGCAGCCTCTTTATTTTCATGCATTGTTGCAAAGTATATTACGATTTCCACTACCTATTCTCCCCACTAAACTCTGGTTATTCATTGCTGTAACATAGAAACTAGATTGTCCTACTCAGCATCTTTTCATCCATCTTCTATATGGCTTTCTTATATTACAGAAAAAGCTTTCTACACATTACACTTTGAGACTCCCTTGAAGCTGGGGTTCTGTGCATCTTTAGGTTCCACCAAGCAGATACACCCATAGCAAACTTGGAGGCATAAAAGAGCAGTGATGGAGGAACAGTACCATAAAGGGAGAAGGGTTTTTCTGGCAGTACATTTGAGAAAACAGAAAGGACTGTGTCCTGGAGCAGAACAAATGAGGGGAATGTCTCAGGGGAGAGGATTGAAGATTCTATCCTATAGGTCTCTGTGAGTGATTTAAAGACTGGTTTTATTCTGAATGAAACTGGAAGCCATTGGAAGATTTTGAGAGGGGGGCACATATAAATGTAAATGATTTACATTTTAAAGAGATTGCCTTCACTTGAAATGTTGAAAAGAGATTGTAATGTGGCAAGGATAGAAACAGGAAGACCAGTTAGAAGATCATTGCAAGAATCCAAAAGGTAGGGGTGGCTGTGTGGCTCAATTGGTTAAGCATCTGCCTTCAGCTCAGGTCAATGTCCTGGGATCCTGGGATCAAGATCTTGGGGTCCTGGAGTCGGCAGAGTCAAGCTCCCTGCTCAGCAGTGAGTCTCCTCTCCCTCCCCTGGCTTGTGCTCTCTCTCAAATAATAAAATCTTTAAAATAAATAATCAAAAGGGAGAGGATGATGGCTGTAGTTGGGTTAGTAATGCATTGTGATGTGTGTCCTCAGACCTTGGGTATATTTGGAGGGCAGTGCCAAGGGATTTCCTGGATTTTTCTCATCCCAGATGAAGAATGACTCTTACAGCAGAAGAGTAGAGTTGCCGGGTGTATTAAGAAGGAGAAGGGCGGGGTGTCTGGGTGGCTCAGTGGGTTAAAGCTTCTGCCTTCAAGGCTCAAGTCATGATCCCAGGGTCCTGGGATGGAGTCCCGCATGGGGCTCTCTGCTCAGCGGGGAGCCTGCTTCCTCCTCTCTCTCTCTGTCTGCCTCTCTGCCTACTTGTGATCTCTCTCTGTCAAATGAATAAATTAAAAAAAAAAAAAAAAAAGAAGGGCTCTCGCCTATCAAATACTGTCCATAGGCAAAGGAGAATAAGGATTAAAAATAATTGAAAGATGGACGCTACAGGTGACCTAGGCAAGAATAATTGAGCATAAAAGACACATTTAATAGTTTAAGAAAGAATGGGAAGAGGGCAATTGAGACAGTATAGACAATGCTTTCAAGGAATTTTGGTCTAGCAAAGCAAGATAGTGTTACCGGGCAGTAAATAGAGAAAGGAAATTTTTTTTTTTTTTTTTTTACAGTATGAGAACTATATGTTCTCTCTATATTTTTTTTAAAGTATGAGAATTATATGTTAATAGCAGAGAACATTTCTTGATGTAATACAGACAGAAGAGCATTTCTGGAAAGACATCCTCGAGTAGTAAAGAAGAGATAGAATCCATTATTCGTGTGGATGGCTCAGTTTTAGAAAGAAGTAGAGATCATTCATCTCTAGTAACAGGCAAGGAGGTAGACAGAGCATATAGGTATAGATACAAGTAGAGGTGGTCTGCAAGTCCTCGTCTAATTGCTTCAGTTTTATCCATGAGATAGGACTCAAGGCCAAAAGCTGAAAGTGAGTTCGGAGTAATTATTGGATCAATTAATAGTCAGGTGGTAATGAGATAGCTTTCAGAAGTTTAGTTCAGGCTGAATCAAGTCTCCAGCCAATGTCTCTGCATGACTAGATAGAGAATAGAGGAAGGTGAGTAAAGAGAATTGAGTCTGAATTTTGCTAGGAGGATGCCAGTAAGAACTACTCAGGACGTCAGGACCCCAGTCAGGAAGACTGGGGCTCAGGGGAAGTACTGATTGCAGCAGTGGATGGGATTGGGAAAATACTTAGAAAATCAAGAAAAACTTGGAGGGAGCATTGAATAAAGGAGGGAGATTCAGCTTTGTGTGTACAGGATGCAGAGAACCCTCCCCAGGGTTAGATCCTAGCAGAAACACTAGCCCCCCATCCTACTTCTAATATTCAGCTCAAGTACAAGGAAGGCTGAATGGGCATGTGGAAACTGTTGCTGGAGCTTGAGATCATTGAATAAAAAGAAAATTGCAGAATTCAGCTTGTTTTTAGCCTATCTACATAATGCCAAATGATGGAATCTTATCAATTATGTTAATGTTTTGTCCACACAGCATGTAAATTTGAGGAAATAGCTGAATATTAGGCTTGTTCCAACATGGTTCTGATGTCTCAAAATAAGACAATAATTTCTAAGTGAAGCAAATAGTAAAATGTTGTGATAATATGCTCCTTTTAAACAATTCAAATGTTTATGTATGCGGTAACATTTTATTCTGTGAGAAATATTCTGTTATATTAAATGAGATAGCTATGTGATAGAGAAGCAAAATATCAAAAAATCACAAAGTGGTAAGTGACAGATTCAGAACCCAATTCTGATTTTGACTTAATGAACACTTACTAAGTTGCTATGTGCCAGACCCTGCTGGACAGTTTGCTTTGGCCTTCTGATTTCCAGTCCTGTGCTTTTTCTAAGAGGGAAAAAAAAAAAAAAAAAAACCGCAAAAACAAAAACACCCCAAAACAAACAAACCAAAAAAACCTGAGAAAGCTTCTGTCACCAAAAGAACTATTTTTTCCTTCATGCTGGATAATGTGAAATAATGCTCACACCTTATACTCACCAATATACTCTTGTTATTTTTACTAATAAGTGATTTCAACTTAAATCTACAAATATTTTCATAAGAAGCAGCTATCAGTTTTTCTCCTGCAGAACTCTAATGCCCATGTTGAAACTTTTGGGTTTAAAAAATCATCTTCTTCAACAGTCTATTATAAAATGAAGACTATTTTCAATTTTTCAAAGAGGAGAAGTATTGGTAGTATTGGTATTATGGCAATTAAAGTCAGTGAATTCATGTCCTGCCATTTTTCCAAAGAATGCTCAATATTTTTTACTTCAGACTAGTGTGTAACAGAAAACTAAGAGAAGGTAAGAAGTGCCCCCCTTTTGCACCTGCATTCCTCTCGTGGGCAGGTGTTTATAGCTACTTTAAATGAGTGTTCAGGTAATATGGGACATTTTGTCATCACTATGCCACAGCGAGTGATCAGACTCAAGAAAGAGATCTTTGCTTAAAGAAATCTGTCGATAAGTTGACAGAGTTGATCTCTATAAAGAGCTAACGGGCTTGATTATCTAAGTGCTTGCTAGGAAGGGCATTATGAAGACAAAACTCCTACCAATGCCAGTGGCATTGCAGGCTAAATCTTCAATTATTTACTGTACCAGGATTTTAGGATCAATATTCCTTTAATTTATACAGTTTGGAAGCAAGATAGGACTTTATGTAGCAGTATTTCACTCTACCATCTGGGGAAGGTTGTTTTTTAAGAATATGTATGACTATTTGAAAATTTCATCACGATGTGTGAAACTTGGCATGGGTAATACTAAAACATATATATTGAAGTTCTTTCTTTAGGAAACATGGGACTAGAAATTGGTGTGCTTGTTCTAAATGTATTGATCAAGGTGTCTGATTTTCCTTTGCGTAACCTTGTCACTTCTCTGAAACCTTAATGGGTTCCTAAAAAAGCAGTACAAGTACCAATGGGCATAGTTACTTCAATAAAGAACAAACAAATTAGAGAAAATCCAAAAGGACTTTTCAGATATACTTGTTTAAAAGCTGATTTGGGGTTAAAAGACCTCAACAAACTAAAATTGAGTTGCTCACTCAGTTCCATTGCTAAAGAAAATAATTTTTATTATTTAAAAATACCAAATACTTTTGGTCGGGGCTGCCTCCACTGCTCCTACCTTGTGCCTTTAGACTTTGTATATTATTTTACATTTATTTTGTTTATTTTTTTGAATGAACAGTACTTTCATGTGCTTCAAAAATTAAAATAGTAAAAGGGGTATATACTGAGAAATTTTGTTCTTACCTCAGCTTCCTTCCATCCCCATAGGGGTGTTTTCTTGATAATATTTGTAGGGTATCTCGAAGCTCTGGGGGGATACAGCCCTCCTCCTCAAAGGAAGATTGATTACAAATCAAATAACATGTTAAGGATCCTTAATAGTCATTTCATTGAATAATTACCATAGTAGGCAGGTAAAATTATAGAAAGTATCAATGTTTTTCTTTTCCCTTTTGGTCTGCATAAGGACACAAACATATCCTCTCTAATAAGCAGAGGGGTCCATGTGTCTGGATTTGTAAGTATAACAAAATCAGTGTATACATGAAATGACTCAGTAGTCCAAAGGGAGAAGATGAATCAGACAAGATGGTCCCTGTTGAACTGACTTCTTTAAGAAAAATGACAAATTTAAAACAAAACAAAACAAGATTCAAGGTGATCTTGCCTTTAGATAAACAGAATTGGAAATTAGGAAAGCTTTATTTCTGGTAACTCGTGATTATGGAACTTGAAAAAAACATTTGAGGTATTGGAGCCACATTAGATACCACAGTGAAGTAGGTCAGTGAATTAGTTTCTTGAGCTGTTCTTCTGTCAGAGAACATAGAGGAAGAAAGTAAAGGAATAGGGTGTAAACAACATAGACGATAAATCCAGAAAATCATATATAGGCATTATAAAAATACATAAAACTGTTTTCCCAAATGTGCTTGAATATAATAGCTTCCTGAACACTGATGTAAAATTTCTGCTTCCTGTGCCCCCTCCTCAAAATCACTAGTCTGGTATCCTCGAGTTTGTACTTAGGCATATCTATTTTTCGAAATAAGAACATTAAGTGACTATAATGATATGGAAATTTTAGGAAACACTGCCACAAACAAAGAAAAAAATTCAAGCTAACTTCAAAAGAAAATGTAAAAATACATACATACACATATATTATTTCTGAGAGTTGAAAAAAGACTTATCTTCATAATAAAAGGGTCCATAAAATACCAAGCAAACTTAATAAAAAGTGACATATTCTAACAAATTGAATTTCAAAAATAAAAGGGAACTCCTTTAAGTGTCCAATCAGAAAAACTTCTAAAAGCCAAAAATCACTTGTCATACTTCTCTTCAGCAAAGCTAAATGCTAAAGATGAGGAAGAAATGTCAAACAGTTACAGTAGGAAGAATATATTCCCTGAAAAGCTTTTGTTCCTTAGAGGAGTAAGAAAGACATTTGCAGATGAGCAGCTCAAAGTATTTTTTTTTTTTTAAGATTTTATTTATTTACTTGACAGAGATCACGAGTAGGTAGAGAAGCAGGCAGAGAGAGGAGAAAGCAGGCTTCCCTACAGAGCAGAGAGCCTGATGCAGGCAGGGCTCGATCCCAGGACCCTGGGATCATGACCTGAGCCAAAGGCAGAGGCTTTAACACACTGAGTCATCCAGTTGCCCCCCAGCTCAAAGTCTTTTATCTGCTTATCTCTCCTGCAATTATTATACAAAGAAGAATTCTAGTTAAAAATTAGAGAAAATCCTAGAAAGGAGAGCGACACAAGGGGGAGCCCCGAAATCTTTCTATGAAGTCTTAAATCCTTGGCTGATTCTTGAACTGCATGTGTTTGGAGCAAGCCTCTACCCATCTCCCACCTGCCACCTCCCTACTCCCCCACCCGGCCTCTCCCTATCCACCCCAGAGAGAACTGCAGAGCTGCACAGAGATTTTTAGCAGCTGTCTGAATGCTGGGAAGATAGAATTTGCAGTTTAATTCCTACCAGTGAAGTGGTATTTGGAAAATACTTCAAACCGCCCATAGAACCTGGAGGGTCATAGCTTAGGAGTATAAACCATGTCTCAAGTGTAAGGGGCACACGGAAGTGGACCTGCTTTAACAAAGCCCGAAACACCTTCAAAGTGCTCTTCCACTTACGTAATTGTTTGTTGGAACAAAACTCAATACTCTTCAAAGAAAAATAACAGACTTCTGTATTGGAGTCCAAGCAGGGGAGGGGTGGCAAATAGATCAATAGAATGGAATAGCTCATCAACAAGCCCAAGCAAACGTACTGTATTATGTTCAGTTGCGTTCAACTGGGCAGGAGGGTACCCTCCAGATAGCAGTGGCTTAAAAAAAAAAGTTCTACAGCAAATCATTTGCAATGTTTAGTATACAATAGGAAAAAAATCCAGATATCTGGAGAAACAAAAATATAATTTATAGTCAAGAGAAAAATACAATTAATAGAAACAGAACAGATCTTTTCTGACCATGAAATTAGCAGACATGGACTTTAAAATAGCTACAGTTAATATACTAAGGAATCTACAGAAAAAGAGAAAAATAATGGGAAAAAATAAATTTCAAGAAAGGTATAGAAAGTTTAAAAAGAAACTAAATGAAAATCCCAGATCTAAAAAAAATCTGAAATAAAACTTAACTGTATGTTTTTAATAAATGGTATAGGAACAACTGTTTGAGAGGGGGAAAAAATTAGACTTCCCTCTGATACTTTGCAGCAGACAATATGACTTAAGTTTAAAAATATGTAGTATTTATATAAAAATGTAAAGTATTTAAAGTAAAGCCATAAAATATTCAAAAATACAACTTATATTTACATTATTTTTTATTTCATAAAATTTTCTCTACAATTTGGAAGTTTTTATTTTAGTTCTAGTTAACATACAGTATCATTAGTTTCAGGTGTACTATGTAGTGAATCAATCAGTACCATACATTACTCGGTGTTCATCACAAGTGGACTTATTAATCCCTGTCACCTATTTAACCCATTTCCCCCAGTTCCCTCTGCTCTCATTACCATCAGTTCTCTGTAATTAAGAGTCTGTTTCTTGGTTTCTCTCTCTCTCTTTTCCCTTTTGCTCATTTGCTTTGTTTCTTAAATTCCACATATGCATGAAATCGTACGGTTATTTGTCTTTCTCTGACTGACTTATTTTGATTAGCATTATACTCTCTAGCTCCATCCATGTCTTTGCAAATGGCAATATTTCATTCTTTTTTTATAGCTGAATAATACCTCACTACACACACACATATAGATGTCACATCTTTATCCATTTATCAATCAATGGACACTTGGTCTGCTTCCGTAATTTGGCTATTGTAAATAATGTTGCTATAAACATAGGACTGAATGTATCCATTTGAGTTAGTGTTTTTACATTCTTTGGGTAAATACCCAGTAGTGTGATTGCTGGATTGTAGGGTAATTCTTTTTAATAACTTTTGAGGAAACTCCATACTGTTTTCCACTTTGCCTGCACCAGTTTGCATTCCCACCAACAGTGCAAGAGGGTTCTTTTTTTTCCACATCCTCACCAACACCTGTTGTTTCTTGTGGGGTTTTTTTTTTTTCAGCCATTCTGACAGTTGTGAGGTGCTTTCTCATTGTAGTTTTGATTTGCATTTTTCTGATGGCAAGTGATGTTGAATATCTTTTCATGTATCTGTTGGCCATTTGTATGTCTTCTTTGGGAAAACGTCATGTCTTCTGCCCATTTTTTTTAATTGGATTATTCATTTTGGGGGGTATTGAGTTTTATAAGTTCTTTATATATTTTGGATACTAATTCTTTATTGGGATATGCCATTTGCAAATATCTTCTCCCATTTCACAGAGTTTTAGTTTTATTGATGGTTTTCTTTACTGTGCAGAAGCTTTTTATTTTGATGTATTCATAATGGTTTATAAATTTTTCTCTTTTTAAAAAATAGTTTGGGGTGTCTGGATGGTTCAGTGGGTTAAAGCCTCTGCCTTCGGCACTGCTCGCAATTTTGGGATCGAGCCCCACATCGGGCTCTCTGCTCAGCGGGGAGCCTGCTTCCCTTCCTCTCTCTCTGCCTGCCTCTCTGCCTACCTGTGATCTCTATCAAATAAGTAAATAAAATCTTTAAAAAAAATAGTTTGTAAATTTGGTACCAATTTGAGAATGACCTCCACCTCAAAATAATTTTATTGTAAAATGAATACCCCCCATCAAAATACAAGCATGAAAAGCATCTCTAACCATAGGTGTTACCATTTTTAATATGAAGATATCCATTAATAGAGTCAAATTTCTGATAGAAAAATTGCACAATCAGATAAAAAAAACCCTTATAAACGAAGAAATGCAGATTGCTGGGAAATGTGGAAAATATTCCATCTCGGCTGCCATAAGCAACGTAGCTGAAAATAAAGGAGATGACATTTTTTATCAGATTAACCGGCTTATATAGTTTACAAAATATGTGGACAGCAATGTGGGGAACTGGGCATGTATGTTGTGTGGTGGAATGCAAGATAATACAACTTTTATAGAAGGCGTTTTGTGGAACAAATATAAAAATTAAGTATGGCATTCTCTTTGACTTAACATTTTAATTGTCAAAATTTATCCAAAGGAAACAAGTATGTGAAGACAGATATTCAATGATACACATATGTGTATATTTATAATACAAAAAGAAACAAACTAATTGCCCCAAATAAAGGCATTTGTCAAGTTATACTTCATTTATTTAATGAGTAAAGCCATTTACAATTATATTTTAGCTATAGATTTCTTGCTACAATATCTGTAATATGTTAAGTAGAGAAAAAGAAACAGGTTTTAAAATGCATAGTATAATTATACTTTTGCTAAAAATTAGCATCACACACATTCATATACATATGTGTTTGTACAGAAACAAATCTCAGATAATATGCATCAAAATACTAAAAACAGTTATCTATGGGTGATGGAATTATAAATGATATTTTTAAATTGTTTATCTGGGTTTCCTAATCAAAATGATACAAGTTAAAGATAGTTTCTGTAGACTTTTTATATCCTCCCTATGTTCTGGTTATATTCCCTACCCTAAGCATGTTGAATAAAATAATCTTTAGAGAAATGAAGGGTTACTGCCATATAACAATTAGCACTGCAGTTGGGTTGCACTTTGGGTGAAATAGGTTTCTGTAGGCTGGCATGTCCACCACGTATAATGTTGACAGTAGTAGCAAGTGTATTTGAGGTTTCAAATAACATCCTTTGGAATAAAAAGTATTGTAGGATAGGAACTTCATGTTCTGTTCTAGTCACTCTGTCCCTTTGGCAATCACTTGCTCTTTGGGGCCATTATGAGTCTGAATAAACAAGAGACAATCTGTGTTCATACTTTGAGTGGCAAGTTTAATTTAGACAATCTGCAAATTTGAGAAAAATATTCCGTCAACTCCCTGTGAGCTCTTTTTCCCCTCGAGTTGGCTAAAGCTCTTCCAGTCTTTCCACAGCCATGGTTGGGATCAAACATGTGTACACAAAGCTCTCCGTGCAATTTAGCACCAGCAGCCAATGCAACTCAGTCAATTGTAAGCCCTTGAGAGCTCCTTTTAGAATCACATCTTTGGTTTCCTGGGTGATGTAGACATCTGCACTCATGTGAGAACAATACGCAACTCTGTTATCAGAAGTGTAAGCTACTTGAGTTGTTACAGGAAGGAAGAAAATCAAAACCTGCACAGCATTTAGATTAAGCTTATGGGGGGAAAATGTACAGAATTAAACTGGGAATATGCTATATTATACAGAAGTATTAAAATTGACTGTTTATAGTATAATGAAATCCCAGTGAAGAAGTAAAGTTCTTACCTGTCTCCCCAGCTCAGAAATAAGATTTTAGTGGGAAGCCACAGGCCCCTCTTAGCAAAGTTTATTGTCGTGGCTGTTACTACAGGCAGCCTTTGTTTTGCACAGTAGGCAGGAGCAATAAATGGCTGTGGAACCAGAAACCACGTATCATGAGCTTACTAATAGATGAAAAAAAATGTATAATCTGTGGCCATTAGAAATAGTTGCCCAGACATTAAAAACTCTCTCATTTGTTGGTTTTAACTATGCGGGAAAATGTCTTTAAATACTGAAACTCTTATTTATTGGTGCTATTTAAAATATTAGAAATAATAATTAAAGGGTTCATTTTAAAAATTATGGAGGTTGGGGTGCCTAGTGGCTCAGTCAGTTAAGCATTAGCCTTTGGCTCAGGTCATGATCCCAGGGTCCTGGAATCGAGGCCTGCATCAGGCTCCCTGCTCAGTGGGAAGCCTGCTTCTTCCTCTCCTGCTTCCCCTGCTTGTGTTCCCTATCTCTCTGTCTCTCTTTCTGCCCAATAAATAAATAAAATCTTAAAAAAATAAAAAATTATGGGGGACAGCTTTTGCCTTATTGTTGTCATATAGATTATAATACAGCCTGAGCATACATCCATGGCTTGGCCAATTGTCCTACTCTTTTCTAAGTTTGGATCAGCTTTCAACATTTTATCCTTTGCCCTTTGAGTGTTCTGAAGAATCTCCAAGAATTCCTTTAGTAAGGAGTTTTTGCCAGTGTCACTTCTTCTGGGACATGATTGTCCTTTTCCTCAAAACCACTTTCCTCCTGTATGCCCGCAGCTTCAGCTTCACCTGCACTGTGTCCTCTGGCTACTTACATCATCCTCAAAGGCAGAAGTGTCAATACCACCGCGCTCCACACCCCCAGTCAGCCGAGACTCCATTTGGGTCCCATTCAAATCTGTCTTCTGGTGTTACCACTTTTGGTTTCTTTGTGGCACTTTCATTTTTGTCGGCCAATTCTCTCTTTGATTATCCATTTTTATAAAAAGTCGCATGGATTTACAGCTGGGAAACAAGGAGGCACCACAAGTGGGAACGTTTTTATGAATGAACCAGAGGGGGAAATGCAGTAACTAATCACTGACAGACTTTGAAACAAGTGATGTGATTGGTCACTGATGATGAAACACATCTGTTATTTACCTTTGTTTGTACTCACAGTTGTTATAACATGGTAACTGAAATTTGAACTGTGCTGTTGGGGAACTGCTGTTATTTAACTGAGCTGTGGTAACTAGAAGTCTTGTAAAGCGAGTATGGTACTGAATTAGAATTATGTGCTCAAAACCTAGATAAGAGGAGACTGAGTCCTGTGGGGAAAACCAGAGATGCTTCTCAACTTCTGGCAGCAAAATTCTTCTGAACTATTTATATGTAGCTTTGAGCTGAAAAATAAATCATTGTGATGGCAGCACAAACCAAAGGACTTGGTTGCATTAATAGAGCTGATACGTGTGTGGCGTACAGCTGATATAGACCAAAACTGACATTCAGAGTGAGTGTGTTGGTGGAATTGTAGGGATAGATAGAACTGTTTGTCTCTGGATATCAGAGGGAAATAAGGCAAGTTGGAAAAAAGTGGTGGAATGGTTCTGAACATTGTAAGAAAAGTAGAGACATTCCAGTTTCAACTAGACAAGGGGTTTCCACAAGGGCCCCTCATTGTTTAAGCTAATACATTAAAACATTTCTATGGTTTTCTTTCCTTTGTGGCACAGTGAATTCTTTTTCCAGGGTCTAAATATCAGGCAAAATAGAACATATTTTTAAAGAATGAAATAGGTAACTTAATATCTGAATGACAAAAGTAAAATTTGAAAGAAGAAGCGTTTCTAAAAAGGCAAAGATTGTGTAGTGAACATGAAGACTTTTTAAAAGTAAGTGAGTTGTGCTCCTTAAATCAATTAACAAAAACATTTTTCTATTTTAGAGTATGAAAGAATCTGTCACAATAGCTTTTAGAAAAAATAATAAGAATGCTCAAGACTATTAAAATAGTGTCAAGAGATCAGATTCATGTTTTAATACATTTTGTGAATCAGGATTGGAGATTGTGAGAGGCAAGAATTCTGTGTAGCATAGAATTGATATTTGCAGCTTCATGAAAGGTAGGTAAACTTGAAAACGTCAATATTAGGAGAGATGATCATAGAAAAACCTGTACATATAGGAGCGATAAGTAAAGTGATTATGAGAACAGGTAAGAATAAATTCTATTTCATCTTCAGTTTTTATTCTTTCCCAATGCTATTTCATTAGTAAATAAACAGAATGTGGCTCTGCTTCTGAGGTGTGCTAGAATAATTGATAGAGTATCTTGTGAATTGGATTGATTTCCCAAACTGGGTTTAGCAGGCTTGAAGAAGAGCAGTTGGGAATATTGCAATCTGGCTGACAAACCAAAGCCTGATGATAAATGTGAGTAGGTCCAGTTGGAGGTAGGAAGGAACTGGTGGGGTGCCTCAGCAGTCACCATTAGATATAATCATAATTAGCATTTTTATTAGGGAATCTGAATAAGGAATAAATATCAAGTTAATAAAACAGCTGAAAAATGAACTGGGAGCATTAGTTTATAGCAGTAGGTAATATAATAAAATATAGGAAGGTAGAAACTGAAGAACTGTAAGAAAGAAAAGAAAAACAAAAGAGAAATTTTGTTCAGTAAGATGATGAATCATTTCCACAAGGATTTTAATCTGAAATTCAATTATAAAGTACTCTAAAACTGCATAACAATAACTAAAGTAGCCTGCATAGACAATAAACCTGGGCATTATAAGTTGTGATCAGGGTTTTGTCATCCCCAATAAATTATTCTGCCTCCCTATACCCATATCTCATCTGTGGCAAGAAAACACTGGAATGAAATGTCTGGGATCGGAGCTTCTGTGGCCAGAATATCATAGATATTGTCACACACACATGCAAATGGGCTTTGACAACAAGGCCCGTAAATATTTCCATTCCTTTTGAAATAACATTGGATTCCCTTTTTCTAATCACAGATAGAATACACAAGCATAAATTCATCCTGAGTACAAATGGAGAGTGTGATGTTAGGAATACTCTGTCTGGTTAAGCCCTGAGATGTGTTCTCTCAGGAGGAGCAAGGTGCTGTACGCTATACGCTAAAACTGAAAATTTCCCAAGGAATAGGTCCTTTCTTCTTTCCTTCCTCCTCCTTTTTCCCTATGTTGTCCCCCCCGCCCACACACACATCTGGATATCCAAAGAACATATATGATGCTAGCTATTTTTAATCTCCAAACTCTTATGCATTAAATTTTGCTATTCTCTGATTAACTGAGAACTCATCAATGACAAATGGATTTCTGTGCTTATTTTAAGACCATAGATCTAACCTTCAATGAGCAGTGTTTCCTGGGCTTTTGATGGCCAAACAAGAACCAGCTGGTGGTAGCTATAATTTAATACCAAGGTCAAAATCCAAAAATGTTTCCATTATTTAACATCTATACAATTACTCCTATGTTCTGGGCGCCTGGGTAGCTCAGTCAGTTGAGTGTCTAATCTCAACTCAGGTCTTGATCTCAGGCTCCTGAATTCCATGGAGCCTACTTAAAAACAAGAACAAAATTTAAAAAAAAAAAAAACCATAATTGCTCCTATGTTCATTTGGAAAATTGAATAGATGAATAACTTTTTTTTTTAACTGAACAGCAAAGCTAATATAGCCAATGAAAAACAAATCAGAACCCACAAATTCACTTGAAAAGACCTTCCTCAGTTAATCTCTACCCCTTCTCCCCCACTTTAGGGAAAAAGAACAGCATGATTAGTAAACTAGAATAACGTTAAGGGTAAATATTTTTCTGGTCTCTAAAGTAAATTTTTCTTCAAGTTTTTGTTCTCTTAAGTCAATCAAAATTGCAGTTATAAGAGCAATTATGTCTACTTTGCCTTAGTAGCCAAGGTATTCAAATCCAGTCTCTTTTAGCATTAAGACTTGTATTTTTTTTCTCAGAATATAAGTCCCCTCAGCAACTTGACAGATTCTCTGGTTGTCTTGTTACTGCCTCTAAACAAAGAGCACCCTCTTTTTTTTCTGTACAAAGCAGCATTTTACAAGTGAAATGGTTTGACAAGTAAACCTCTAACTCTAAAATCTTTTTCTTTATACTTCTACTGGAATTAAAAAACAAAAATCCAAAAACAACTGGTTGAAATAACCAAGACCACCACCAGCAGAAACAGTAACAAAGCTTCAGAGATTTTTTAAACTAGGGGCACATTCTTGTCAAGGCAGAAAATTTAATAGAAACTACAAAAACAAAAGTAAAATCATTTGTCACTTCCTTATAATGCTTTTTGTGTAAATATAACTAGCAGTTATTCTGCCAGTTAAGCAATGTATTTATTACATGTGGAAACAGAATTTGTCACTTATTCTTTTTTTAATTTTTTAAAAAATTTTTATTAAAGTATAGTTGACATAAAATATTATATGAGTTGCAGGTGTACAGCACAGTGATTAGACAGTGCTATCCATTGCGCACTGCTAACCATGATAAATGTAGTTACCATATGTCACCATATAATGTCAGTACAGTATTATTGGCTGTATTCCATATGCCATATTTTTCTTCTCTGTGACTTATTTATTTTATAACTGGAAGTTGATACCTCTTTATCCCCTTCATCTATTTCATCCATCTCCTGGTACCCCTCACTTTGGCAGCCACTAGGTCTCTGTATTTATGAATCTGTTTCTGGTTTTGTTTGTCCATTTGTTGGTAGAGATGGTGGTAGTTTTTGGTGTTTTTTGTTTTTGTTTTTGTGTTTTATTAGATTCCACATATAAATGAAATAATTTGGCATTTGTCTTCTCTATCTAATTACTTCACTTAGAATAAAGCCTCTAGGTCTCTCTATGTTGGTGCAAGTGGAAAGATCTCATTCTTTTCAAGGCTAAATAAAATCTTCTTTATCCATTCACTTAGTGATAGATGCTTAGGTTGCTTCCATATCTTGTCTATTGTAAATGATGCTGTAGTGAACATAGGGGTGCATATGTCTTTTCAAATTAGTGTTTTTGTTTTCATTGGGTAAGTACATAGTAGTAGAATTACTGAATTGTATGGTAGTTCTATTTTTAACTTTCTGAGGAATCTCCATACTGTTTTACTTAGTGGCTGCACCAGTTTACATTTCGACCAACATTGTACAAGGGTTCTATTTTCTCCTCATGTTTGCCAACACTTGTTATTTCTTATCTTTTTGATATTAGCATGCTGTCAGACATGAGAGGATATCTCATTGTGGTTCTGAATTGCATTTCCCTAATGATGAGTGTTGCTGAGCATCTTTTCATGTGTCATTCGGCCATCTGGATGACTTTGCAAAAATGCCTATCCATGTCCTCTATCCATTTTTCAATTGAAATGTTTGGTTTTTGGTGTTGGGTTGTATAAGTTTTTTTTTTTTTTAATGTATTTTGGATATTAACCCCTTAATGGATAGATCATTTATAGATATTTTCACCCACTTAGTAGGTTGTCTTTTTGATTTGTTGCTGGTTTTCTTTGCAGTGCATAAGCTTTTTATTTTGGTGTATGCCCAATTTTATTTTGTTTTAGTTTCCCTTGTTGGGGGAGACAGATCCAAAAAAATACTGCTAAACCTAGGGTCCAAGATCTTAGGTCCAAGACCTGAAAACACAAATTTCTAGAAGAAGACATGGGCAGGATCTTCCTCCTCCTCCTCCTCCTCTTCTTCTTCTCCTTCTTCCTTCTTCCTTCTTTCTTCTTTCTTCTTCTTCTTCTTTCTTCTTTCTTCTTTCTTCTTTCTTCTTACTCTTCTTCCTCTTCTTCCTTTTCCTCTTCTTCTTCTTCTTCTAGGAATTTATGTTTTCAGGTCTCATATCTAGATCTTTAATCCACTTGGAGTTTATATTTTTGCCTGTGTGAGAAAGTGGTGAGTTTCATTCTTTTGCATGTAACTATCCTGTATTCCCAGCACCATTTATTAAGGAATTGTTTTTCCTTCATTGTATTTCCTTGTCTTTTTTGTCATAAATAAATTGGCCATAGAAGCATGGGTTTATTTCTGGACTCTCTATCCTATTCTGTTCATCTACGTGTCTATTTTTGTATCAGGACTATACTGTTTTGACTATGAGAGCTTTGTAGTATATCTTGAAATGTGGTATCTCATTTATTCTTATAACCTCTTGAGAGTATAGTATCATTGTTCTGCTTGGCACATGGGGAATGGGAGGCACGGAGAAATTCAGAACTTGCCTAGAGACACGCAGCCTGAGAAGAAAATTTTGATGTGTGGGTGTGGTTGGGTTGTGGTTGAGAGCCCACGCTCAACCAGCTCTGCCCTATCCAGCTAGCCCCCTTTGTGTCCCATTTTTGGGAACTCCATGCTCAAGAATTTAAAAGCCCTCTATCACTCATTTTGTCAATGAAATTCTACAGTACAGGTGGCTCAGTGGCCATTCAGGGTGGGACTCTTCAATGCGGGGTGAAGCAAGGAGTTTATTCGGTTTTCAATTTTCTAATTGTGACTTAATATCCTACAGCACTAAGTGAGTATTGATGTTATGTGGCCTAGGCCCCTGCAGAGTAGGCAAATAGATACAGGTCTGCTTAGCAGACAGATTTACACAAAAATATGACTGATGGAAAGGCTTTCTGCATCCTTTCTGCTGAAAGGAAAAGGATATCTGATTATAAACCTAATGACATCTGTAAGATCCCTTTTGCATACAATATAACAACATCATGGGTATGACATTCCATCCTATTAGTAGTCCTGCTTATTCTCTGGGGGGGGGCGGGTTATGAATTATATAAAGCACGTACAGCAAGAGGCAGGAATCTTGGGAGTCACGTTGGAATTCTGCCCATCACCGAGTAAGAAGCTTTTGTGAAATTTTTGTTTCCTTGCATATAATAGACTAATCGGGGTGTTTTTGTTTGTTTGTTTATTTTTTAAATTTTCTCTATCTACCAACTATTTTGAACTTTACTCAAACCCTAAGATGCTAAAAAATAGATGACCTGTGAAAGGCCAGATAAAGACCTTCTAAATTCCCAATCTTTGGCTCATAAAATTAGCAAAACTCTTCTGTCTCCACTAACCAATGGAAACAAAATGCCCATAAATCTGATTTGGTTGAAGTTCAGTTAAACTTATCTCCTTCCCTGAGACCCCTGAACTTTGGCCCACCCTCAACCTGAATCAGCATACAGCTTCTCCTAATAGGCTCACCTCAGCGAAAACATTCTCTGATCTACTGTCCTGTCACTGCACTCCCTGTCAGTGCCCCCCGCCCCCAGGCCTTTCCCCTCTTCCTTATGTCTAGTCCTGTTTATTCCTCCTTTAAAAGAGAAGTCCCCTTCTATGGAACTTGGAGAGGCTTCAGGTTAACAGTTAGAGTGGACTCCCTATTGCAACAGTCTCTTTTCCCCTCTTGAAATAATCCTTTTGAATAGAAGTCTTTCCTTACTTAAGTCTCAGTTTGTGGGTTTGTTTTTGTTCTGACTTTTATCTTTGTTTTTTGTTCCTGGGGTTTTTGTTCTGTTCTGTTTTGTTTTCTGATACATCGGTGCCCTTTAAGGCAATATTCTGTTCAACTAATGTGAATGATTTTTTTAAGCCATTGCTTCCAAAACAGGACAATTATTCCTACATCTGACGCTGTTATGCACTGAGACAATGACCCAAGTGAGCCATACAGAAATCTCCATGTGGCTTTAGTTCCCTTCCTTGGAACAGTTAATTAAAATTGTCCCTCTCAGACTCCAGTGAATTTAATCTGGTTAGCCTAAATTAACATTGGACTAAAATTAAAGTAAGAATTTTAAGGAAGAAAACTGTAAGGAAAGGTCACAACAGTTTTAAATTTATGAGCTTGCCTCAGATGTTGGCAGTGTGGTAAAACTAGTTTTATGTAGAGGCTAAGTCAGAGTAAGAGATGTCCTAATCCTTTGATTTGGTCGTGCCCTGGACCTAGATGAAATAAATCAAACCTTATCAAATCCATGGTCTTCAAATGAGGTCTTATAATCTACTCTAGGAAATATTAGTCATATTACATTTTCATTTGGGATTTTTTAGGTTTCTGATGAGAACAGTATGAAATTATAACTGATTTTTAATTCATTTTCAGGAATCAAATTTTTTCTTTTCCTCATGGTAATTGGCTGTTATTACTTTATTTAATGATCAGCTCTATTATCAGACACAGAAGAAGATGCCATGGTTAAAATCATAAGAGGACTTATTTGTTCTTTGATATTAGGTAGGTTCAAGGTTTTCAAAACTTGAATTAATAAAACTCTTTGGATTGAGGGAATTTAGAACTTGCCTTTCAAAGTCTCAACATTCTGTGCAAATCATAAAAGCTCCATCTCTACCCAGGAGAGTTCACTTACCAGGTTTAGAGATTTCAAAAGCAAGACAGGACTCAGAGCTTAGAATTAATGGAGTCAAGCAAGTTTTAAAATCTCTATTGGGCTCAGTAATAAGCACTAGATTTTTAGATTTAAATAATGTCCTTTACTATACAACATCCATAATCTCGTCAAATTAACTTCGAGTGTATGTTATGTAAAACCTGATCTATATCTGCAGCCACTAGCAAAGCAGAAAATCTTCCTGATTTAATATGTCTCCTATCACATGTGAGCAGAACTGTGGTGGTAATTTGATAAAGAATATAGGAAATCTGACTTATTGGCAATTAAGTGGATTCATGTCGAGTCATGTTATTATAATCTTCATCTATTTCTTTTCTAGCTCATAGCTCATATTTGAGGAAACTGAACAACACTTACTTATAAGCTGATCCAGAGGAGTAATACAAAATTATTTGGAATTTGGGTATATTCCTACAATTCTCTGAAACTCATTAAACCTAACAAATCAGATAAAAATTTATAGATTAAAATATAGAAATAGTAGCATAGTAGGATTTTTCGTACCCTGGGACAAAAAAGAAATAGAATTTTTTCCCAAAATGTAATACTTCAGGTAAGTTTTAGAAGAAACAGTAAAAGGCATCAACCTTGTCTAAAAATTAAATTATTATAATACCAATATTATGTTTTAATCTTAAACCTATGGATAAATGACCATTACCAGGCAGAGTATCTTATCATGGTGAGATCCACCAAATAAGTTATTTTAAAATTTTCTCTTTTTCATTTCAAAATTTCTGCTTTTATTCATCATATTCTTTACTTCTGATGCAGAATAAGGGGTTAATTCTTTATTTCATTCCCTCTCACTCCCTCGGGCACCTTGTATGTTTATTAAATCCTACTCCACTGGCTTCTGTCCACCTGCCTCTGGGTGTTTTCAAGCCATTAGTTCTCTCTTCTTCCTTCCAAGCCAATCTTGCCCTTCAAGGCCAGTTTTTCTTAAGTTTATATATACCCGTTTACTCACTAGTTATGCCAAGCTCTGTCCTTTGAGCTCTGGCTATTTCCCAACCATTAGTGACTCTCAACATCTCTACTAATTTCCTTGTTATCAAAACCTTGAGAAAGAAAGAAAGAAAGAAAAAAAAAGAGTAGTTTCTGGTATCCAGAAGCAATCACAGCTAGGCCTTGCTTACTGCACACTGGTCTGACTCTCACAACTAGACCGTGGTGTTCTCTTTCTGGGCATAAACCGTCTCAAAGAACATCAACATCAGACAAAGTTACTCTAAGACCATGATAAGGGGAACAAAAGGTCACTGTGCAAGCCTACAAAATACCAAACGTCCCACCCTCTCGTCCCACCCTTTCTCGTAGGAGTGACTGTTACTTCTTTACCCACAATAGCTGTATTCCCACTCCAGTCTGCCATCCTTGGAGATAAGATTTGTTGAAATCAAATCCTAATCATAGGGCTGGCTATGTGTGTAGATGAATGACCTGCATCCAATCAGAGTACTCCATGTCCCTGACAACGATGTTCTGTTTCCATTCCAGGTGGAGAAATCCCCTTGGTAGCCTGAAAGGAGAATTAAGCCAACAAGTTTTATAAAAGAGGGTTAGAAATGGAATCCGTGTCATGAGGTCTCGGTTGAGATTCTCATCTCAGTGTTCCTGAGGCCTCATTTATCTCTGCCTTTGCCAGAGTTTGGACCTTCAGCTGTTCCTTAGATTCTGAGAATTCATTAGGTTATCTTAGTTTCTTAGTTCCAGCTAGGTTTTTGTCACAGAGAAACTAAATATTCTAAACTGAGAGACACATTCACTTTCCTCTGCGGGTGCCCGCCCCAGTCTTTTGGGGACAAAATGATAAAAAGAAAATAAATCGTGTTTCTGGCAGGGGAGTTATAGAGGAGGGGTATATTTAAAAGACAGACCCTGCTGACCTTGACCATGATCCAGAGTTTTGGTGAATACCCATTGTTATATGTAGTTAAGACCTTTTTACAGTCCTCCAGATTTTTTTTTTTTTAATTCTGAAAAAAACATTCTAAGTGAAAAATGCCTTTTGTTGAGAAGCACCATCCTTAGAGGGATTTTATGGGATGAACACAGTGGGAAAGTGAATGGTATATAAACTTTGGGAAGGAAAAGAGAACACCAACATCTAGTTAAATAAATTATGTTCTGATTTGAATTTTCATTTTTTCTAAAAAAAAAAAAAAAAAAAAAAAAGTTTGGTATTGAAGGTGTCAGCTCTGCTGTTTTCAGAGATAATAAACCTGAATCTTAGTAAGTAAAAATAAATGAACATCACTAACATGTTTTATTTTGTTTCCATATTTCTCCCCCATCTAGAAAAAGATCCTTGTTGGTTCTCACAAGGGACTAAGCATAGGGGAAGGGACAGCTATAGTTTTCATATGTAGTTCTAGGCAGGTTCTCTCTGTAATGAAAAATAATGTTATCGTTTGGAGTAAATTAGTTCTTTGGAAGTCTCATGGTTTCTAGACAAAGCCCTATCAGAGACTCAGGGTTAAAAAAAAAAAAAAAAAGGACCAGAAGATAGGATGTTTGATTTCTTGAAATTAAAATGGTGACATGGTCAGTTGGGTGTTAGAACGACAGAGCAATAACTATATAAAAGAAACGTAGTGTCTTTTGATATTCCCATGTAATGTGGTCTGCCGAGGAGTTCTGAAAGGCTGCTGTTGATTTCTTTTTTTTTTTTTTTTAAGATTTTATTTATTTATTTGACAGAGATCACAAGTAGGCAGAAAGTCAGGCGGCAGTCGGGGGGGTGGGGATGCAGGTTTCCTGCCAAGCAGAGAGCCCAATGGGGGGGCATGATCCCAGGATCCTGAGATGACCTGAGCCCAGGACAGAGGCTTTAACCCACTGAGCCACCCAGGCGCCTGCTGCTGTTGATTTCTTGAATTATTCATTCAGGAAGTATTTATGGAGCATCTGTCCTATACCAGGGGACTATTTTAGATACTGTATCTGTGGTATCTTTCTTGCACAAGCAATTTGTATTGCCCACAATAGAGGTACAAAAGCAGACTTCACATCCCGAATGTTAACAGTGGAAGAAAGACCCTTCGGGTATGCTCTTGTACCTGAATACCAGCTTTGCAGATGTATTGAGCCCTGGTCAAATGGGTGAAGTCACCAGCCTTTTTTCTTCTGTTTATAAGGGAACTGTGTAATTTGTTTTCCAGAGTAGGAATCCTTGGAAATCGAGGGAAGGTGCTAGTAATAATTGTGCTAGGACAACAAGCATAAAGTCAGCTCTTGTTCCTAACTGATTTACCAGCCTTCTCCTGTGTGCTCGATCTGCTAATCACAGCCATTCAGCTGGCGTGGTCTGAGTCTTTAAACAGCCATCCTTTGTCACCTGGCAAGCAAGACTTGAGCTTTGGAAAAAGCTAGTTGATTCTGGAGATACAAAGGAGGCTCCAATTTTTACTTCCCCAGTTTGTAGAGGTACACAAAACCATCAACAGGAACCCTTGATATTTTGGTGACTTCATCCCCAGTTCCACAAAAGGGGAGATACTCTGTCTCCAAAATACCAGTCTTTATCAGCTCACAATAAGGCAAAAGGACATGTTTGAATTTTTGGTTCTTGGGGGCCTATAAGCTGAGATTGAATTGTGTGAGCACTTTCTACCGCACACCTGCTTGGTAATTTGGCACACTGAGAAATTCCTAGGGCTGCCACCCCACATGAGTGGGGCAAGATGACATGATTTATAAAGGCTTTTCAATTTCTAATCTTTATGATATAATATGTAATGAATCATGAAAGTGACACTTTTACTAGACCAGGTAGTAAAACGTAATCATGGTGCTTGACAAATGTTGGTGTAGTAGATTAATGGCTTTGGGTGTGTTGTTGTTATTTCTTATTATTTCACCTGATTGTACTCCAGTAGTATTGCTGTTGAATAAGACACATTATTTTGTGCTTTTAGAAACATCTGCTGTGCGATTTAAGTCTCATACATATGTGAAATTTGGGGTTGGAAACAGGGTGGGAGAGATTTAGGGAGAATTTTGTTGTATCTGGGGGTAATTTTTCAGTAATTACCAACAGTGTTTCATTTGATGAATTAACTTACAGTTCCTTCTGGCCTCATTTGTTCAGGCCTCTTTTTGGCCCTTTGCATCGAAATTCTGTGCTCCTCACCACTAGTCTTTGGACCATTTCTAGAGTGGTCTGGAAGACCATATCAGTCTCACTCTCTACTGAAGTCCCTATACCTTGAAGGGCTCATGACATGAAGGTTATAAATTGAATAAAGCAATAAAAATATTTTAGTAATGTATGTGGGTTGATACGTGCAGGAGGTTAGCAACATTGAAACACAGAATTTGCCAAAATGTGGTCTATCCCCTTGGAAATCATCTGGCCACACTCTTTTCTTTCAGGCATATGTAATTTCAGTTAAAGTATTTTCTTCTGTATTTTAGAGATTAAGCAAACATCTCTGTGATTTAATTGAGGTATGTCTAACAAACACTCCTAAAACATAAACCCTAATCTATCATTTGAGTTTACTTCTATTGACTTGAAAGACTTCCTTCAAGAGTCCCCTATTAAAATGCAAATGAACTCTTGACTGTTAATAATCTCCAAGGCTGTGATTAGCTCCCAAGGGATAGAATCTGAGCTAGAGGGTCAAGGTGTCCCCCCAGTGTTTTTCTCCAGTGTGCCACTCATGGGCCCACAGTAATGAACATAGGTTCCACAACACTTAACCCACAGCTTTGTGGAAAAAGACTCCACAGTAACCAATATGTAATATATTCAAGATTATAGAATTCGCAAAATAGCAACCCTAAGCATGATTTTTTTTTTTTTTTTTTTTTTATGAATCCACAGCTGTTAATTGAGCGATAACAACCATGGATCAAGAGGAGGAAAAGGGGTGCCTGGGTAGCTCAGTGGGTTAAAGCCTCTGCCTTTGGCTCAGGTCCTAATCCCTGGGATGGAGCCCCACATCTGGCTCTCTGCTCAGCAGGGAGCCTGCTTCCTCCTGCCTCTCTGCCTACTTGTGATCTCTGTCTGTTAAATAAATAAAATCTTTAAAAAAAAAAAGAGGAGGGAAAAGATTTACCTCTTACTTCAAATTAAGATAATCATCAGTTTTTAGAAAACCTGTAAGTGAAGGTATCAGTACTGCTTTGGAGTTTTGTGTTATGAGTTTTTCGTTATATTTCACTTCTTTGAAAACTTGGTATCAGTAGTGAAGATGAGGCTTTGATAGATGGGATGAAGACTTGTTTTGCCTTTGAAAAATGTGTTTACTCCTCGAGCACTCAAATTTTTCACGGCAACGTTGGTAATTTGGAAAAGGCTGGGAGCGCTCCAGTTACATTTTCGGCTATGAAGGACAGAATGTATAGCCCCTCTGAACATCAGATTTTCCTGTCTGCTTACAGAAGCACAGTTACTACTTTATAATTCAGTTGCCTTATTTAATCAGAAAAATGCCGTTAGGGTTTAAAATTCTTCTCCAGCTTATGGTGAATGCTCTGCAAAGCCAAACTGTTCTGCATATGTTCTGTTGATTCAATGAAAGTATTAAAATGAAAATGAAATGTTCAACCAACAGGTTACAAAGATGTCGAAAGCACTAAGTAGATCATGGTTTAGAAAGAGTTTAGAAATATTTTTGATGACGTGGAAAATGTACCGTGGGTAAGGAGATATACAAAACTAAAATTATGAATCACCCTTTCTACATAAAATAATTTAATTAACATTATGAAATCTTGGGCTTGTTATAGATTGACTGTAATGACGGAAGAGTATTCTCACCTACATCATTGTTACCAGTGCCATTTAGATATTCTCCTTGTACTCCCCTTGTGGTAGAGCTTGACCCTACCACATTTTATAAGACCACATGTTCATCTCCCATCCAAATATAATGGATCCAAAATGTGTCACTCTACTAGGAAGCAGAGAATGTCAACCCTGAGCTCATCTCTTTCTGAGAACAAATTTCTTAGCCCTTCTGGGAAAAAAAAAAAAAAAAAAAAGATAGGGTTATATTTGGAAAGGTGTAGAGCTATTATGGACAAATAATCTAATATAGTAAGTAATATTTCAGATCTGATTATCCATCTAAGATGAAAGCTAAAGTAACATGTAAAACAATCACGTGAAATATACAATAAAACACTCGTTACACATCGCTTCACATTAAATCTCACTATTCTTCGGGCTCTAATACAAAGGTTTTAGTTTTTATTTCACTTGTGAAATTTATGCATGCCTCTCTACTCTTCAATCTGTCTTCTTCTTATATATTATCGTACCATGGAAAGAGGAGATGCCAAGGATATGCAGAGGCCAAGCCCACCCAGTTTGATATTCTGAAATACAGATAAAAAATAATTCCTGATGATGTACAGAAGAAAGGAATTCTGGTTCTAGGACACAAAGCAGTCTTCTGCCACTTTTCTAGCACTCATTTCTTCTGGGCATAGCAAAACTTTGAAATAAAGGGAGAAGTGGTGCTGGAGAGATTACGGTTTCTGCCTCTTTTCCATATTGGAGTTCTTTGTTAGGGTTGAATTTATCCATCCACCCATCCCCACCACTTAGCAAAGTGTTTAGAACCTATAGAGTCAGTACTCAAATTTTTGAATGAAAGAATGAATATGAAGTATGTAAAGATCAGAATAAGAATGACTGAGACTAATAAATGAAACAAGATGGGATTGGGAGGGAGACAAACCATAAGTGACTCTTAATCTCACAAAACAAACAGGGTTGCTGGGGGGAGGGGGTTTGGGAGAAGGGGGTGGGATTATGGACATTGGGGAGGGTATGTGCTTTGGTGAGTGCTGTGAAGTGTGTAAACCTGGTGATTCACAGACCTGTACCCCTGGGGATAAAAATATATGTTTATAAAAAATAAAAAATTAATAAAAAAAAATGTATAAAAAAAAAAAAAGAATGACTGAGACTAGAACCAGTGTCAGTGACCGGGCAGAGGGATCAGTAAGTTTGTGACTCTTTACACATGTGCCTTCTCAATGTGAGAAGCTATAAACAGGAAGGTGTTAGTCCTTCTTGTCCTTCGTCCATCTACTATTTATATTTACAGAAAAATAAAGCACATTTGCTTCACTTTTGTTTTTTCCCCCATTATCTGCTGCTTGGAGGTCCAGACTCCTGTTCCAAAAGAAAGCATATTCTCCTGTTTTTTTATTATTTATTTATTTATTTATTTATTCTTCCCCCAGAAAGACTGTTCTTCCTTTACTTCATCACAATTATCTTGACCGTAACCTGGACCTAGAAGTTTCTCTCGCTGATAACCCAGGAGATCTCATAGGGGAAAAAAAAAAAAAAAAAAAAAAAAAAAAATATATATATATATATATATATATATATACACACACACACACACATATAATTTTAATTATATATAATTAAATATATAAAAATTATAATTTTATATATATACACATATATATAAATAAAATATCTGAACAAATCTAGATTTGCTCAACTGTTCTCAGTACTCCATTTCCAGCTAAAATCCTATTTTTTTCCATATTTTCCATATTAGCAAAGGGTCACATATTGGGTTTTTCTGTTTCTTTTGGGGAGTTTATTGATGAAAGCATTCCTCAAGTTTAAAACCTCACCTCTTGACAACTGTTTTCCTAAGGAAAGGTGTGACATTTTTTAAAATGTGTTTTTATTCATATTTAATGCTCTTAAAAAAACTTTATTGTGGGAAGATTGACATGCAATAAACTACACATACTTAAAGTATAGAATTAGTTAAATTTTGAAGTATGTATTACAGGAGAGGAAAATTTTTTCTTTACTCGTTTGTTTTGGTTTTGGTTTTTTGTTTTGTTTTGTTTTGGGCTGATGTATTAATTAAATTGACATAAGATTAGTAGGGAAAAATCAGATTTAATATTGTATGTAAATGAAGATATGAAATGGGCTGTTGAGGCTTACATGCCATCCTGAGCTAAGGAGAAGGAGTTGAGATGGGGGCTTTGAAGAAAGGAAAACAATTCACAGGAAGATGAGAAGAGCAGATGTTTGGTTTGGTAAAGGAATGTTTGTGGTGCTGAGGAGAGACAGTGAGACACAGGGGAATCTGAACAAATGGGCCCCGTAAACTGCTCCAGCTTGTTGCACTTAGCCTCTACTTTTATGTGGTTCTCTCTGGTGTAGCTCTTTTCCTGGACCAGGACCTCTATCTGAATTCTTTGAGGCAGTTCAGGGGGAAGTAAATAGCTCTTCCTGAGTGTTTCGGGACTTCACTTGTCTTCAGCTCAAAATAACCTGCATGCCCAAGGGACACATTTTAGGTAGGCTTATTCTAAAACCCCTCAGTAGTCACAGGTGAAACCATCACTAAAATCAAGAAAATGGACCTCTTTGTCACCCTGGAATTGCATTTTGATCTCCAAGCCCATTCTTTTCAGGCCCTTAAAGAAGTGAGTTAAGGAGTGAACTCTGTCGTTTTTTGTTGTTGTTGTTGTTTTAGTTATTCTCTCTATCTCCTTCCATTCCTGGGGTATTATTGTAACTTATAAAAATGATTTTTTTAATAGTTTAAGATAATTGTATTACTTCTTCTGTACAGCACTGCTGAGGGTTGTTCATGTTTTTTTCTTAGGGCAGGGACAGCAAGCTGTCCCCAATAGCCACACCTCTGCTTTTCCTTTCTAATAGCTACACTGAGTTTTAGCTGGACAGACACAGGTCTCTCAATTGAAAACCACATTCTCCAGTTTCCTTTATGTTAGGTGTGACCAGGTTCTGTCCCCTGGGATTTAAGCAGAAGCAATAGGTTTAATTGTTGGTTGTTCTCTTGAAGGGAAGGAGTTTATGTGTGCTTTCCTTTTAGCCTTTGATTGGCTAGAATGAGTCTCACCTGGTGAGATCCAAACTCCAAGTTGACCATGGTAACCTCAAGGGCAGAAGGAATGCTATCAGCTTTGGACTTTTAGACCAAATTGTTATGTGAGAGAAGAAGAACTTTCTGTCTTTAAGACAGCACTGCTTGGGGGTTTTTGGTTACCAAACCCATATTGTAATTAGTATACTTCTGTTTAGAATTAGGGAGAACTTCGACTCAGAGTGGATAAGAGAACAAAACTGTGCCTTGTGCCATCTTATTACAATAATTATTTGTTTCTTCTAAAATAAACTCGAGGGGAAGATAGACTCTTTGAAGTTCTTTCCAATGAGTATACTACAAACTCAGACATTTATTTAGGAAAATGTTTTAGCACGATTGGCAACCTGAAATATTTACATAGCTGCTGCTTTTCAGACTTCAGTGAAGTTCCATGAAAGTCTGTTCCCAAGAATTGTCTTTTGGACAAATACTTGGCTATGTATACTAGCCTGATTTATCATACCCAGAACATTAATATTCTTCCTTCTCTAAGTCATTGCTGCTTTACCTTCATTATAATGGCAATTCCAAACTTCTCTAGAATGGTGACAAGATATGATTTGATACCATCAAGTAAATAGCCCCAGCATGATGCTTTGTCAGTGCTTTGCCAGGAAGGACTGAGAATTAAATATGTCATCATTTTATACTTTTTATATGCAGAAAGTCTCGTTTGACATTATCTCAGTGCCACAGCTGCACTGGTTTTCCTTGCTACCCTCACACCCCTCAACATTTGGAGCCCCTTTATTATAATGGAAGATATTATGTAATGAAGGTAGTTCTGAAAGGCTGTAACATGCAGACGTTTACCGCTGCCGAATTGAAATATCAGGTTCAGCGGATGAACAGGTTGCCTAGCAACTGATACTGCAAGCTCCAGCGACTGCTCATGCCCACTGAGATTGACAAGGGAGCCATCACTGGCTGCCTGAGCCTTCCTATTTAGCAATTCTGACAGTGAGACCAAAGCCTATCCCGGGTGGGGGCAGGGTGTTGGGGAATTACATATTAACATTTGAAGAATGAATATATATGTTATATAGATATATAATATATGTATACACATATATATATATCATACTACTATATATAATATAGTTAGGAACTTTCCTTAGAAAAATCCCTGTATTAATTGAGAGAGAGAATCTAGAGAAGGAAGTACAAAAAGGAGTATTTGAAAAAGAACAAGATCGGAAATGGACCTACCGCGGGCTTTGGCTTTCCATTTCAGATGGAATGGGGTTTATTTTGGCTGAGAGGCATGTGCAACGCATGCATGACTAGGCATGTCCAAGGAGATTTGTCTTAGAAGATAACAACCATGAAATGACTTTTGAATATTTGAACAGGTGGAACTACATGTTTCTGTGCACTGTGTTACATGCTGTCATACTTGTTACATGTTGTGCTCACATTGCCAAGCAGTACCAGTCGTCTGAATTAGCAGGGAGAGTTTTCATCCGCTGAGGACGAGATTTTATTTTTGTTACAGTGCAAATAATGAACTCCTATGAAGTATTCCTTTTCTACGCTGGTTCACCAATTGTATTTATTTCTTGGAGTTTGTGAAATACCTGAAAATGAAACACCATTCGAAATATATCTCTTTAAGATAAATTCCAGGTCCTATTGTGTGTGGAAGTCCTTTTGTGGAATGTTGAAGCCCAGGAATTGAAACCTCTTTTGTTATAAAGGAAAAGAGTTCATTTTAAGATCCCTCATATTTTGGAGGCAAATCATTAATTATAAGCCTTTGGCTCATTTCACATAAAATCATATTCACATTTTGCTATACATTTCATTTAGAAATTAGTATTTTTATCCTCATGAATATAAAGCACATAACTGATTGAGCATAGTTAAAAAATACATATACCTCCTGACCCAGCAATTCCACTAGTAGGAGTTAATTTTAGACTAGGCTTTCAATATATGGAAACATGTAGGGTTAAGAACTCTCAGTGCAATGTTGCTTATAAGAGCAAAAACCTGGTAACCTAAACATCCATTAATAGGATACTAGTGATAAAATTATTGTATAGCTATAAAATGGAATACTGGGGAACTATTATAAATACATTTTTGTAGGAAATATATCCAAGCCATATTGTTATATAGAAAAAATTTAAAGAAGATAATATCAAGAAAAACCCAAATGGATAAATGTTATACATGGATATAAGCTTTTATAACAATTACTTTTTGAGAAGATGTTTAGATTATGCTGGAAGGTAGGGTAAAGAGGGATATTTTGTTGTTTACCATAAACCCCTTTGTCTTTAAAAAAGAATCACAAACATATATTTCTCTCATAATAAAAAAATGCTATAACATATATTTCTTAGTACCAACACTATTAAATATATTATTTCATTTCTGCTTTGCGCAGACATGCAAACTAAAAAAAAAAAAAAAAAAAAAAAAAAAAAAAAAAAAATCCTATTATTTTAGCCCAGCATCTTCAGAATCATCTTGTCTTTAATAATCCTGTTAGGGAAAAGATTATAGATGGTGTCCCTAGGTCTTCCTTGGGTCTTATGTGTGTTTCTAGGGTCTTAACTAAATTAACTCATGAACTTTCTGAATTACAGGCAATTATCTTTTGAATTCATGAGAAGAGTTAGGGGATTAGGAAGTAGCAAATGTAATACTGTTCTTTCCTTCTCTCTTTGGAGCCCCAAAGCCAATAATATAATTATCTCCTATTAAGTCTATTTCATCCTCTAGTAAAATAATGAAACAAATATTAATGAAGTGGAGCTACGGCCTTGTATCATCTCTTATGCAGAGTATTTATGCAAGACTCAATAGAATAAATATTTTATTTGGGAGGAGAGTGTATCTCTGCCTTGGATGATGATGTCTGCCATGTACCCCACTCCCATGGAAACAACTTACACGTTTATTAAAGAAAAGTGAGGACTAACTTAGTTGCCAGGAAGTTGATGGTTTAAGGGAATAGACAGATTTTACAATGGTTTCCTAAACTTGGACGAAAAGGGGATTGATCAAAAATAATCAATTTGGGTTTTTATTTACAGCAAGTGGACCTGGCTTTTGGTTACTGAACGTTTCTGAAAGGAAGGTTAAACTCTAGGGGCCCTAAGTAAATATGGTATACACCCTGCAGAGGGGTTAAAGGAGGAATGTGTGAGTTATTTATGAACTTGTATAATAACAGCGCTGAATAACCCTGTCGCCCTTGAGAAGGACTCCATTCAGCCATCTGGTCTCCTATTCAAATGCTCTGTTTTGTTCTGGTTTAGATTTTTTGCCTCAGCTCTCTCAGATTTGATATTTTTAGATATCCTCACCCTAAGGCAAACCCTCTTGACACGGTGCCTACACAAAATGACACCGAGTGTCGCAAGCCAGGAAGCTTATTGAGCTCAGAGTTGAAGTCAGACGAGCCCTTACCCATCTTGGGTTTGTCCTTTCCTGGCTTTCCTCACCATATGGCTGAACAGTACAGCTCATGTTAATGACAGCATCAGGAGATGGAAGAAGATATAACGTTTGTGCATGGTTTGTTTCATTTCTGTGTTTAAAGTAGTAGTGATCTATGGGGCACCTGGGTGGCTCAGGCAGTTAAGTCTCCGCCTCTGGCTCAGGCCATAATTCCAGGGACCTGGGATTGAGCCCCGCATTGCCCTTTCACCTGGCTCATGCTCTCTCTCTCTTTCTGTCTCAGATAAATAAATAAAATCTAAAAATAAAAATAAAATAGCAATAATGTAAGGCACATTGGCCTAAGACTTGACTAAACTTGTAGAAGCTAGGTTCTGGTGTTCCCTGTTCTTCTCAGCCTTCGTCTCACCTGAGAAAGGATGTTTTGCAGCCGGGCAGATCTGGGTTACAACCGTGAGTTTATGACTGACTGGTTAACCCCTGAGTTTCCTTAGGTTGCATATTGTTAATACGAGGATTCTAACAACAACAGTGTTGGAATACTTTGAGAATTAAATGGGATAATACCTCCTAATATGTCTCAGCATAGTGATTGGTAGATATTAGGCATCTGTATTTTCTCCTCCTCCACTGAGAAGAAAAAATACTTATTTTTTTTTTCCCAAAAGGAAGAAAAGCTAGTAAAGCAAGGGTATTTTGTATTATCTTAATGATCTTTGAAATATCAGTGTTGGTTATTTTGCAAATTTATAACTGACAATGAGGTTGCCTTTCTGGGACCAGCTTCCTAAATAGCACACTTTCCTCCCATTTTGTGCATTTCTTGCCTTCTTTTCCAGTTCAGACAAGCC
This sequence comes from Mustela nivalis, assembly GCF_964662115.1. Taxonomy (NCBI): domain Eukaryota; kingdom Metazoa; phylum Chordata; class Mammalia; order Carnivora; family Mustelidae; genus Mustela; species Mustela nivalis. The sequence continues at coordinate 109,998,203 of NC_139024.1, read as the reverse complement.
TCCTGACTCCCACTCCTCTGAGCATGGGCTGCCTCCTTCTTTTGTATGCTTTTGTTCATAACGTGTTCCTTTCTGGAATGACTGTGTCCTTTTTTTTTTTTTTCCTAAATCAACCCAACAAACTTACTCACTTTAAAAGGGTTTAGGTTAGGTTCTACCTATTCTATAAAGCCTTTTTCTATCTGTAGCCTACATTGACCTCTCCATTTCTTATACTTCTCTAGAGGAAAAGAGCAGGACTGAACTTTGCCTCTTCATTCAGGTCTGTTTCTTGCAGTACAGCTAGAGTTTGCTTGGTGTAACAGCCTCACTTCTTCCACACAGAGATCACCATAACCAGAAACCACCAGGCCCCTGGCTTATGTGTCTGTGTCTTTGCCCTTCTATCTAGTCTGCCTGAAAAACTTCTTCAAGATTTCTCTGTAGGTGTATTTTTCAGTCTCCCAGCAAAATTGTCCTCCTGTGTCCTCCCCGTCCCATGGTGTTTCCTTTCTCTCCTGGAGTACTTGCTTCATTATAATATGATGCTTTATATGACTATACATCTTTCTCTTAAAGTATAATTCAGGTCTCTCTTGGGCAGGGGCTTTGTCTTTTTTTTTTTTTTTTTTTAATCCCTGGGTCTTGGAATTTAGAGTGTGCTTCATAAGAATGGGGAAAAAAATGAGTCTGTCAGGAATCTCTAATTGTGTTATGTGCCCAACCCATCTCTCTGAAAGATCCTGAGTGCTAGACTTTCATAACCTCCATAGTACCTCCTACATAATGGCACACAGTAGGTGTTCAGTACACTTGTTTTTGGTACGCTATCAGTTCCTACCATCCACCACTGGATATGCATAGATGGTGATTGATGGTAACTGGTTCGTCTCCACAGGATGAGAGACCAGAGGGCACTTTTCAACTTTTCAAGAGCTTATACTATCTCTTATACCTTGGTCCACAAGAGCCAGCAGCATTAAGGGGCCTCACTTTTTGTTTCACTGCAATCACATTTTTACTTGGTGATGTAAAGAAAGCAAGTCCTGGACTGTGGCTCTATATATTTATTTTAAAAGAGGATAAAAATAATACACCTAAATATAAAAAGATAAACCACCTGGGTGGCTCAGGTGGTTGCGCATCTGCCTTCAGCACAGGTCATGGACCTGGAGTGCTGGGATCAAGTCCCACATCGGGCTTCCTGATCGGTGGGGAGTCTGTGTCCCTGTCCCTTCCTTAGCTCATGTACTTTCTCTCTCTCTCTCCCTCTTGCTCACTCTCTCTCTCTAAGTAAGTAAATAAAATCTTTAAAAAAATATAAAAAGGTAAAAGCTAATTAGAAATTGCAAACCATGTCTTTTTAACATGTCTTTTTAACAATTGCATATAATGTATAATTTTCCAAAAGCAGTCAAAGTTATTATCTATTTGAAACTCTGTGAGAGAGAATAAGAGAATAACCTAACATCTGTTCCCAGTCTTAGGAATAGCTTTGGGCAGTTTTTATATAGGGCAGGGGCTTACTGCAACAAACTCACTCATATTCATATCTTTGCAATGTCCAAGTTGCCTTGTGTGAAATCACAAGGTCAATTGATGTCAAATGAATGAGTGATTAATGTAGTTTCAGTATCCTAGGACAGTCCTGCCACTGGGCACTACCTTAAAGTAGATTTTCTTGAGCATGAAAAGGTCTGTAGTAACCCAAATGTCATTCCAGAGTGCTTGTTCCCACACTAACAGCACCTCCTGACTACAAGTAGTTATGACCTTTCTTTCACACATAGTCTACCATAGTAATGGATTTTTCTCCCACATAGATTAGAAATCTTATTTGCATGTGAAATGTTTCTCTGCCTTGGTTATTATTGTAACAAAGAAACCAAAACTCTGTCAGATGAAACTACCATCATTTAATTATGGTCAGAGATTCTGAATTGGATAGGGCATAGCAATGATGGCATATGTCTGCTCCATGAAGTCTGTAGCTTCAGCTGGGAGGACTCCGAGGTTGGAGATTACTTCATGGCTGGCTGATGACTCATCTGGAGGCTGCTGCATTTATACGTCCAGGCTGGGTGACTCCAAGGCTAAAACTAGCAACCAGTGTGCTGGCTTGACTTCCTCACAGAATGGCAGCCTCAGAATGGTCCAACCCATGTGATGGCTCAGGGCTCTAAGTGCAAGTATCCTAGCAAACAGGCCAAAACTTTCATTACTTCTTATGGCCCTGTCTCAGATGTCGCATTGTATCACCCACACTGTATATACTATTGGTTGAAGCAGGCACAAGTCTTCAAAGAGTACAGGGGTAGGGACATAGACTCAACCTCTCAATCAGAGGAAAATCAAGTAATTTTGAGACTCTTTTAAAATGACATTATTATTTATAGAAATATATCAATATATCATGTTGACCTTGGAAATTCTCTGAATATAAATACCCATAACTAGACCATAAAGGCATAACTGTTGAGCATCTGCCTTCTCCACCTCTCTATAAAAACCCGTTATGCAACATTCTACTTAACTATAGTATTTTCAAATTAGTCTTGTGAAAAGCAAACCTTAGAGCAGGTAGAGTAGATTGGAATTCAGAGGCTATTTGATTTAACTTCCCACGTAATATAGAGAAAATCTACCTTGCCCGTGTTCCACTAGATTCTCCTTTGGTACTTCCACCATAGGGAGATTACTTGTCCATGAGGAGAGCTATTTGCTCACAACTTTAAATACTATTATTGTTTTTCATTATACTGAGTCAAAAGATGCTTCTTCTGTGGTCCTAATTTTTCTTATTATGGCAATGCAAAATAAATATAATCCTTTTTTGTGTGACTGGTTCCCTTTAAACAGCTGAAGAAGGCTAACATCTGTCATAATTTTTCTTCTTTCTAGGCTAACTATCTTCAAACTTGAAGTCAAATATCTAAATGTCAGGACATATAGGTTCTAACTATCATTCTCTGAGGCCTTTCAGGTTTGTCTATGCTCTTTTTAAAATATAGTCTAGGATACTGGGGCAGCTCAGTCAATAAGCGTCTACCTTCAGCTCAGGTCATGATCCCAGAGTCCTGGGATCAAGTCCCACGTCGGGCTCCCTACTTAGTGGGAATCTTGCTTCTCCCTCTCCCACTCTGCCTGCTGTGTTCCCTCTCTCACTGTCTCTCTCTGTCAAATAAAAAAATTAAAAATCTTTAAAAAATGTAGTTCAAAAGGTAAATTCAGTATTCCATACTTAAGTTGGTTAGTGAGTAATAAGCTACAGCTAAAAATTACCTCCTTTGATCTGGACATTATATTCCTGTTAATATAACCCAATATTGTATTTGCTATATAAATTAGTCATATCCTGAAACAGTCATAGCATTGCTCAGGCCAAACAGCCTTGCCTGGTGATTAACTGAAGGCTCAGAGTCAGATGTCTTGGTTTCAAATCTTGGTCCATCATTTCTACCTATATGCCTTAAACTAAACACTGTTTCTCAGTTTCCTCATCTGTGAAATGAGGATGGGTATTGTCATGAGCATAAAAAAAGGATACTGTAGGGATGCCTGGGTGGCTCAGTTGGTTAAGCCACTGCCTTCGGCTCAGGTCATGATCCTGGGTTCCTGGGATTGAGTCCCGCATCGGGCTCCTTGCTTGGTGGGGAGCGTGCTTCTCTGACTGCCTCTGCCTGGCTCTCTGCCTGCTTGTGTGTTCTCTCTCTCTCTCTCTCTCTCTCTCTGGCAAATAAATAAAATATTTTTTAAAAAGGACACTGTAAATAAAATATTACTGTACTTGGAACAAAATCTATAGTCAGTAAATATTAACTTTTTTTTCAAGTAGACCCAATTTACATGAATCACTATTAAATCAGCCCCCTTTCTTCCTATTACACTGGTTCTTATGCTGTGTTTTGAACATGAAGTGCATACTTTTGGATTATCCCTGTATATTTCATTGGCTTACCTTGGAAATCACCTGCTTCTATATATTTTATTCACATTCTGCGTTTTACTATCTTAGGCATTTCCCCTCTATTACATCATCTGCTGAGTTTGGTGTGCCTTTTTTGTCTTAATCAAAGCCGCTGATAAAATATTGAATATGAAGAACAAAATCCAAAGAACCAAGCCAATGGAAACCCTTTCTCTAGGGTTCCATACTTCCATACTCCCTGCCCCCACACTACTTCTCACCTTCTGAGTGATAATCCTGGAATGTTCCGCCCAATTGCTAATACTCTCACCACATGACCTGACCTCAGACCTGTCTTATTTCTTCCATTCTTGACTCTACTGGGCTCTGAATAGTCCTGGTGCATTGCAGGCACTCAAAAAAGAACAAAGCCAACATTGCAATCAAATTGTTATGGAAACTCAAAGGAGACAACTACCAATTTGGCCTTCAGGAATCAGGACAGACTTATCAGAGTGGTCGTATTTGAGTTGGGTTTGAGAATCAGTAGCATTATAATTGGTGTTAATGGTGTTTATGAAAACAATAATACGGTAATTCCAGACCCAGAGGAAAAGCCTTGTGATATAGCTCTGAGAAGGTAAATGTTTGTTGTTTATATTTAGAAAACTTAGCTCTTGGTGATTCCAGTATAGGAGTGTGTGTGTGTGTGTGTGTGTGTGTGTGTGTGTGTGTCTTTGTGAAAAGAGGGAGGGAGAAGAGAAGGAGGAAGTAGGGGGTAGGAGATAAGGCAGCTGGAAAAGTAGAACTCAATTCTTAAGGACTCTGAAAGCTTTATTAAAGAGCTGGCCTTCATCCGGTCTACAGATTGGAACCATAGGTTTTCTAAAGTATGGCTGTGAAATAATTAGATTTTTGTTTTAGAAAGATAATTGCAGACAGGAGTGGATAGGAGACAGAACGAGGGCAGCAGCAGAGGGGAAGGAGATAATGGAATTGACTGATACAAGAGAATTTTGGAGGTGGTGTCAATAGGACTTGATGGGAAGGAGGAAGGGTACACGGACAGAGAAGGATGCTGGTGACTCGGAGGCATGTAGCTCGATTAGACGGGATGGATGAGAGTGGGGGACTCTCGACTAAGATAGAGGACAGTGCTGGGGAGGACAAAGTCTTCAATCCTGTTCCCGTAGGAGTTTGTTCAACTGAAGCATAGTAGGGAATGGGGAAGGTATAATTTGTCAATGGATTTCATCGTTACTAGCGTGGACCTGAATGAATCTTGTAAAGGCAGTGTTCTGTGCTGTTTACTTGGGTTACTCACTCTCGACAGCAGAACCTTAATGGCAGTTATCAGTTGGGGACTACCTTACCAACTGTCTTCACCCATAACAACACCCATGGGGGCAGGAGGTCTTTCTTCAGGATTTTAGGAAGATGATAGAAGAATGAGTTGAAAATAAGAGAATCTACCTAAAGAATTAGAAGTAAATACAGTTAAGTTCAAACGAATGATGGGAAATCTCCAATAAGTAGTGGCAGTCAGTCACATTCAAGTCTGGACCTTTTACAGCATGAAACTGGTGAAAATATTTAGTCAGAAGTGGTGAAGATTATTTTCTTCCAGGTTCTCCCGGTCTTACTCTATATCCATGATGACCAGAAAGTGCTGCTCATAAGTTTATCTGTAATCCTCACATCTCACTTTTATTTTTTATTTATTTATTTTTAAAGATTTTATTTATTTATTTGACAGATCACAAGTAGGCAGAGAAGCAGGCAGAGAGAGAGAGAGAGGAGGAAGCAGGCTCCCCACTGAGCAGAGAGCCCGATGCGGGACTCTATCCCAGGACCCTGAGATCATGACCTGAGCCGAAGGCAGCGGCTTAACCCACTGAGCCACCCAGGCACCCACATCTCACTTTTAGAACACAACCAATACTATGAAATTCAGAGTTTCCTTGTTTCATGCTTTATCCTAAATTAGGTGCTCTCAGTTATTAATCCTGGAATTTCTTCTTTTCCCATATGACTGGTCTGTTTCCCCGACCTTCAACTTGACTGTCTTTTCTTTATTTTGCCCTCACGTGCCCTGTATTCCATTCCAAGGGGAAGAAGAAGAGGAGCTGAGGAATATTATGTAAAGAATTAAGAAAGCATTCCCTCCTTTTTTTCACAGGCAGATTAACTTCCTGTGTCCAAATTAGAAACAGTTCCCCCCACTGGCCTGATATTTACACACTGTGATGCTTCCTGTATAATTGTATTAGCATGCTTCACTATCTCTTCTACTTTGGGGGTTTCACTGTCTGGTTGGCTCCCCCTGAATAGTGGTACTGAAAGCCATGAATATATACGAGCTATCCCAGTGAGACAGATGTGGAGTCAGCAGACCTGATGATGGTCTCCTGGTAAACAACAATACATAAGGAAGAAGAGAACTGGCAGATGAGATTAAGAAGGAAATTTTACTCTGGTAGTTAGGGATCATCAGTTCTACTCCATTTTTTCCTAAGATGCTCATAGGCCATTCATTTAATAATCTATTCTAAACCTCTGCCTGAGATGGATATTAAGCTCACTGATCTATAGTTTTTGGAATTCCTGGGATGTTTGCCCATCTCACCCCTGGCACATTTCCCAGGCTCTGTTATCCCTCAGTGAATACACCACGAGGCTCTGAGTTCACTTCTGCTTATTCTTCAGCATTTCTACATACCATTCATCTGTTCCCTGAAGCTCATGTCCATTCAAAGGGCTGGGTGCTCTGTCACCATCTCCTTGTGCCTCTTCTGAAATTTAAATTCTGATTTTTTACTAATCTTAGAAGTGATCTCAGCTCTACTTTATGAAATAGGAAATATTACAGGAAAATAAGTTCAAAACCTAGAAAACAAAAGTTCTTTGATCTGCCTATATTAAATTTCACACTCCAAAGCTGATTAATTTTACAGAGAATGGAATCTTTCTTTGAATCTATTTAATGTTCTGAAAGAACATTATTCTGTTAAACTCCTAATTTCTGTTACCTATCCTCACCCGTAAAGTCTCACATGGATTTTTTACCTTTCTCGGAAAATCACTTAAAGCTGTTTAGGACCAGGTCCAGTTGCATATACCAGATACCCATGAAAACAATGCTCACCCTGTTGAGACATTCCTATTTCTCACAAGTGAAAGGATGTCTCATGGCAGCCCAGGATTCCAGTTTTGGTCAAGAGTCAGCAGGGACCCATCGACCTTCTGTCTTGCTGCCCATTTGAGCTTTCACCACCCAGGATGCCTGTCAGTACCAGCCTTCACATTGGCATTACAGCCAACAAGATGGAGTAAGAAGTGCGATCCTCCCTTTTAGAGGGATTTTTTAGAAGTCCAATGCAACACAGCCCATCACCACACACAGATAGGACAGAGAGGCTGGGAAATGTAGTCCTATAACAGGATAACATTGTGACTGATTAAGAATCTAAGCTAAGAGAAGAATGGTTTCCTGGCAGGCAACCAGCTATCTTTGCCATATTGTCTTTCCTGAATTAATATTCTACTTAATCAGAGATACAATTTGTTTAGGATTGATTGGAAACAGCCTTGTTCTCTGAACTTGAATGTAATTTTTTTTTTCTATTCTTACACTTATTTCCATTAGCTGCCCAACTTCATAATTGCTTCTTATCTCACCATAAGATGCTCTTAGATAGGTCAGTCTCTGCTCTCCTCAGCACGGTTCATTCAGTCTTTTATAGGAGTCAGGACATTGGAGGTGAGGGATAGTCTCCTGATCTTTATATTAACTTGTTGAGATTTATGATCTCTGAGATGAAGTAATTCCTGTTTGGACTGGCAAACACTGGAGAACAAGTCATGAGAGAAAAGCAACTTTAAAAATCACACCCGTAGGTTCTACTGTGTCTCCTGTGCACTCCCATTTTTTCATGGAAAAATATTCTTCAAATAACATTGCTCTACAGGAAAAATGAAGGGGGGGGTGGGAATCAGAGATGAACCATGTGAGACTATGGACTCCAGATATCAAACTGGGGGTTTTAGAGGGGAGGGGAGTGGGGGGGGATGGGTGAGCCTGGTGATTGGTACTAAGGAGGGTACCTATTGGGTGGAGCATTGGGTGTTATATGCAAATAATGAATCATGGAACACTACATCACAAACTAATGATGTACTTTCTGGTGACTAACATAATACAATAAAAAAGATTATTTTAAAAAATTGCTATATAGGATGTCCCCGCCCAGGATCCCACTACTTCTTCCTTCCTTGGCTATTTTTCCTCTGACAGTACTAGGGCTCTCCTTCCTCTACCCCTTTATTATGATGTTCACTGTCACAGTTACTAGGTTGTATCTCCCGACTCTACTCTCTCGGAGGTGACATCTACTCTGTAAGTTCAGTTGACACCTAATGGCAGATTGCCCACACATGTACTTCTCCAGTGCACATATTTCCTCTCAGCTGTAGACTGATTGCTCATCCCCTCACCCAACTTCTGTTGAATTTCCCCAAACCATCTCAAATTTAATAAGCCGCAAATTAAATTCATGTTCCTCTTTCCTCTCTCCACCCTGAGACTTTCTTCACGTATTGTCTATTAGGAGATTGTCACTAACATCCATCTGGTTGCAGCATCTGGACACCAGTAGCCATTTTTGATTCCTTTCTTTTCCTCCTTCCACTTACTCAACACAATCTATGTTCTGCTGACTTTACCTAACACTTAAATCCAATTGCTTCTCTTCCTCTTTTGAGCCGCCATCTTATCTCAGATGACTGTCACCCTATACCTACTTTGCCACATCCTGATTTGTCTTTCTCAACTACCCCCACCAAGCCCATCTCTAGTTCTGTCCAGAGTAATGTTTTCAAAAAGCAGATCAGAACGCATCACTCTCTTGTTTAAAATACTTCAAAGTTCCTCATTTTTTTTCTTTGACTAAAGAATTCCATAAGATAACCCACAGTGCTCCATTTGGTGTTGCCATTGGTAAGCCTCAACCTTTTGTGTGTTCTTCAGCACATGGGTATTTGGAACTTCATTCTCTATCTTACCCTTTCACCACAATGACTTTGCATATGCTGATCTCCTAATCTACTGCTTTTTACCCATGTCACATGTAATACCTCCTCATCACATTGATGCTCAATTATTATTATTTATGGATGGGCTCATGAGGTTTGCAACTAGGTCAGATCCTCCCTTTATGTGCTCTCATGGTACTGTATACTAGCACTTCTCTTCCTCGGAACACTTTTTTTTAGGAATTACTGGCTTACAGTGGTCTCTATTATAGACTACAAGTTCCACAAGGTCTGAGATCATATTTGTTTTCATCATTGTGTCCCCAGCTCTCAGAGCAGTTCCTGGCACATAGGAGACAATAATATTTGTTGACTGAGTGGATGGCTATATGAGTCCTTTTTGTGATGAGATGGGTGAGGTTAAAGCAAATCTAAAGCTGATGTGGCAGCAATGTGTCCAGTGTGTTTGGACTGGTCTTTGTGTGTACCTGCAGGCAATAGCATGTCTATTGCAGCTTTTTCTTGGCCACATGCAGTTGTTGGTAAACAGAGCTGACTCTAATCCAAACTGTGAATGAAGCTTTTTTTGTGCCCTCTCTGTGTCCTTTGACTCTCTCTGTTTCTGTCCCCTTCTGCTCCCTACCCTCAAACTTTTTCACTTCTATTAAAACAGGGAAGCAGCTGCCACCAGATATTTATACTTATTTTCACCACAATCTCCACTTTCTGTGTCCTTTTCTCCCCTTCGTATTGATCCTTTATCTAAAAGGTACTAAGGTAAAAGGTACTTTTAGATCCTTTATCTGAAAGATACTAAAGTGAGAATGTTTGATTCTCACTTGTAATATCTGCCCCCTTCTATTAAAAAACATATGGGTTTGATACTGGTCATTTTGCCTTTCCTTGCCCTCCATTTTTTTTTTAAGCTTTGTTCTAGGAGGGAACTGTGATCTTACTGGGCTAGAGCTGCTGTTAACACATTCTCAGGGCCCAAGGAGAGTGAGAAGAATGGATCTTATTGTCATGGACTTCCTCTAGGACTCAGCTCTCAGGGCTGTTTAAGATCATTTGTGCAGGACCTTTCCTGCAAAAAAACAATTGGTCAAGTAGGTGTTATGTGACTGAAATCTAGTTCATGCCTTGCTTTCCAATCCATGTGTCCTGTGTAGGTAATGCCTCCACCCAGGAAAGGGTGTTTTTTCTTCTGAGTTGTGCAAAGTTGCCTTAAGGGTCAGAGGCAATGCTGTAGACAGTCCTGCTTTCCCATGGGGCTTTCAGTCAAATTTTCTCCCACCATGACTTCCAGCTGCTCCTGTCATGGGCTCTCTGCCTTTCTTAAAACTCCTGATTCTTCCTCTTAGCTTCTGTTCTGTCTTTTCTTTCTCCCAAATTCAAATTTTATTTTTATTTTTTTTTTTTTTGGTATTTTTTTTTTAACTTTTTATTTTTTATAAACATATATTTTTATCCCCAAATTCAAATTTTAATTTTCTACTAATTCTGACATTATTATATATTTCTTTCTATAAATTTCTTTTATTTTTTAATTGAAATAAAGTTGACATACAATATTATGTTAGTTTCAGGTATACCACATACTTATTTGACATTTATATGCATTACAGAATTCACACCATGATAAATATAGTTACCATCTGTTACCATATAAAATTATTTCTGTATTATTGAATATATTTCCTCTGCTATGGTTTATCTCTGGTGACTTTATTTATAACTGCAAGTTTGTACCTCTTGATTTTGTACCTTCATTGCCCAACCCCTTCTACCCGTTCCTTCTGGCAACCACCAGAACATGGTTGTTTTCTGTGTTTATGAGTCTGTTTCTGTCCTCTTTGTTTTCCTTTCTAGATTCCACACATAAGTGAAATCTTACAGTATTTGTCTTTCTCCCTGATTTATTTTGCTTAGCATACTATCCTCTTGGACCACCCATCCATGTTGTCACAAATGACAAGATTTAATTATTTCTTATGGCTGAATAATATATATCTAGTTTCTTCATCCATTCTCACATCTTATCTCACATCTTCTTTATCCATTCATATACCAATAGACATTTAGGTTGCTTCCATATCTTGGCTATTGTAAATAATTCTTCAATGAATATAGGGGTGCGTCTATCTTTACAAATTAGTGTTTTCATTTTCTTTAGATATATAGATGGAAGTAGAACTGCTGGCTTGTACAATATTCTACTGTGAACTCTTCAAGGAATTTCTATACTGTTTTCCATGGAGGCTGTGCCAATTTATATTCCCACCAACAGGGCATAGAAGTTCTTTTTTCTCCGTATCTTCACCAACACTCATTATTTCTTGTCTTTTTGATACTAGTCTGATAGACTTGAGGTGATATCTCATTGTTGCTTTGGTTTGCATTTTCCTTATGATCAGTGATGTTGAAGATCCTTTTATATGTCTTTTAGACATCCATATGTCTTTGGGAAAATGTTGTTTCAAGTGCCCTGTCCATTTTTAAGTCAGATTTTTTTTTATTGGAATTAAGTTAACAGGAGTTCTTTATACATTTTGATATTAGCCCTTTATTGGACATCATTTTAAATTATCTTCTCCCATTCAGTGGATTGCCTTTTTGTTTTGTTGATGCTTTTGTTTGCTGTGCCAAAGCTTTTCAGTTTGATGTAGTCCCAATTGCTTATTTTTGTTTTCATTTTCCTTATCTGAGGAGAAAGATCCAAAACAAAAACAAAAACAAAACAAAGCAAGCCACTGCTGTGACCAATGTCCAAGAGTTTATTGCCTATGTTTTCTTTTAGGAGTTTGATAGCTTTAGGTCTCACATTTAGGTCTTTAATCCATTTTGAGTTTGTTTATGGCATGAGAAAATAGTCAGGTTTCATTTTTTTGCATGTGGCTGTCCAGTTTTCCCAACACCATTTATTGAAGAGACTATATTTTCTCCATTGTATATCTTGCCTCCTCTGTTGTAGATTAGGTGACCATATAAATACAGGTTTATTTCTGGGCTCTCTATCTGGTTCCATTGATCTATGTGTCTGTTTTTGTGCCAGTACCATCCTGTTTTGTTTTGTTTTTAATATTTTATTTATTTATTTGACAGACAGAGATCACAAGTAAGCAGAGAGGTAGGCAGAGAGAGAAAGGGGGAAGCAGGCTCACTGCTGAGCAAAGAGCCTGACATGAGGCTCTATCCCAGGACCCTTGAGATCATGACTTGGGCCGAAGACAGAGGCTTAACTCACTGAGCCATGCAGGTGTCCCAGTACCTATACTGTTTTGATTACTATAGCTTTGTAGTATAGTTTAAAATCTGGATGTGTGGTGCCTCCAGCTTTGTACTTTCTTAAGATTGCTTTACTTATTCAGGGTCTGTCTTTTATGTTTATTAAGGTAACATATACACAAGTTGAAAATTCAAATGGTTCTATAAGTCTTCTTATGAGAAATAGCAGACTTAACCTGTTATGCCTCACCATTTCCTGTTCTTCATTCAAGCACATATTCAACACATATGCATTAAGCGACTTCTATATGCCACGCATTGCTCTAGGTGCTTGGGATACATAAGTGAATAAATAGACAAAAATCCCTGTCCACATAGACTTCTATCAGACCAGGGAGGCACAGACAAAAAGCAATCCATATAACAAACAAGTAAATTATATAGTATGTTTGTGGTAGGAGCTGCGGGGGAGAAAAAAGAGTAAGGAAAGGGGAATCCTGAACATGGGAAGGAATTGCAGACAGAATTCTAAGATGGGCCTTGTCAAGAAAGACGCTGAAGTAATGAGTGGTTAAGGTGTGCAGGTGTATCTCTCAAATGAGGAAACTCAAATTTGTTTCTCAAAAACAAAACAGAAGAGTGGAGGGGAAGGGAAGGAAAAATAAAACTAGACAAAACCAGAAAGGGAAACAAACCATAAGAGACTTAATCATGTGAAACAAACTGATGGTTGCTGGAGGGGAGGGGTTGGGGGGATGGGATAACTGGGTAATAGACATTAAGGAGGCCACGTGATGTAATGAGCACTGGGTGTTATATAAGGCTGATGACTCACTGAACTCTACCTCTGAAACTAATAATATATGTTAATTGATTGAATTTAAAAGAAAGAAATTAACAATAATAATTTTAAAAAGGTATGCAAATATCTGGACAGACTGTGGTCCAGGAAGACCAGACAGCACAGAACAAAGAAGCAGGCAACAATGACTGGTGTATACAAGGAAGCATAGGAAGCTGCTATGGAAGCTCAGAAAAAGGTAGAGGAAGAGATGAGAATAGGTAGGTAAGGCAGGAGTGAACTATGTAGAACACCGTAAGTCAGGACAATAGTTCACGCCTTTTGTAGCAGTTTCTATTGTTATTAAGCATATTTGATCGAATAGGAATATTGTTAATTTTGATTTTTAATTTTTTATTTATTTCTTCCCATTTTTAATGATGTGGTTTAACTCTTTCACCTCAATTTACCCACCATTAACACACATTTCACCCCTCTCCATTTCCCAATATAGTTGTATTATAATTTTATTTATATCAACATCAATGATTCCATTATTATAACCATGTAAATGCTATTCACAGTTGATCTGTGTAGTATACTTTCTCCTTATCCTTGATTTCTATGGCGGTTCTGCTACCCTAGTAGTTCTCGATGTGTGGTGCCTGAATTCTAAGGGTTCCCCAGGATCCTTTTAGGGGGTCCACAAATTCAAAACTGCTTTTACAAGAATACCAAGACACTATTTGCCTTTTCCATTTCTTTTCCTTTTTTTTCTTTTCTTTTCTCCACTTTTCTTTTCTTTTTTAATTTTCTTTACTCTTTTCTTTCTTTTCTAAGATTTATTCATTTATTTGAGAGAGTGAGCGAGCGCACACGTGAGTGGGAGGAGGGGCAGAGGGAGAGAATCCCAAACAGACTCTGTGCTGAGTGTGGATCCCAGGCCCTGAGATCACAGGGTAGATCAAGAGTTAGATGCCAAACTGAGCCACACAGGTGCTCCTTTACTTCAAACAAAAACAGTGTGGCAGGGCACCTGGGTGACTCAGCTGGTTAAACATCTGCCTTCGGTTCAGGTCATGATCTCAGGGTGCTGGGACCAAGTCCCACATCAGGATCCCTGCTCAGCAGGGAGTCTGTTTCTCCCTCTGCCTGCCACTCTCCCTACTTGTGGATGCTCTATGTGTGTGTGTTTGTGTGTGTTAAAGAAATAAATAAAATCTTCAAAAAATAAAAGCAGTGTGGCAATGTACTTTACTAAAAGTCACTGTATTATTCTTAAATGCAAAGCATTCTCAGTACAAAATAACAAAAACAAAGCACAGCACAAAGCCAGTTTCATCTAAGAATGGCATTAATGAATCTCTAAAAATTGTTAATTGTGCTAAATCTCAACCCTTGAGTTCAAGTCTTTTAGTACTGTGTGTGATAAAATAGGAAATATAGATAAAACACCTGTGCTATCTACTGAAATACTATGGTTGTCTCAGGAAAAACCACTGGCAGTAGGGTTATAAGCTGAATGAGCTATTATTTCATGGAGCAATATATTTACGCAACAGAGTGCATATGCACCTCCCTTGGGTAGCTAGAAGACAATTTCTTGAAACTGAACAAAGTGACTTGATCACTTCAAAGAAACCAACTGACAGTATTTGTTGCCAATGATAAAATTCAAGGTATTTTTTTTAAACTTGTTTTATTTTATTTATTTTTATTTTTTCATGGAACTGATATTTATTACTATTATTAACATAATAATGTATTATTTGTTTCAGGGTACAGATCTTAAACAATTCACAGCTCTCATCATAGCACATACCCTCCCCAATGTTCATCACCCAGCCACCCCATCCCTCCCACCCACCTCCCTTTGTTTGTTTCCTGAGATTAAGAGTCTCCTATGCTCTGTCTTGCTCTTTGGCTTCATCTTGTCTCATTTTTCCCTCCCTTCCCCTATGATCCTCTGTCTTGTTTCTCAAATTCCTCATATCAGTGATCATATAATTGTCTTTCTCTGATTGACTTATTTCACTTAGCATAATACCCTCTAGTTCCATCCACGTTGTTGGTAAATGGCAAGATTTCATTTTTATGGCTGCATAGTATTCCATTGTATATATATCACATCTTCTTTATCCATCCATCTGTTGATGGACATCTAGGTTCTTTCCATAGTTTGGCTGTTGTGGACATTGCTGCTATAAACATTAGGGTGCATGTGCTCCATCAGATCATTACATTTGTATCTTTAGGGTAAATACCCAGTAGTGTGATTGCTGGGTTGTGGGGTAGCTCTATTTTCAACTTTTTGAGGAACTTCCATACTGTTTCCAAAGTGACTGTACCAGGTTGTATTCCCACCAATAGTGTGGGAGGGTTCCCCTTTGCCTACATCCTCACCAACATCTATTATTTCCTGACTTGTTAATTTTAGCCATTCTGACTTGTGTGAGGTAGTATCTCACTGTGGTTTTGATTTGTATTTCCCTGATGTTGAGTGATGTTGACTTTTTCATGTGTCTGTTGGCCATTTGGATGTCTTCTTGGAAGAAATGTCTGTTCATATCTTCTGCCCATTTCTTGATTGATTATTTGTTTTTTGGGTATTAAGTTGGATAAGCTCTTTATAGATTTTGGATACTAGCCCTTTATCTGATATGTCATTTGCAAATATCTTCTCCCATTCTGTCAGTTGTCTTTTGGTTTTGTTGACTGTTTCCTTTGCTGTGCAAAAACTTTTGATCTTGATGAAGTCCCAATAGTTCATTTTTACCCTTGCTTCCCTTGCCTTTGGTAATGTTCCTAGGAAGAAGTTTCTGCGGCTGAGGTCAAAGAGGTTGCTCCCTCTGTTCTCCTCAAGGATTTTGATGGATTCCTATCTCACATTGAGGTCTTTCATCCATTTGGAGTCTATTTTGGTGTGTGGTATAAGAAAATGATCCAGTTTCATTCTTCTGCATGTGGCTATTCAATTTCCCAATACCATTTGTTGAAGAGACTGTCTTTTTTCTTTTGGACTTTCTTTCTTGCTTTGTCAAAGGTTAGTTGACCATAAAGTTGGGAGTCCATTTCTGGGCTCTCTATTCTGTTCCATTGATCTGTGTCTCTACTTTTGTTCAGTACCAACTGTCTTGATGATTACAGCTTTGTGATGGATCTTGAAATCTGGAATTGTGATGCTTCCAACTTTGGTTTTCTTTTTCAACAGTCCTCTGGCTATTCAGGGTCTTTTCTAGTTCCACGTAATTTTGGGGATTATTTGTTCCATTTCTTTGAATAAAGTTGATGGAATTTTGATAGGGATTGAATTAAATGTGTTGATTGCTCTAGGTAGCATAGACATTCTGACAATATTTGTTCTTCCAATCCATGAACATGGAAAGTTTTCCCATTTCTTAATGTCTTCCTCTGTTTCTTTCATGAGTATTCTGTAATTTTCTGAGTACAGATTGTTTGTCTCTTTGGTTAGATTTATTCCTAGGTATCTTATGATTTGGGGGTAATTGTAAATGGGATCAACTCCTTAATTTCTCTTTCTTCTGTCTTGCTGTTGGTATACAGAAAAGCAACTGGTTTCTGTGCTTTGATTTTATATCCTGACACTACTGAATTTCTGTATGAGCTCTAGCAGTTTTGGAGTGCAATCTTCTGGGTTTCCCACATAAAGTATCATGTCATCTGTAAAGAGTGATAGTTTGATGACTTCTTTGCTTATTCAGTTGCCTTTTATTTCTTTTCATTGTCTGATTGCTGAGGCTAGGACTTCTAGTAGTATGTTGAATAGCAGTGGTGAGAGTAGACATCCCTGCCATGTTCTTGACCTTGAGGGAAAAGCTCTGTTTTTTCCCATTGAGAATGATATTCACAATGGGTTTATCATAGATGGCTTTGATGATATTGAGGTATGTACCCTCTATACCTACAGTGTGAAGAGTTTTGGTTAAGAAAGAATACTGTACTTTGTCAAACACTTTTTCAGCATTTATTGAGAGTATTGTATCAACAAGTTCTTGTTCTTTCTTTTATTAATGTATTGTATCACATGGATTGATTGACCAGCCTTGCAGCCTAGGAATAAATCCCACTTGGTCATGGTGAATAATCCTTTTAATATACTGTTGAATCCTATTGGCTAGTATTTTGGTGAGAATTTTTTGCATCTGTGTTCATCAGGGATATTGGTTTGTTATTTTCCTTTTTGATGAATAACCCCCTGGCCAGCTTATCAAAAAGAAAAGAGAAAGGACCCAAATTAATGAAATCATGAATGAAAGAGGAGAAATCACAACCAACACCAAAGAAATATAACTATACAAACATGAGCAACTATACGCCAGCAAATTAGACAATCTGCAAGAAATGGATGCGTTCCTAGAGACATATAAACTACCAAAACTGAAACAGGAAGAAATAGAAAACCTGAACAGACCCATAACCAGTAAGGAGATTGAAGCAGTCATCGAAAATCTCCCAACAAACAAGAGCCCAGGGCTACGCAGCTTCCCAGGGGAAATCTACCAAACATTTAAAGAAGAATTAATACCTATTCTCCTGAAACTGTTCCAAAAAATAGAAGTGGAAGGAAAACTTCCAAACACATTTTATGAGGCCAGCATTACTTTAATCCCCCAAATTTGAGTTTTTAAATGAAAATTAGAATTTTGGAAAACTTTTGTTTGCCACCATATACTTCCCAATACTTAAAGACTTTTTTGATGAGATTGGAGGATATTGATAGGCATGAATGTGATTTTTTGATATTTAAAAATAAAATGTTTTAACATTTGGAAGATCTATATAACTCAACTGACATTTTCCAGATGATCAAAGTGTGATATTGCAGAATTGTGCAGAGTACAAGATCCACTCAAAGTACAAGATAGACCAATGTATTTTAATGTAAAAGAATATGAAAAATTTATTAATATGGTGTCAAATTTGGCATTGCACCTAACTTCCAAGATAATCCTGCTGCTACATTTTTGTAGTATCAAAGAAGAAAATCCAGAATTATCTAAAGGGATTATCAAAAGACTTCTCCCCTTCCCAAATACATGTGTGTGTGACCTGATTTCCTTCATATATTTCAACCAAAACAACGTACCATAGTACATTAAATACAGAAACAGACATGAGAATCCAGCTCCTATTCATCTATGCATTCAAGAAATCTGTTAAAAATATAAAATAGTGCTCTTTTCCTCACTAAATTTTATTTGATTTTAGAAAATGATTTTTTTCTTAAAATACATTATTTATGTTCATGGGTTATGGGTATAACATTGACATTTTATTTCATTATTTTTTAAGATTTATTTATTTATTTATTTGACAGAGAGAGAGAGAAAGAGAGATCACAAGTAGGCAGAGCAGCAGGCAGAGAGGCAGAAGCAGGCTCTCTGCTGAGTAGAGAGCTCGATATGGGGCTCTGTCCCAGGACTCTGAGATTATGACCTGAGCAGAAGGCAGAAGGTTAGCCCACTGAGCCACCCAGGTGCCCCTAACATTGACATTTTAAAATAAATGAATAAAACTTAAAATTCGCAATCCGCATTTCCATATTTGTGTATTTTAAATATTTTTATAAAGAAAACTTTTTTGGGTAGTCAGTAATTTTTAAGAATGTGCAGATGTCTTGAGCACAAGAAAAATTTGGGACCTTAGGTATCCTGTGCTGCAGGATACCTAGGGATGATTTTCCCCTCTTCATAGCCCCACAGTCCTTTCTTTACATCTGCTGAGAATTCCTTGCAAGAAATGTTGACTCTCTTTTGATGATGCACAAAGGAAGGGCTACTTCAATGTTCTTTAGGTATGAGAGGAACTTTTTGATTGTTAAGAAACCTGAAAATGATTTGTGAATTGAGCAAATCATGACACAAGTCCCCATCACTCTTGGCAACCACAGCTTCAGGTATCCTATATGGCTTCATATGGATCAAACACCTGGGACACAGGTGTGTGTTGACTCCAAGGCTGAAGCAAAGCAGGAATCTAAACCAATTTGTCAGAATTTTTTTAACCTTTAATTATCCTTTAATTTTTAAAAATATCTTTTCTGTAGTACATGATAATTCAGAAGCAATTTTCTTGTCAGCATGTTTTCCTTCTTATTTTTTCAAATACATGATTGATGATAAGGGGAATTTGAGTATATGCCATGGAAAATTTTTGTTCTAGAAACGTTGTGAAGCTAGCATTTTGAGTTTTTAATTAATGTATTTGTTTTCCTCTGGAAATTGGAGAATTATATTTGGGCTTACACTGATCATAAAATTGTGGTCAAACAATATCTATGAAGCTCTAAGTTCAACCATTTGATGAAAAGAAACTTGCTAAATGAAGACCATATTTTGTAAAGGGCAAATATTTCTTAATGTTTTGCCAGAGAACTAAATTACTTTGTGATAGTTATCTATTCTCACATACTCAGTGCTGTTGACAGTGACATTATAGGCACAGTGTCTGAATACAATCCCTCTTCTATCTTAATAATTTAATTCAAATATCTGTCTTTGTGAACTTAAAACATTAAGTTGTGGTTAAAAAAAAATCTATTATCTGAAGATCTTTTGAAGTGTTCTGGAAAAGTCTAGACTGCAGGGAAAGTGCTGTGTTTTTTACATGGAAGGAGTGAGATTAAAGCTATCTCAATAATTATTGTTAGATGGTTAGATAACATTTTTAAATGTCCTCACTGTCTTTCATTGTGGGACAGTAAAGAACTAAAGGGAATTTTTTATATTACTTTAGCAGTTCAGGATCCAGTAAGTCTATATATAGATGTATTTTCAAGTAAACATTGGCAATTTTTTCTTTTTGTATAATGTTCTTTTTCTAAGGAATAATATCCTTGTATTTCTTTTAGAAATAACAGAATGAACTCTGAGGTCAATAAAACAAGATATTGCTTCATACTTTGCAAATGTTCCACTGTGTGTTGATAACCTAGCATTAACCACTGCATTGGAGAAGCTTTCCTAGAATGTTCCCAGGCTTGGTATGGTAGGCAAGGTGAGGCTCAGGTTCAGGGTTAGGAAAGGTTTGGAGATTGCTGTTATGACCCTGCTGAGTGTCAGAGTTCTGCAGAGGAGAAAGTTTAGGCAAGGCTCAATTCAGCAGGAGCTGATTTTAGGTAAAAAATAATTATTTACTGAACACTATTACTTTATGTTAGGAAAAATTTATTTGAGAAGCCAGATTCAATTTGGAATCAAAGGGAGAAAAGACCTTTTATAGATAAGGCAAAATAAATAAGTGGCTACACCTCACAAGGGTTTTTGCACGTTCTCACCAACCAATATTAGTGATGTATTTCACTTCAAATTCTCCTTTATTGATATCCCAAAATACCCTCTTAGTTTTACTGATTATATCAGGAAACAAGTCTCCAAGTTGATAATCTACTTTTTAATAACTTAGTTCTTAATTGCTTTTGTTATCCTAGTGAGAAAAGAAAAAAATTTCTTTATTCTTAGTAAAAGGAGTAAATTATTGTGGCTGGTGGGCTTTTATGCCTGGCCAGGTCAATCTATATATTTCAATACCTCTTACACTCCCTGGAGAAAGAAAGTATTTTCATAGGACATTTCCTATCATATTATGTAACTAAGTTTTGTTACCAAAACAACAATGGACTCCATCCTATGTTCTGTGATGTGGTATGCAATGATGGACCGAAAATTCTTTCTTCTCTTTTCTTTCAATAGGATTGGGAGCATTCATGATTTCACTTTCATTAAAAACAAAAATTTGCCTTCTTTGTCATAGATTAATTGACTATATAATTGCAGGTTTATTTCTGGGATCTCTATTCTGTTCCATTGATCTATGTGTCTACTTTTGTGCCAGTAACATACTGTTATGATATTACAGCTCTGCAGTGTATCTGGAAATCTGGTATTGTGATACCTCCAGCCTTCTTGTTCTTTCTCAGGGTTGCTTGGCTATTCAGAGTTTTCTGTGTTTCCGTACAAAATTTCGCATTATTTGTTCTAGTTTTGCGAAAAATACTATTGGTATTTTGATAGAGATTGCATTGAATCTGTAGATTGCTTTGGGCAATAGGGACATCTTAGCAATATTAGTTCTTCCAGTCCATGAGCATGGAATATCTTTCCATTTTTGTCATCTTCAGTTTCTTTCATCAGTGTTTCATAGTTTTCTGAATATAGGTCTTTCACCTCTTTGGTTTAGTTTATTTTTTTTAAAAGATTTTTATTTATTTATTTGATAGAGCACAAGCAGGGGGAGCAGCAGGTAGAGAGAGCCTGATAGGGGGCTCAATCCCAGGGTCCTGGGATCATGACTTGAGCCAAAGGCAGGCGTTTAACCAACTGAGCCACCCAGGCATCACCCCCCTCCAGGTATTTTATTCCTTGTGGCACAATTGTGAATGAGAATGTTTTCCTAATTTTTGTTTCTGCTACTTCATTATTACTTTGTAGAATCGTTATCCTGGGTATTACTTTTGTATCCTACAAATTTTCTTAATTCATTTATTATTTTTAGTAGTTTTTTGGTGGAGTCTTTAGGATTTTTCTATGTATAGTATCATGCTGTTTGCAAATAGTGACAGTTCAACCTCTTTTTACCAATATGGATGCCTGTTATTTCTTTTTCTTTTTTCTTTTTCTTTTTCTTTTTTTTTTTTTGTTATTTCTTTTTCTTGACTGATTCCTGTAGCTAGGACTTCCAGTATTATCTTGGATAAACATGGTGAGAGTGGACATCCTTGTCTTGTTCCTCATTTTGGAAGAAAAGCTCTCAATTTTTCAACACTGTGTTTAATGTTAGCTGTTGGTTTTTCACATGTGGCCTTTATTAGGTTGAGGTAAATTTCTTCTGATCCCACTTTAAGAATTGTTGTCATGAATGGATGTTGAATCTTGTCAAACACTTTTTCTGAGTCTACTGAGATTATCATGCAATTTTGTCCTTTGTTTTATTGATGTGGTATATATAATGGGACAGATGGTAACTGTACTTAATGGTGAACATAGCATAATGTATAAAATTGTCAAATCACTAAGTCATACACCTGAAGCTAATGAAATATTTTATGTCAACTATACTCAAATTTAAAACAAAACTAATTTGCTAAAAATGTTGTGAGAGCAAAAAAATGTAAATTTTCAGTCCTCCTTATCAAATAGTAAAATGAGGCATGAACTTCTCCCCTCAGACAGAAGCATGGAACACTTTAATATCACTTACTAGCCATGAGCTAATAATAAGGTGGCATCCAGAAAAAGGGGTTCATGTTCCAGAAACTTCTGCCGTGAAACACAGAATCACATGGCTTCCTTACTGCCATATATATCCCCAATATTACTTCATGTATTTTGCCAATATGACTAATCCCAGTATTCTACATTTTCTAGGTCAAAATCTTTCATTGGAATCATGGGCTCTTTAATATAGAGTAGACCTCAAGACATCAGATTTAATAGCCTCTCCTTCAGATAGTAAAGTTATTAACAGTCCTACTTTGCTGTCCTCCTTCCTATACAACTAGAAAAATAATTATGTCCATGAACAAATGCCTCCTTCTGTTTTCCTCCTTCTTATTTTCTTCTCCTCTGCCATATTGTCTTATCCCGTAGGTTTTCATCTCTTCACCGTAAATAATCAGAACAGCTGTTCCTTTGGACCTCTGGGAATAGCTAGCATTTGTTTTTCCCGCCAATTAATAGCCGAAGGTGAAAGAACTTCTGAACAGAAAGAGTCTTACTCTTAATCTTTATCAGTACTTTGGTAAAATATTAAAAATGGGCTTTAAGCAGATTAAAAAGCAGCATTAGTGTCTCTAGTTACAATATTTCTGTGGTATGATAAATATATTTCCCCCATGATTTTATGTCACTTACTGGAGATCCAACTTTCCCTAGACACATAGGTAAAAAGCCTGTATTGGAAAAAAAAAACAAGCTTCATTGTTCATAGCAACAACTGAATGCAGCTGGAAAACTGGGGGAAACCAGTCTTTACAAAGTATCCTATAGCTGAATAATCCTGTTGGTCTATCCATGTAGCATCTGCATCTCCACCACTTACGTACTTTTCTTTCCCTTTCAGTGTTTGCCATGCCTTGCCATTCACTCCACTTAAAATGTTTCTTGGTCCTTCTTTTTTGCACAGTGTTTTTCTCCAAGGACTAGATGCTTTATAATCCCCATGAGTCTTACATGCTTTTGGCGAACAGAGAAGCACACATTTGTTTCCTGGTCTGCAAATTGCTTTCCTGGTCTGCATATATGCCTTTTGTGTGTCTCTCAATGTAGCTATCAATTCACATTCTCATTCTCCCTCCTTTTTACCTTCTCCCTGCTCCTCTTTCTGCTCCCCTATCTACCACAGCTAAAAATAATGATTGTGTTTTAAATCTATTTATTGCTGAAAAACAGTGATCACCATAGAGAGTAGTAAATTGATATTCATTCTCTTATTTATATTTTTGAACACTTCTTTTCCACTTTTTATAAATTCTTTTATCAGCAGAAAAACTTTGATATGTAGAAATTTGAAACACCTAGGTTTATGTAAGTATAAATTGAAACTTAGAAAAAGGGAGTCATTTTTAAATGACTTCGATTTCTGCATATGTTGTTGTGAGAAAGAAGAAGAATGGATTGCTCAGCCTCCTTCACCCTCAACATAGCAAGTATTTCTAGGACAGCCCTGCTTGACTAGAGGGTATGTGAATATATACAGTTTTTCCAGAATATGATGTAGAACTAGGCAGATGCCTGTATATGCCTACTAGCTTTTCTTAGATGCATAAAGGAAATAAGATTTCTTCCATCAATAAAATAATTTTCAACGATTTTTCTTTCTGAGTATCAAATGATAAATCCTGAAAATATATCTACCATGCTAGAATTATAACATTGGAAGTTAATTATATTAATTAAAAGAGGGTCAGGAAGGTCTCTGCACAGCTGTGGTGAAGTGAAGCATTTGAATTGTGGACAAGGGATAGCATCCGGCTATATAAACACATGGTTGTTGTAATGTCGATGTCAACAGAAAAGATGTGCAACCTCAGCTCTGAGATGTCCCAGAAAATACGTCGGGTAAACACAGGCAGAGGGTCTCTGCTTGGGTTCCTCAGAAATCTGAATACAATGTGATTATTAACAATTTCTTGGCTATTCCACAAAAGCACTTGAAGGATTATCATTTTATATACAAAACCATCTCTAGGATATGATTCTCTTCTGATACCTTCATAAAAATGATTTAGGAGGGGTGCCTGGGTGGCTCAGTGGGTTAAGCCTCTGCCTTCGGCTCAGGTCATAATCTCAGGGTCCTGGGATCGAGCCCCGAATCGGGCTCTCTGCCCAGCAGGGAGCCTGCTTCCCCCTCTCTCTGCCTGCCTCTCT
Organism: Mustela nivalis; assembly: GCF_964662115.1. NCBI lineage: Eukaryota > Metazoa > Chordata > Mammalia > Carnivora > Mustelidae > Mustela > Mustela nivalis. The sequence goes on along the minus strand of NC_139024.1, from coordinate 109,973,893 downwards.
GCCTACTTGTGATCTCTGTCTGTCAAATAAATAAATAAAATCTTTTTTAAAAAAAAAATGATTCAGGAAAAAGACCACAACCCTAATTACAATTCAAGTATTTTTTAAAGCCTAATAAAGTTTTTCACTAGATAAATGATGTGCTCAGTCTAAAGAACTGTGCTGAGGACAAATGCCTGGTCCCTGTCCAGGAGGTCATAGAATGGATTTCTATGAAGGGCTCTCTATTTGTTGCCAAACTTGGCAGGGATAGGGGTTGTTTTGGACTGTTCCTCTGTGCCTTTCGGTGGCAAAAGAAAAGCACTCAGCTCACACTGGGGCTGGTGTTCCATCCCAAGCACCATTCTATGACAGTCAGCCTCAGCACAGTTTCACATGCATCTTCATGTTTCCTTCTTTAAGGTAGTTGGACAAATGAGCTTCCCAGCAAATGAGGACCCAGAGCAGTAAAAAATTGCAGAACCATTATAGTAACTGGGGAGCTTTAATACAAAGCCTGGTTAAGTGACGTGCTTTAGCTCTGCACCTCCCCATGAGAGAAAGTGGGTCCAGCTGTCACCTGTCTGATGAAAGACCAACAATGAAATTGTGCAAATTAAGTGCTCCATCCCAAGTCTCCCATCCAATGGGCCATTTGATATGGCTTGTCTGTCTGGAGGTTGGGTCCAAGGATCTCTGGAAGTGAAAAGGAAATGATAGTTGCCGGAAAGCTGGCTACACTCTTAAATCCTAAACCAGTGCAAAGAAAAGTTCTCAGTAGAATAGTTTCGTGCTGGAGGTTAGCTGTTCAGAGTGAGTTTTGGGAAGTGTGGCAGCTGAATCTGTCTTCTGAAGTGAGGAGATGGCCAGACTCTGAGGGAGGAGGAGGCCTGGTCATGAATTGGCTCCATTCTCAATTCTGCTTTCCTGATTCTTGGATCACTGGTAAGGTTAGGCACCAAAAGGTCACTTCTTCTGCTCCCATGAAAAGGAAGATTAGCAAAGAGCCACCATGTAGAAGCCTGGGACCATCCCCAGCCACCACCACTCAGGCTCAGACATGAGAATCACTGGGCATGTACTTAGCACTTCTTATTTAGAGACATTAGATGGTCAGAATTTGTACTGAAATGTATCTAAAACTATTCAAATTAGTTTGGCTACATAATTCAAATGACAACTATGCATTATAAATCTGTAAAGATAGGAAACTGTGTCTGTAAATACACCTGGCCATTTTGACATTTGTATCACCACAATTATTAATCCTGCTATGGGTTAATGTTAAAAAGGTTATTGGCATAATTATTTTAAGAACAACATGTTACTCCTGCCATAATTAAAACTGTTAGTTGCTAGACATTTTGCCCAAAATTCATGACATTTTGCTACAGGGAAAAATGTCACAAGTCTGGTCTTCTTGGGCCAATAATCGAGAGAACTTTACTAAGTTTTGGACACACAGCTAATCTTCCTTTGATGGTTGTTATGCTCTTTTTCATTTTGACGGGAATTCTCTGAGGGGGTAAAAACGCAAATCGTAAGATTATCTGTAGCGGGACGCCTGGGTGGCTCAGTTGGTTAAGAGGCTGCCTTCGGCTCAGGTCATGATCCCAGCCTCCTGGGATCGAGTCCCACATCGGTCTCCTTGCTCAGCAGGGAGCCTGCTTCTCCCTCTGCCTCTGTCTGCCATTCTGTCTGCCTGTGCTCACTCTCTCTCCCTCTCTCTCTCTGACAAATAAATAAAATCTTAAAAAAAAAAAAAGGATTATCTGTAGCTTTTATTTACCTTTATGACTCTTTGGCTAATGATGTTTATATATAACCTGTGTCTTAATTTTTCCCCTGAGAGTCAAAATTTGTGGTAATTGTCTCTCCAAAGGTCAGAGAGTTTACAGTGGAATAAAACTAGGCTGTATCCTAGCTCCTTCTTCACATTAATGACTAGATAGCACTTCTCGATGAATTGGGTATCTTACCATCTCTCCTTCCCAACGTATAGAACAGAAAGATAATTAATCTTCATAGTATCCCCTAATATGACTTTATGATCATGAAACAATATGACCCTAAGTGATATGTCAACCTCTGATGTGATCATTATCTGCAAGCATGACTTTAAGTGCCGGATTTCAAAGTCCTAATTGGAATTTTTAGTAAGTATCTGATTGACATACCAAACTTTTTGGTATGTAACATAATTGAACATTGAACATAATATGGTTCAATAACCTGTTGATAGTATTTCTCTAAACAAAAGTCATCATTCTGATGTTCTATGATGTAAATCTTTGGGATCTCTGTCTCTCATATGGCCTTGTGTTGAACCAAACCTAACTCTGTGTTTTGAGCAAGTCCTTGGTGGTTCTTCCTCAGTACTATTCTGTGTGAGGGGGAGTGGTCCTCTGGATACCCATCCTTCTCTCCTTCATCCTACATATCTGCCCTTATTTCATCCCAAATACTTGCCTGTGAGCTTAACCTTGCCAAAAAACTATTCAGTTTTTAGCAGAATTATTCAGAGCTTAGACGCTGGGGCTAAACTGTGAGGATGAATCTCGGCTCTGCCATTTACTGTCTTGTGTGATATTGACAAAGTTAGGGACCTATCCTCAATTTCTTTATTTGTAAAATATAAATATTGATAGCACTTGCTTACAGGCTAATTTTGAGAATTAAATGAATATTTATAAATATTTACAAGGTTTTATAACACTCAGAGCTTAAAATTATTTCCAAAACTTTTGTTTTGGGAAATCATATTCATGGAAATTTCTTGAAGTACAATGTTCTCCTTTTCTTCTCTTTTTTTTTTTTTACTCAGCCAGTTCATGGGGTAGCTTTGTACTTGAAGTACAGTGCTTTGACTCTTGAAAAAATGCTTTTGGCCATTGTATTTGGGTATTAAATACTTACTTGTATGAGGGTTCTCCAAAGAAGCAGAACCAATAGGGTGTGTGTGTGTGTGTGTACACACATAGATTTATTTTAAGGAATTAAGTCATGTGATTGTGGGCCTGGCAAGTCTGAAATCTGGAGGGCAGGTTAACAGCTGGAGACCCATGGAAAATTTGATATTGCTGCTCTAAATGTCAGCCTTTTTCTCCTAAGGCCATCAATTGGTTTTGTGAGGCTCACCACCCACCCAGATTATGGAGTGTAATCTGCTTTACTCAAATTCTACAGAGTTAAATGTTAATCCCACCTAAAAAAAAAAAAAAAAAAAAAAAAAACACTTCACAGTGACACCTAGATTGGTGTTTGACCAGTATCTAAATACTGTGATCTAGTCAAGTTGAAATATAAATTAACTCTCACATTACCCTTCAACAAAAGACCTTTGTAGAGCTCAGAGGTTTTCTAAGGAGGTTGTTGGTAAAGAATTCAATATGTAATTCAGCATGAGGTTTTCTGAGAGGCACTTCTTGGTGGGTCTTCAGCTTCTGTAGAGGAAATGCTGGCTTTTATCTTGGCACACTACAAACTATATAACTAGTTGCAGCTTCTATGTGTACATTAGTCATTGGGAAGCTCAGAGTCATCATTTCCTACACTCCAGACAGGAGTCTAGGATCTTGAGGCACACATTTCAGGTACTACATTAGTTTCTGTGTCACCATGATTGTCTTTGCTCATTTTGAGGAATTTATTTATTTTTTTATATAATCAGTGCCTTTTCCAGATATTCCCATTACATGCTTTCCTTTCTTTTCCTTATAAATCCATCAAGTTATTGTAATTCTGTTTGCTGGTCTGTGTGTCCCCAAAGATGCAAAGTCCCTTGAAAATAGGAATTGAATTTTGTTTGCTGTTGACTCACCACCTCCTAATACAGGATCTAGATGGTTATTGGTTCTAAATAAGTATTTGCAAAATTCTGTATATATTTTTATAAACATCTTGGTTCTACCTTAGAAAAGCACAACATTCTTACTCCCAAAGATTATTTTCTAGTGTCTATATAAAATACTCAAGTTTTAGAAATGAAATTCTAGATTTAGGAGAAAAAGTGATACTAGATAATGCTAGGCATTCATCCATTCATCTGGAAAGTTGACAAAACTCTGAAGTGGTTAAAAGAACGGGAATTGAAATGCTGACCTTCAAGTCCAAGCTTTGTGATTCTTTTCTTGGTTGAGAATTACTTATTAAAAGTAAGCTGGCCTTCTTACTGGAGTTCTGTGGTTTTGGTAAGGATGGTTGTACTCAGAGACAACTCTCACAAGGTTTTTACACCTTTTTATAGGTGGTTGCTTTCAGAAGAATCATTTTCGCCATGAGTTGTTTGTCTTTATGTAAGAAATGGTGGCAGGTGTTTTGAGGTGACTCTATTGGGTTAAACACACAGATGCATCTTATCAATGTAGTTGGTGTTCAGGTGTCAATCTATTCTATCACCGAGAAGGTCAAAATATTCCCCTCAGCCTAACGTTAGATAGGTGGCTTCTTCACTTGGCCCCTGGACTCTGACTAGCAAGTTGTATGGTATAAATGTATAAGCAGGAATCCAAACTAAGGGAGGACTGGTAAACTCAGATTAAAGAATTTTAAGCATTCTCTTTTACCTCGTAATATTTACCATTTTCACTTTGGAATTATTTTTGTTTAAAAAGCTATAGGTAGGGGCGCCTGGGTGGCTCAGTGGGTTAAGCCGCTGCCTTCGGCTCGGGTCATGATCTCAGGGTCCTGGGATCGAGTCCCACATCGGGCTCTCTGCTCAGTGGGGAGCCTGCTTCCCTCTTGCTCTCTGCCTGCCTCTCTACCTACTTGTGATCTCTCTCTGTCAAATAAATAAATAAAATCTTAAAAAAAAAAAAAAAGCTATAGGTACTGTTAGGGCACCTTCATGGCTCAATTGGCTGAACATCGGACTTCATTTTGGCTCAGGGCATGACCTCAGGGTCCCATGATTAAGCCCTGCATGAGATTCTGTGCTTAGCAGGAATCTGCTTGAGGTTTTTTCTCTCTGTCTTCCTCTCCTTCTCTCCTTGCTCACATGCTCTCTCTCAAATGAATAGATAAATCTTAAAAAACACTAGGGAGTATTATGCCTCCATCAGAAAGGATGAATACCCAACTTTTGTAGCAACGTGGACGGGACTGGAAGAGATTATGCTGAGTGAAATAAGTCAAGCAGAGAGAGTCAATTATCATATGGTTTCACTTATTTGGAGCATAACAAATAGCATGGAGGACAAGGGGAGATGGAGAAGAGAAGGAAGTTGAGGGAAATTGGAAGGGGAGACTGTGGACTCTGAAAAACAATCTGAGGGTTTTGAAGGGGTGGGGGGTGGGAGGTTGGGGAAACCAGGTGGTGGGTATTGGGGAGGGCACATATTGCATGGAGCACTGGGTGTGCTGCAAAAACAAGGAATACTGTTACGTTGAAAAGAAATTTAAAAAGCCACAAAAACAAAAAAAAAACCATAGCTATTGTCTAGTATTTGAAAATCCTATTAAACACTGTTGGCTGAACATTATTGAAAAAATCTTCCCATTTCCAGTGAGCTTCATTTCTTCCTCTATGACAGTGTTGAATGAGCCCTAAGTGCTTGGAAAACAGCACTAGTCAGGAAACCCCCACACCCTTGTTCTAGGAAACAACTTATTGCAAAGGAACCACCCTTCTGACATTGGCTGAGACTCTCAGGTGAACCTCCTGTATTTACGACAAAGTCCAATTCCTATCCTTCGTCTCAGAAATTTGTAAGTGAATGGCTTGTCCTCCCTCACAAATCTGAACAAAATACTTGCTAGCTTAACTTCACCAAACTTCAGTTAGCTGTCTTGCTTTCCCAAGGCCTCTGAATTCTGGCCCATCCTTTAGTTTAAACAAGTATGGGAAATTAGCTAAGCCCTGGAAGGTTGAATAATCTCCCCTAACCATCTCTCCCAGGGTTGGCTGGCCACAAACAAAGACACTTGCTGTTCAACTACTCAATCACATCTGCTCACCTCACTCTCCCACATCTGACTCTTTCTAGTCTTGTTGAATCTCCCCTATGAAAGAAAAGCCCTTTCTGCCTGGCATCTGGGATGCTTACAGAGTTTACAGGTGAGTATCCTCCCTACTGCAAGAGTCCCTCTGCCTTTAGTACAACAGTCTTTTCAAATGAAGTCTCTCCTTACCTAAGTCTGGATTTGTTGTTTGACCCCTGAATGTAATTGCCGTTTTCATTGACTGACAACATGTCTTCTATCTCAGACATTTTAGGAGTCTCAGATCTGCTGTTACTACCTCAGTTCCAAATTTAACTATGGAAGTGTGTCAGGGGAAGATGGTTTTGTCATCATAGAAAACTGTGCAGATTGAGATGCTGGAGACATATTTGCTTTCATATCCTTCAAAAAAGTAATAAAAATCTGTAGACTTTAATTAATTGATTTTAACATAGATACCTCAAGAAAACGAAAACTAGTAAACAGTTTCTAAGAAGCTGAGAATGATGTGAAATCTTCAATCTAAATTTTCTCAAGCAGTGATTTACTGACTGCAGCTTTTAAAATTTGTGGCTGTTTGTTTTTAGAGAGTGTCTGAAGCCAGTCTGAAAATTCAGGTTGGCTTCTCTCTTCTGTCTCCCGGTGTATAGGTGCAAGTAATCACAAAAATTGTGAAACAGCAGTTACATTCTAAGAGGATTTGAAAAGTAGAGTGGCACAAATAGAACCACCCAGTGCACAATAGACCAAGTCTATTTAAGATCACTTGCTATTTTGATCAGCCATGCTTTTCTGCTACAATTAGCTACTGGCCTCACCACCCCCATGGCAGCTGATGATGCATGTACTGTTTTGTACCTCTACTACTAGCCTGAAAAACATCTCCATGAATTTTTGGTTATTTGCTTTGGGAACTTAATCATATAGAAGGAACAGTAGAAACATTATGGTATCATGGGAATGATCCAAGTACAAATGAGAGGATGGGGGCCCTAATATTGGGTCTGTCATTTACTTATGGTGACCTTAGATTGCTTAACCTCTCTGAGTCTCCATTTTTGAAGGATAATGAATTCCTGCCTCATGTAATTATAAGGGCAAAAAAGACAATATAGGGTAGTAAGAGCTTATAATATTTCAAGAATATCACTTTTACATGTGTATTTTCCATCTTTAGTGGATTGTGAGCTCCCTAAAACACAGGTCCTATATCCTCCTAATAAACAAGTAAATACATAATAGTTATTCAAAAAGCACTTTTGAATGTGTAACTTGACGTGAATGCAGGACTGTAAGCAATACTAAAATAAATTCCACAAATAATTCAACAAACATTTATTGTGTGAACATTATTGTGCTAGGTCCCTTAAGAGATACAAAAATGGATCAGACATGAATCCTGACCTCCAGGCACTTACAGTCCACCAGAGGATATCAGAAATGTGTATAAATAACAAGGTAGAAGTTTTTTTTAAAAAGTCCTAAGAGAGGTACAGAAGCATTGCCATAAGAGTTCACAGGAGAAATTAGTTCTAGCTTGGAAAATCATGAAAAACTTTGTGAAGATGAAATATGAGGTGGACCTTGAAGCATAGATAAAATTAGATGTGGTGGGAGGGAAGGACTACCAGTCTGAGGGCACAGAATTCTTGGCAGGTCGTGAGTGCAGTGGGCTCAGAGAATTGCCCACGACTGTCAGAGGGGACAACTGCAAGTCAGCTTTGGCAGAGTACACATGTGTGCCCATGCAGTGGAAACTTGTAAAAAATGGGCTAAAATGAGAGCTTCCTTAAAATTATGCTTCCTTGGTACTTATTGACCTGCCTGCATTGTTTCTCTTATAGATTAAAAAACAAATGAAAAGCACCACTACAACTTGGCATCCCTTGTAAAATAACAACAACAACAACAAAAAATGGCCCTAACATTTTCAAGTATGCAATTTCTGGTTAACTTTCATATATTAATCTGATATTGAGTTACTAGAACTAGAGAAAAATAGAATTGAAAAAAATAGATTTCATTTTATGGCAGTGACTACTGTAGTTTTACAAGAAATATTAGTCTAATATATTGAATTTGGTTTTTAAACATAGAACTTTTAAATATACACTTATTAAGGGTTGTTTTTTTTTCCAGTCAAGATTTTACCGTTTGAAATGGGAAACTCCCTACATGGTTTTCATTCACTCTATAGGTTACTGTGATGGAGCTAAGCATGTGTATATATATGTAGGTGTATATAAATATACACACATACGTATGTAGGTATATATATACACACACATACATACATATATGCATATGTATGTATTTATAGATACATGGATATAGAAAGAGAATGAGAAATTTACTAAATATTCCTATCACCAGAAAGTCTTCTTATAAATTTAATAAACATTTAATATTACAATTACATTATAATTAGCATGAAGTTTATTCTATAGAAAAATCACTCCTTAGTTATATTTTGATTTTGCTTTTATTTTTAAAATCTGGTTAAAAATATAGTTTTTAACATCTTTACATTGAGAACAGTATAAGTATCTGACAGTTCAGCCTGAGCTGGGCGGTTTTTAAGGCTCTAGCTTCAGGGTGCACTTGAGTGTTGAAGCACCTTTGTCTCTGCCTGGACTCATGGCCTGCGGGGCCGGGTCCCCCAGGTCATGGGTAGCCGGAGCCAGCTCACTTGAGTTTCTGACAGACCACACAAGACCATGCAGCTGAGGTCTAACAACAAACTCAACAAACATTTAGGAGTTTTGAAGACTCTGCTCTCCTTTCCACTCTTTGTACTCCCCTTAGATTGAAAGACAATCTCATCATCCAATGAAAGGACGACAAAATAGCCAAAACCCTTCGCACCATGCTTCATTAATGGAGCTTTGAGAAAGCAGGAGACTTCACTGGTGTGGCTTTCCACTACAGAGGACACTAGGGACCAGCTCACCTCAGATTTCCCACTTCTCAAACCAGAGAGAAAGCATCTACCCAATATATCCACTCCCCTTTTCCTTCTGCTAGAGAATATACAGAGAAGATTTTTTAAAAATCCTGAATAAGTTCATTGTTTTGTATGCTATGAAGAACTATAGTACAAGTAGTTTCTTTTGTGAAACATGCAATGGACTTCATTACTTATAATAAACATTTTCCCTGTATTACTTTTTGTATGGCAAATTAGTGTTTTCTACCAGTAGGTGTCTTTTTGCCACAAGATAGGAAAAAAAAATATTTATGTAAGACTATGATGGCGATTTCTGACAAGCCCCATTTACATGTTACATTGTTCCAAAGGATGCTTGAGTAGAAAATTCAGAAGCACTATACAAACCTACTATTACATTTGAGAAATCATTAGCCTCAAAGGAGTAATAACGGTATGCTGCTATTAAAACTGTGAATACATTTTCAGTATCTGTATTCAAAAAAAAAACTTTATAAATATGTAAATTCCTGTTCAACAAATCCAAAATAAAATGCACTAAAAAACTGATATGTAGACAAAAGTTTATTTACACCATACAACATTTTAAATATTTTATACACAGTTGCAGCAGAGAAAGCTACTCAGAGCTTTCTGGAGAAAACTGCAATAATAAAGATGTGAAATATATTATTCATATAAAAGTGAGATTATTACTTTATTGCATTTAAAGCAATGAAGAATGTAGCTCAACAAACATTCATTTAATGACAAAAACTTTGCTTTTATATTATAAAGTAAAAAGTGTAGTAATGGCCAAACAGACTGTTATAAACTTTAAAAACTGCATAAATATATACATTGTGCTTCATGGTGAAGTTTTTTGAAAACTAAACCATATGAAGCGGTTACAACATGAATCGTTGCTTGAGGTTTATCTATAAAGATTACCTTACAAATCCATTCCACGGGTACTTACAACACAGGATGGTCAGAACTGTACACCTGGTCCTCTCTCCACTAGCCTGACTAGTGAGAAGTTACCATATGCAAACACCACTGACATTTGGCACATGAAGGTCCTGACATAAGATAGTCACACTGTCCAGATAGAAATGTCAGGCTTCCCAAGTCTTAAGTGTCAGTGCAATAAATTGTTTTATATCCACCTCAGTCCATTTTGATTCTGTTAAACTTCCGTTTGAAAGTCACCCTCTTGCACATCCAGAGGCAAATTCAGACACTTCTCCCACTCTGCTGGCCTCAGTTCCAAAGCGTCCTTTGCCTCTGTATCTAAGACATTGATTGTGGTGTAATGTTGGTATTCACTGGGGTTTTTGAAAGTGTCCCATGGATTCTTGTTTGGTGCTGGGTTTTCCTGTTGAGAAGAGAGGAGAAGAGAGTCATTATTGGATGACGAGGCTTACTGCTTGTTGAAGTTCCCAGGAAGCAAGCATGTTTGTGACCTTAATCCAGTTTACATGATTCAGAGATGATTTGAAATTGTGGGCAGCTGCAGGAAATGGTTTTGATTTTAGTTTTCTTTCATTGAACAAACTGATGAACACCTTCTTTATGTTATCCTAAAATTTTCCAGTGATCAAAGGCATTGAATAATTTATGGAAGACAAAGTAGATGATGCTTTGTTTTGGGTATCTTGTGAAATGCCAGTATAGCTCTCTCAGGTAGAAAGGAGTGTTCCTGCTAAGACTAAATGTAGAAAATTTAAGTATTTGGGCAGAATCTTTGGTGAAATAAAATTTGAAGATATGTAAGGGGGCATGTTAGGTAATAATAAAAACAGTCTCCAAACTGGCCATATTTCATAAAGCTGGATTTCATTAACTTTGCTTAGTTTTTAGGAAATTATCCTTTTTAGAACATTAACATGCTACTATGTCCCTTGGATAGTCTGTTTTTTCCCTGCTGTCTATTCCCCACAATTTTCTATGTGTTTGGGCAGCACACTAATTCAGCAAAAATCATTCTTCCCTTCAAAGAGCACAACTTTTTGGAAAAATATATCCAGCAATATAAGGGGTTTTAAAGAATGCCTATCAGCCAGCATTCCTTATATTCCATAGTATATACCCTCTTTCTACTTAAGATTTAAGATCTGCCTCATTATGACTCCACCGATCAGACCTTCCATATTGGAGGGTCTCAATAAATATGCATAGACATTATTCAAAGTTTCTATAGCCTGATATTTTGCTAAGATTTAGCAGTGAACTTGATTTATTTTAAACTGCTTAAAGATTTCTGTAATGAGGGAATTTGAATGGAATAGACTGTGCTGAGTGACATCAAAGAACAAGAAGGAAATCATGACTGAATTCTCTTTAGAACAAATTAAGCTAAAGCACTTAAACAACTATAATTGTTGAATATGCCCTTTATCTCTTCCCCTTCACCCTAAATTCTAGTCTTCAACTGCTTATAATTAATTAGTAGGGGGAATGTAAAACAGGTACTGCAGTTATTATCTGGGTTCCAATGACAGTAATAAAAATCACTCAAGTATAGATAAACAAAAGAGACAACCGATAGAAATATGTACCATAACTAAAAACTGTTAAAATCCTCAATGCATTAGATGTTTTTAACACTTACTAGCCTTAATCATGAGGACATACAAGAAAACAATAGCTAACAGTTAAGATGTGATAAAATTTAACTTTTAGGATACATGCAGGAGATTAGTCTGATTTAGTCTAATATCCTAAACTCTTATTAACTATAAAGTCTTAAAACTCCCCCCCCACCTTCCTCCCTTGGTCTCTTCAACTAATATTTATCAGCTGCTCTGTGCTGGGCATTATATTAGGCACTAGGGAGGATAAAGTGATGAATCAAAGATGGAAAGCCACATGGTTCACTAGGAAGCATAAGATTTAAAGCCTGATACATGCAGGTCCAAATTCCAGTTGCTTCATCTTATATGAATGTAACTCTGAGCAATTTATCTGGTTTCTATGAACCTCATATTTGCAAACCTAATATTTGCAAAACGGAGACATTTTTTGTACCGGGGGCCAAAGGAATTGGCAACATTTGCAGATTACCTACATTATGGGGTTACAAAAATAAAAAAGTTAAGGGACCTAGCATAACACTTAGTATTTAATAAATGGTCACAACTTGTTGTGAAGATGCTTATAGTTAAATAAAAGTATAAATATATAGTTATATTTGTGTCTGTAACCTAGGCGAAATGCTGACGGGGATACAGACAAGGGTGAAGATAAGGCTTCCTTTTATGGAAAGCATCTAAACCTTTCTGAGAAAAGTGATACTAGAATTGTCATAGAAGAATGAACGTGGTCATAAAGACGTGTGATTGAAGGCTGGGTGACTGAACAGGCAAGCATATGAGAAGTAAAACTCCTGAGAGAATGCAGATGGGTCGGGACAGCTCTGAGAAAAGTGACCAATTTATTTTAGTTGGAGTGAAAAAGAATAGAATAAATAGGCAGAAGGTGAATTGAAAGCCAGATCATAAGGGACTTTGTATGCCAGGACACTCAATTTGGAATTTATTTTGTAGGCAGTGGGGAATAGTGGAAGATTTCAGGGCACTACAGTGACCTGAATCATCAATCACTGATTGAAAGGTTCACTGGTGTGAATTCTGCTGCCTCAAGCCATGGATAGGATTTATCCATCTTAGACAAAGGCAATGTCTTAAAGGAGCTTTCTGGAAATCCTTGGTCTGAAAAAGTTGAATTAGTTCAATCCTAAAAGGATTCAGGATATGTAAATTATTTGTACATTTGCTTTGAAAATAGGAGTTTCATTTTGTTTGGAACAGATGTGATTTTCCATTTATATTTTGAAGATCAAGCATCATGGATCCGTGAACTAAAATGGCCAATTTTAAACTTTTTAAAATCAGAATGTCTAGATTCTAATTTCACAGTATTACTGCCAGGATATGACTGAATTTCTGAGAGGTTATATAATTAATAAGGTTGGCTTTCTTGTTCATCTCCTCTGGCCTCCCATACTACTTCCCAGGAGTATTGTGGTTCTTGCCATTGTTCATAAATGTCTGGATACACATTAGGTCTGAGGCCCATGCATCTTTAGTGATAAAGAACTACTGCACCCAGCTGTAGAAGTCCGCCAAACAGAGTCACACACACACACACACACACAAAGTGAAAATAACTTAAGGGACCTATCGGACAACACCGAGTAAAGCAATATTTAGGGGTCGCAGAAGAAGAGAGAAAGGGACAGAAAACTTACTTGAAAAAACAATGGCTGAAAATTCCCAAACCTGTAGAAGGAAACAGGTCTCTGGGTCGAGGGAGTCTAGAGCTTTCTAAATAAGATATACCCAGAGAAAGCCACACCAAGACATTATAATCAGAATGTCAAAAGTTAAAGAGAAAACCTTAAAAGCAGTAGGTTCAAAAAAAATCAAGAAAACAAAAAAACAAACAACAAAAAACAAAGCTTGTTATGTATAAGGGAACCTCTATAAGTACATCAGCAGATTTTTAGCAGAAACTGCATATTAGAAGGGAGTGGCACAATGTATTCAAAGTGCTAAAAGCAAAAATCCCAATCAAGGATATAAAAGTAGTAAAAAATAATGACTGCAACAATTAGTTATGGGTACACAAAATAAAAGATGTGAAATGTGATATCAAAACCATCAAATGTGGGGGGGAATTAAGATATAGCATTTTGGAATGTGTGCAAAGTTAATTTGCTATCAACGTAATATAGATTGACATATATATAGGCTGAGATATATAAGCTTTATGGTAACAACAGTGCTAAAAGCTATAGTAAATACATAAAATTAAAGCAAAGCATGTTCATCATCTTTAGCCATCAGGGAGATTCAAATCAAAACAACACTGAGATATCACCTTACACCAGTTAGAATGGCCAAAATTAACACCACAATAAACAACAAGTGTTGGAGAGGATGTGGGGAAAGGGGAACCTACTGACACTGTTGGTGGGAATGCAAGTTGGTGCAGCCACTTTGGAGAACAGTGTGGAGATTCCTTGAGAAATTAAAAATAGAGGGTGGGATTATGGACATTGGGGAGAGTATGTGCTTTGGTGAGTGCTGTGAAGCACTGGCGATTCACAGACCTGTACTCCTGGGGATAAAAATATATGTTTATAAAAAATAAAAAATTAAAAATTAAAAAAAAAAGAAATTAAAAATAGAGCTTCCCTATGACCCTGCAATTGCCCTACTGGGTATTTACCCCAAAGATACAGATGTAGTGAACAGAAAGGCCATCTGTAACCACAGTGTTCATAGCAGCAATGGCCACAGTCTCAAAATTGTGGAAAGAGCCAAGATGCCTTTCAAAAGATGAATGGATGAAGAAGATGTGGTCCATATATACAATGGAGTATTACGCCCCCATGAGAAAGGATGAATACCCAACTTTTGTACCAACTGGACAAGACTGGAGGAGATTATGCTGAGTGAAATAAGTCAAGCAGACAGAGTCAGTCAGGTAAGTCTTCACTTACTTGTGGAGCATAAGAAATAACACAGAGGACATTGTGTGAAGGAAAGGAAAAGGGAGTTGGGGGAAAATGAGGGGGATACAAACCATGAGAGATTGTGGACTCTGAGACACAGTCTGGGGGTTTTGGAGGGGAGCAGGTGGGGGGTTGGGTGAGCCTGGTAGTGGGTATTAAGGAGGGCATGTATTGCGTGGAGCACTGGGTGTGGTGCATAAACAATGAATCTTGGAACACTAAAAAAAATTAAAATTAAAAAAACAAGCAAAACATCAAACCACGAGGGAAGAGTACAAGACAAAAGGAAAAGAAAAAAAAACTATAAAAATAACCAGAAAACAAATTACAAAATGGCACTAAGTACACACCCATCTAGAATTACTTTAAATGTAAATGCACTAAAGTCTTCCATCAAAAGATATAGAGTGGCTGGATGGATAAAAAAACAAGACACATATATATGCTGCCTATAAGAGACTCACCTCAGTTGTAAACACACACACAGACTAAAATTGAAGGGATGAGAAAAGACGTTCCATAAAAATGTAAACCAAGAGAAAGCTGGGTGGCTATACTTAAGTCAGACAAAACAGACTTTAAAACAAAGACTAATAAAAGACAATGAGCATTACATAATGATAAAGGGATCAATCCAGCAAGAAGATATAAATTTGTACTTATGCACCCAACCTAGAAGCATATAAATTAATAAAGCATATATTAGCAGATATAAAGGGAGAAATCGATAATGATACAATTACACTAGAGGACTCTAACACCTCACTTAAATCAATGATAGGTCACACAGACAGAAATTCGAACATAATCCTAAAATGATATATTAAACCAGATGGATATAATATGTCAAGATCACGGCTAATGTTATACTGAGTGGGGAAAAGCTTTCAGCTTTTCAGATAAAAAACAAGACAATGATGCCCACTCTTGCCACTTTTATTCAATACACTATTGAAGCAATTAGGCAAGAAAAGGAAATAAATGAAAAAAATTAAAAAAGTAAAACTGTCCTATTTATAAAGGACATAATTTTATGTGTAAAAAGCCCTAAAGACTTCTTCAAAAAATTGCTGAAACCAATAAATTCAGTTAAGTTGCAGGATACAAAATCAATATGCAAAACTCTTTTGTGTTTTTATGCATTAACAACAAACTATCAGAAAAATCAAGAAAACAATTCCATTTCCAATTATACCAAAAGGAATATAGTATCCAGGAGTAAATTTAAGCAACGAAGTAAAAGACTTATACACTGAAAACTATAAGAAATTGGTGAGAGATAATGAAGAAGACACAAATAAATGGAAAGATATATCATGTTCATGGGCTGGAAGAATTAATATTGTCCAAATATATTACCCAAAGCAACCTATAGATTGATACAATCCCTATCAAAATAGCAATGGCAATTTTCATGGAAATAGAACAATTCTAAAATTTACATGGGACCAGGAAAGGTCCCAAATAGTCAAAGCAATCTAGAGTAAGAACAAAGCTGGAGACATTATGCTCTCTTATTTCAAACTATATCACAAAGCTACAGTAATCAAAACAGCATAGTATTGGCATAAAAACAGACTAACAGAACAAAGAGCCCATCACCCAATTACCACCCACCTTTCCCTTTCCAAGGGCATGTGATGTGATGAAAACTGGGTAATTATACTGATGAATCATTGAACATTATATCAAAAACCAATGATGTAATATACCTTGGCTAATTAAAAAAAAAAGCCCAGAAATTAACTCATGCATATATGGTCAATAAATTTAAAACAAAGGAGGCAAATCAAAACCACAGTAAAATATCTCACACCTGTGAAAATGGCTATTATCAAAAAGACAAGAAATAAAAAGTGTTGGCAAGAATGTGGAAGAAAAGGAACTCTTGTGCACAGTTGGTGGCAATGTAAACTGGTGCAGCCACTGTGGTAAACAGTATGGAGGTTCCTAAACTAAAAATAGAACTATCTATTCTATTCTGGGTATTAATCTACAGAAAATTAAAATACTGATTTGAGAAGACATATGCACCCCTATGTTTACTGTGGCACTATTTACATCAAGGTATTGAAACAACCAAAGTGTATGACTGATGGACAAATAAAGAAGAAGTGGTATATAGATACACAATGGAATAGTGGTTGCCAGCAGGGAGGAGGTTTTGGGGGAAGGTGATATGGGAGGAGATGGAAAGATACACATTTCTGAGATAAGTCAGTCAAGGGGATGTTATATACAGAATGGTGACTATAGCCAATAATATTGTATACTACATAACTTTATATGCTGACAGGAGGAAACTAGAGTAACTGGGTTATCATTTTGTGGTATATACAAATATCAAACCATAATTAATACTATTATGTTAATTGTATAACAATAAAAATTACAAATTCAATATAAGCCAACATGCATGAAGTTTACAAAGATGCTAATTTGGTCTTAGGCTGTATACACTGAAGTGGAAAATTAGCTGAATATTAGAATTCAGGGCCACTGGGACTACCATAGGGCTCCCTGAGCATTTCGCATAGTTCATGGGTCTAGGAGCAGGCTAGCTGTTACCTCCAGACGAGTCCCTCCCTCCCCACATCCATCCATCCTTTTTCTCCTTCCCTCTCTTCTCTTTCCTTCTTCCAACCGAGCAGTAATGAGGACCAGGGAATGAGAATTTGTTTATTCTATATTCCAAACGAGCAAGAATTTGGAGAAGCTCCTTGAGGGAAAGGGAGCTTGATGGAGAATCGTTTGTGAGACACACTCAGAGAAAGAGAATTCTTTCAACACTGCCTTTTCTTTGTAGTGTGATTTAGATGTTGTCCTGCCTGGAAGCAGGGAAATGGACTAAATGGTCTTTTGGGTTCCCTTTGATACCCCAAATTCTACATAATTATCATCATTTGCAGTTCTAGGCAGGTGTTGTGAGTTAGTAGCCAGAAAAAAAGGAAAAGACTTTGAGATTTTTGTTTTGAAAATGTCTTTCTCTATCCAATTATGCGATTTTTCATTAGCAATGTGCCACACGAATTATGACTGAATTAAGGATAATGAACTCACTCACATGTTCATTATTAATCAAAACTGAATAAGGAACTCTTTTTTCCCCCCCTGTTCTCAGATATTTAGGACAATAGTCAAGCAGCAATGACAACTCTATCCTTCCCACTCTTAACCTCCCAAATGATAAATATTTATAAATCTTTTCTAGAAAAGGCGTGTTGCTGCAGAGATGTGGTGTAATTAGTAGGCTATTTTGGTTGTCAGGAAGCTGAGATACAGATATTTGTGTCATTAATGATTTAATACCCAGACCATACAACAAGGGGAAATTACAATCATATTATAGTCGTCAGCTGTATCTGTTGCATAAGACTTTCAGATTTATAAACATAACCCTTTCCCTTTTTTTTTTTTTAAATAAATGAAGTTTCTTCAATTTATTTCAATGTTAGCTCTCAGTATTCCAGAATGAGTAGCTAATGTGTTTAGGTCTAATCTCAATGGTGCAGTTCTCCTTTGCCTGGTGAACTAAAAATTGACAGCCCAATATTAGGAGGAGTAGATAAGAAAGACCCACTCCCTACATATAAGTGTCTTCTATTTGCCCAGCATTGTGGTGATGATAACAAATAATGCATGATTCTTGCTGTAAGGAGGAAAATATGTTGATACACACATGAATTATTTACAGACCAATTAAGAGTTAAGGTCTATTATATTTCTTATAATCTTGATTTAACAAACACAGACCATTACCATGACCAGCATTGTACTACTACTGAAAGGAATCAGGGAAAACAAAGGTATATAAATTCTTGTTCTCAATAAACCAATGTTACTAATCAGGAAACTAAGACTTAGACTCACAACACACATATCCAAGATTCACAGGAGTTAGAAAGTGACCAAACACCTTATCTCTTACAGTGATACAAACATATACTTATATATGTATACACACACACACCCCCAGAACCCCAGATGTTGGGAGGAGGGCCAGGGCTGCAAAGGTGTAAGGCAAAGCCACAGCACCCTATCTGGAGTGAGGAACAATGGAGTCAGATGGTAGTCCCAACTCTGTCTCTCATTGCCAAGTCTCAGCTTCTTAACATCTCACGTGCCCTACCTCTTTGGAAGGTATTATAAGAATCAAAGAAAGCATTATTTATTAATTACCGTTTTCTTTGTTCAGTTTAGGAAAAATTGAGATTTAGAAACCCACACTGAGTGACTTCCTCAAGACCAGATAGATCTGGGTTGAGTTTTGTTCTCTTGATCCAGGGCCCTCATAAATAATTTTGTAGCCTTCTCTGGAGCCATGATTAGGCCATGGACATGGTAAGTGCACACTATCATTTGATGAATTCCTATGCTAGGATTGTAGTAGTGTGAACAAATGAGAAGAAAATGGTCCAATGAATAATCAAAGCCTTTGAAGTTTCCCAAACCTCTTCTCATAAAACATGAGTCTCTGGGAGACAAAAACCTATCACTTCGGTTTCAGGTAACAGAGTGTACATTCAAATGTATATATGTATGTACATATATGTTTATAAATATTCATAATATAAAGAAATATATAATTATATTTTATGGCCTTAAAATGTCAGACTTGCAAATGCAAGTGGAAAAATTTAGTCATCTATTTAGGTATTTGAATTAACGGACTTTTAATGATGATAAAAGGGCCAGGTGAACCTAATACATTTTTTATATATAACTAATTACACTTAAAGCTTATAATTGAGAACATTTAAAACATGAATAAAAATACTTAAAAAGTCTATCATTCCTAATTTGTTTCTTAGTACATTCCAAATACATTGTGCAGCATTATTTATTTTTTTCTACGTATGCCACTTCTTTGTTCACAAGACGATGAAAAGCTCCTGGAGGGCAAGGATAATGGCTGACAGGACACGTCATTAGTGTGGTACCCGGCACTGATGCAACAACACATACTCACCATACTGCTTGTATTTGGTATATCCCGAAATCTGTCCAAAGTTTGAAATTTCTGATTCAGCTCCTGAAACAGTTCCATATGCCTCTTCCTTGTATGCATGACCTTCTGCAAAACAGAACAGAATGGCCCTCGTTTCTAATTTGATGTGTACATTTTTAAAAAGATATTTACTATTTTCACTTTAGCTAATAAAGAAAATCAAGTTTGGCAGGAATCAGGAAGTCCCAAAAGACACCAAAAATGCAAATAAGCTGCTAATCCTTGTTTCATAGTCAGCACTTCTTGAACATGAAGAATTGGCTTTATTTCCACTTACGAGATAACCAAAAAATAGCTTTCTCTTGTGAGTGCATTAAAAATGTAGCAGTCATTCCTGTGTAAGATTTTCATCATTCAAAGTTAAAGCTGTTTTACAAAAATTGTTATAATATAAGAAAATGTTTAAAAATGTGGACTTGTAAAGCACCCAAGACTCTCAATGTTTGTCATGGGAAATACTACTTTTTTATGTATTATTTCCATAAACACTAAAATCCTAGCCGCTCTCCTAAAAGGGTAGCAAAATCCCAGGCACTGCCATTTAAGGCTGACTTAAAGCACTGAAGTGTCTGAAATATAGGTGAGATCTAAAATCTTACAATTTCCATGAATAATGACTAAACTTTTCAAAAGGAAAATCTGACCCATAGGCTTCATATATTTATTTACGAGATGGTACAGAATCTTAACAATTAGAGCTCAGAGCAAAAATTGTGTGGTTGATGAGCTTCTCAAATCACCAGTACAAATATATTAATCTTTTTTCCCCCCAAATATATTAATACTCTTTATCCTTGGTTAAATCCTTTTCTCCCAACTTTATCATAACTCAACAAATAGAGTCCTAAATAAAAATGACCCCAGGGTAAGTATCATAGGCTGAATCTTTTTCTATTTACAGAACGTTTAACAGAGAAGATAATAAATCCCCTGTATTTACAAGTATTATTTTAAGGGAGAAAACACCTTCTTCAATTTTGATTTTTTTTAAATATTAAAAATCAGTATTTCAGTGATTGTTCCAAGATTGCGCCTCCATATTTGTGCAAGGTTTTATAGTATTTTAAAGCATGTGCCTCATAAATCATGATTTGCTCATGTGGGCTTCATAGGTGTATTCTAATTCATGACTAAGCTTGGATTTCAACATTTGGCCTATTGTTTGAATTAACAATTATTTTCAAAAGTACAGATTTGTTTTGGAATAGAAATACATCTTTGGGGAAGAAATATATACAATGCCTAATTTTCTTCTAAAAAGACACTTGAAGAGAACATGATCTCCTTGAGGGGGGAAGAAAAAGCAAAAGAGAAATGCAAATTAAATCTTTAACATATTTTTAAAAAGCCTTATTCTATTATGCCAATTTAATTTCCTGTACTTAATGAATCTGTGTCTAGGTAATACTTTGTTTAGCTAGTTTCTTCTATTTTCATTAGCCTACTTTTATGAGAATTCTGACATTTTAAGTCTTGCTCTAACCAAATTATTTTCATCTGTGCTCCTTTAGTTCTAGGAGTTGGCTGTTAACAAATCAGGTGGTTGAGGATGAGAACATGGCAACATTACTCATGATGAGGACGTGAAACATAGCAAGCAATTACAGAGCGATTAAGTTCCCATCAGTTTTGGGGAGAGTACAGGAAACAGATTTGCAGGATTTACGGAGAAACACCAGGCAAACATAATTTGACTAGCAATGGCTGATGGAGATTTATGAGAGGGAGGATTTGCATAAGCAACTCAGTGGAGGGATTTTGAGGACCACATAGCTGGAAAACATAATGAAATACATTCTATCTCTGGGCACTCAAATATTCCCAGGCAGTACCAGAGCCTAAGACAATGATTAAAATACTGATTTTTGTTACAAGAAATACCTTAAAAACAACAACAACAACAACTATGGTTATCAGGATATGAACTCTGGCTCTAACTTTTGAATTTTTGTTTTGTTTTTCATAGTAATGAATCTTACCAGGTAGTTATTTTTTGCTGGACTGCAGTAGGACTAAAGTCACACTACTGTCATTTCTTTAAAGATACTTCACTCTATCAGTTAATACATATTCATGAGCACCATATATTGTGCTAGATGCTGAAGTGACAATGGTGTGCAAAAGCCAGTAGAGCTTCTCCCCTCTTACAGCTCAAGGCAGAATAGAGGACATAGGCATTAGTCACATAAGAACTCAAATACACATTATGTTAGAACTGAGATAAATAAATGGTATGTCTATGTGAGTAAGTGGTAGGGGAAGTCACTAAGATAAATGCAAGTGAGGCAGATTTCCAAATTTTCATAGTCATTTTGAAGCTGAAAATTCCCAAATCGGTTATTCATCATTTTGTTTGTTCTCTTTCTTCCATTCTCTAAAATTCAGAGAATTTCTGGTATAATTCTTATTTTTGTGCCCTTTCTCAATGAGATCATTCCTTTCCAAAGACAAGGAGCTCATTTTCTTGTAAGATAGTTGATGTTACTGGCACAGCTTCCTTATTTTAAGGTGGGCGTGTGATGATTTTTGTCTGTGCAGTCTGCATTTGTCTTTTATCTTATGACAAGGTCCTGACTTTGCCTTGGGGATTTATGCCTGCCAATGGTGGCGAAAATGTCAATGGAGGTCCCTACTGTCTACTGGCCAAAAGGTCACCTTTTCCATATCCTTCCCAAACGTTCTTTTTTGGTTGGTAGTCAAAGTCACTCTCTGTCTCGTGCAACCAAATATCTCTGTTGGATAAAGCATGTTTAATGAAGCAAAGTGTTAAATGTATCCCATGGCAATGAGAGTACGTTGACTGAAGTTTTTCTCATCATATTCTGATTGAATACGTAGCAGCTGATTCTGAACTGAGTGGATTTTATTTGGAGGACCTACATTGTTAGAACATACTAAGAAAAATATATATGGTGAATGCAAATGTTCTATAACCAAAGAACCTTCTGTGGTGTTCTACATAGGTTTATAAAAGCTACTCTAATAGCTCACGGACACCACAAAGAAGATGGAAAGAAATTAAAAATTTGGGTGCTGAAATCTCTTCCTAACCAGAAACATTACTTGCAAATCCATCTGCATGCCAGATAGTCATTCTAATTTGAAATTGTCACCTTGGCACAGCCAGAAATCACCATAGCAATGATGGCCTGATGGTTCCGACAGAAATACCACATCAGAGCTGCCAATCAAGAGCACACCTATCTGTTAGGGCTCAGTCTGGTTTTCCATGCATGTTCACAAACTTAAGTACCCCTTTCAGTTTTTTCAGTCGGGGAAGCTTCCATTAACATGGAAGCCAGCATTATGGTAAATAAACTGGAGAGTTTCCAATCTGGCAATGTTTTGGGATTAAAAAAAAAGGTAGCTGTGGTTTTAGTTCTCACAAATAAGTATGGTTTCCCTTTATCTATGTACTTGTCTAAGTAACTATTTATTTGCAGCACTCATGCCTTTGATGGTCTTAACTATCTAATTAGAAGTTTTTGTGCATACTGGCCCATTTTAATCCTCTTTTTGGATTTTACTCACCTTAGGGTTTTATCTGTTTATCTTTTTCATTCTTTTGTCACTGAAACATCCTGTGTCCCAAAGAAATTGACTTCTGTGAAAAACTCAATTTTCTAGAACCTTGGGAAGATGATAAAGCTATAACTCATGTAGATTTTCTTTTTAAATAAACAAATATATTCTAATTGACACTATATATAGAATTCAGGTTGCCTGAGTTATAACTCCTGTCAAATAACATCGGCATCTTTTGCAATAAAGAGAAATGCATAGCAATATTCCCTTCCACTCGGGTTATAATGACATCATTCTTTTTTTTTTAATTTTTTTTTAAGATTTTATTTATTTATTTGACAGAGAGAAATCACTAATAGGACAAGTAGGCAGAGAGGCAGGCAGAGAGAGAGGAAGGGAAGCAGGCCCCCCGCTGAGCAGAGAGCCCGATGTGGGACTCGATCCCAGGACCCTGAGATCATGACCTGAGCCGAAGGCAGCGGCTTAACCCACTGAGCCACCCAGGCGCCCCATAATGACATCATTCTTTGAAGCTGCATAGGAACCCCCATTTGGAGAGACCAGCAACCTAACTGCACAAAAATATCTCCTGAAATAGCTTATTTCATACTCTTATCTGTCATTTTATATATTTATAACTCAAGGGAGGCTTTTAATTGTTGATACGAGAGAAAAAGTGATAGGTTTTATAGTACTTTCATGACATGTCAGGTATTTGAGAGAAAATCAGGATGTGATTTTTTTGAGCATGTCCTCTATCTCAGGCACTCTTCTAGATTAAATGCTTGAGACATGTCAAATCTAACAGCTCTGGGTCTGGATAAACTTGGACTCAGATCTCAGTTACATCACTTTCAAATTAAGTGGTCAGAGGCACAAAATGTAATTCCCCCGTAGCTCCAGTTTCAGCATTCAGAGTAACCTTACAGGGTTGTTCTGAAGATTATAAAAGGGATACAAGGCACTTATCACCGGAGGACACATGTAAGAGCCACTTAAGAAATGGTGGGCATTATTATCTTTCTCAGTCCTCCCCTACCCAGGGAGGTAGGAGTCATTATCTCATTTTGCTGATTAGAAGACGGAAGCTCAGGAGGCTGAATAAATCTCCTAGGCTCCCATCAGTGGTGAGAGAGCTGGAAAGCATTCTGAATCCAAAGCCAATTTTCTTTGCCTGCTGCTATCTTGGATACATCCCATATTCAGGGAGCACCCTCCTTTCAGTTACTCAAGCTTGTGATTATGCCCTATTCAGATGGAAAAGCTGGTGAGAGAAACAAGGGTGGGTTAGTTGCCTTCTGTAGTAAGCCCATAACCTGGATATTGCTCACCCTGCAACTATCCCATAGGACTGCCATTATGTTTTGAAGGGCTGGTCTCCAGGTCTTGTCTCTGGACACCTTGTGGATAGTGACTTATTTTTGTATCCCTGACACCTGGCACAATGATTGATATTTAGCAGATGCTCAATAAACATGCATGGGATAAATGAAATAACATATGTATATAGGCCATGGAAGGTGCCTACAATGTGGAAGAGGCTCTCATAAATCGTGTCTTCTCTCCTATTTAAGGGGTCTCCCAGCTGAAGACAAGACTTAACTGGCCCCAGACAGGATCCCTACCTCCTATTCTGATCCTATTGTGCTCTCTTATTTTCCATACAAGTGGCTCATAAAAGGCCTGCAGGTGGGTTTGAAACAAACTGCTTGGAAGTTTTCTTTTCTAAACTCATTAATTGCGAATGACAGAGTTAGGATTTAAGTTGGAACTACAGATAAGGTAGGCATTACTATATGCAGATTTTTAGAAACAGAGAAACCTCTTAGAAAAAGTTGGAGAATTTCCCAGCTATACATTTTAGATTATGGGGGCCTGGAAATCATGTTGATAGACTTTAGAAAGCACTCTGCCTTAATTACCTTTTCTAGCTTTAGGAATATAGACACCTATGCTCTCCTTGTTCATATTTACCAGTATAAACCTATGCTTACTTTTCTTCTTTTTTGCATTGCATAGGAGTCCTCAATCCAGAGTGTGTTGTTGAATACTAGTTGGAAGTGAACGAAAACTAATGTTAAGGAAGCAACACACATTGCAGGAATTAGTCTTGATTCCTGAAGCTGTATTGTGAAAAGGGAATGATTTATGTACTTTCCTTGGTCAGAGTCCCAGAGTATCCCTAAGAGAGAACCTGGAGGGCGCCTGGGTGGCTCAGTGGGTTAAGCCGCTGCCTTCAGCTCAGGTCATGATCTCAGGGTCCTGGGATCAAGTCCCGCATCCAGCTCTCTGCTCAGCAGGGAGCCTGCTTCCCTCTCTCTCTTCTCTCTGCCTGTCTCTCTGCCTACTTGTGATCTCTCTGTCAAATAAATAAATAAAATCTTAAAAAAAAAAAAAAAGAATCTGGAGCCCCATGGCCTGCCTGACATTACTAGTGTCTAGATATGTTTCAAGTATGTTTCTATTTGAATAAATATACATCCAGGACTTGACAAAGGATCTAAAAAAAAAAAAACTGAATAAGGTATGTATTATTTTTTGTCACTGTCATCCTAGGATATATTTGGCTGCAAATATTTGCAATAGTTTAATTTAGTATTATAGAAAAGACAGATGTAGCATAGGACTGGATTGCTCAAATGTTTCCTCTCAAAGTGTACTGATTGCCTAACAGAGCTCACTTACTGCGGGGGATGGGGACAGATATGCTTTATATTTAGGAAGTAATAGAAATGTTATCTTCTTTGCCATAGCTTAGCTGTATCCGTAACAATATAAAATTAAAATATTTTATCTTATTTATATTACCCCAAATCTACTAAAAATTCATGTCCCCATAAAGATGGGCATAATTATCCTGGATTGATGACTTCTTGTGCTCTCTGCTCACCATCACCTCTCCTCAGTTTGAAAAGCATGGGTTTACTGGATGTGTGGGGTTCATTAGGGCCTTCAAAGGAATGTTCTAAGGTATTTTTAAGAGCTTATATCATTCCACAGAAGAATGTGATAAGGTTATCTCCATGTTTTTTCAAGAGAAGATAAAAATACCTCTCTAGACATACTTTTTTTTTTTTAACACGGAATGGATGATATTGTCTATTGCAGTTTGAGAGGTTTGTATTCCTGCATTCCTAAGAATTCCTTGAGATTTGTCCTCAATTCCAGAAAGATAATTTAAACTACCTGCCTGATATTTCTGATTTAGCATCCTATTAGGCACCTTAATACCCAAAGTACTAAAATGCAACTTGGCTTAACTAGATGTCTGCTTGATTTTCCTAGATCTGTCAATGATACTACTAGAAACCAGGCTCAGACCTGTAGGATCCTCTCCTATGTTTAGTTAAGGACCAAACGCCATAGATCTTGACTTTGCCATGTCCCTTCATTCCTATCCTTCCCTACCACTTCTTTTTTTCTTTTCTGGACTAGTCACTTTCAAATTTGTATTTCAACTTCCTCATTCACTCTATTCCAATCTTTCCTTTCTATTACTGCCACAGTCCTCTTTCCAAATTCCAGGTCAGAGAAAATCATTTCTCATTAAAAAACAAACAGAATATAATAGAACAGAATGTTTTAGCAGCTTTTAGTAACAAATTAGGTAAAACTCCTTCCTTGGGGGGCAAACTGTTCACTATATAGTTTCTAAATTCCTTCCTCTTTTTATCTATAGACCTCATGTTTCAGTGAATTTTAATTTGCTTCTGGTTTCTCAAACATGCCATACCTTAGCCAACCTCCATACATTTCCTCTTCCTGGAATCTCAGCCTGCTATTCATCTCCTTACGTTGCATAGCATGTAAATATCTTTGATGTCCGGTATGGCTCTTTTGGAGGTGTTAACTCCCTATTCCATTTTCTATACTGGTCTCTGCCCCAACGCAGACATACTGTTTGATAACTTTTTATTAAAGCAAACTGGACTAATTTCAATTTTAAACCATCCTTTACAAAATAATTTATCAAATGCCTACTATTGTGAAAATGAATATAAAGAATCCTCATTCAAAATGGAGGAATCCGTGAAGGGAGAGCTCTCATGCACTTCCACTCATCGCAGTCTGCATCACCGGTAGGAAAAAGAAAGATTTTCTCTCAGCCTGGCAGCAGCAAGCTGCCTGCAGGCAATGAGAAGCTGCCACCACTTTGAACTCCTTTTTGCCTCCAATGAAATTTTGTTCAAAACAACCCCTTGCAACTTCCTCCTTTCCTCTACAAAAGGATGCTGTCCCTCTTTGTTCTCTGGACTTGCTTACTGTTTGCCATAGTTTGCATGTGCCAAATTGCAGTTCCCCCGTTATTCCCAAATAAACTCATTTACTGCTCAGTAATACTTGTTATTTGATTTTTAAGGTTGACATTATATGGTGTCAGAAGTGGGACCTGAAGGTGATGAACCTGGATGAACTAACAACCCCAGGCATTGTGTAGGGTAGTCACTTCAGCCTTGTGCACCTTCTGTGAGTTATCTTTTTTCCTTTTGGCAAGGTAAGCCTCTTTTCAGAGTTAAGCTTCTTCCGTTTGGTTGAGCTCTCTGACTTTATTCTTGAAGGCATCAGCCTTTTGGTGACTGCTCATTTGTTTGCTGTGCCTCTGGTTTTAAAGTATGGGATTCACAATCCTCTAAATTCTTTACAAAGGACCCTCCTTCTGGGACCCTGGCCAGTTTTGTTTTCAAAACTATGGCCCTTCATGCACTTTCTTAACCAAATGGACCAACTCAACTGAAGATAATATAGAATTCCGATGGTCACTGTGGAAAACTTTTGACCTCCCAAACCTGTTTTTCTCAGAACCAAATTGGAAGACCACAGTTCTAAAATTAAACAGACTGAATAGGAAGCCTGTTTTAGTTGGTACCTGGAGTCTTCCAAATGTTTCTAAGACTCTAAAATCACCTCTTTGCAAAATCAGGTTTTTAAATTACCCAACACACAAACAATTCAAAGTCAACAAAAGGGGCTCTGGGGCCACTTTTCCCCTTCCCTGTCCTCTTTGCCTTCATGACCAACTTCTTCTTTCCCTTCTGCACCACCCCCACCTCTTGTATACCCCAGGGACTTCCTCATCTACCAAACTATGGACCATAATTAAAGAACTTATTAAACCCAGAGAAGATCCTCAAGTTTTTATAAATGGATTACCTACTGAGATTAGTAAATTAAAACAACAACAACAACAACAACAACAAACAAACAAACAAAAAAAAACCCTGCTGGTGTCTTCTGGGGTCCTTTTTTGCATCTCTGTGTGTGTCTATGACTGTCTATGTATGTCTACTATAGATATGGTATTTTTCTACTTCTGGGTAACTTGCCAAAGTTAATTTATGAAAGGAGTTCTATGTAATTGGCTTGAAAATGAAGCATTTATAAATTAAGTTCTCAAAAATATTAATAGATACTCACTCAAATATTTTTCAGGTTCACATGATTTGGGAAAATATTTGATCTAAAAGTTAGTTTAAGATTGTTGGGTCAATGAAAATGAACCAACATTATAGAGTTCTCAGGATTAAATATAAAACTTTTGTTCTAGTGAGGTTTATTAAAGTACAATAAATTCATGTTATTTCTTTTACAAAATTTGTGAGTCAGAAAATAGCTTGGGCTGATGGCTAGTTGTCTAATGCCTACTTGTGATCTCTGTCTGTCAAATAAATAAAATTCTTTAAAAAAAAGATAATAAACTGAACTGGGTAAGAATTTCTCAAACGAATGTAAAAACTAAATTCAGGCGTAGTAAGAATAACATGGTATTGAATGAATGGAGGAAGATGATTATAATTTTTATGACATCTAGTTTTCAAACATTACTGGTCCTTTAATATTTTGCTTGCTACATTAAAGGGAGCCCTTTTACTCCTTTCTTTAAAGCTATCTATGAAATACAGCAGTTTGGTAAAATATATCTTTGTAAACAAGGATGAAAAATTTACTTTTTCTCCCTACCTGATCCCTCCAGAATTTCAAAACTCTTGAGGATTTTTCACGTGGCAATATAGTTATTTACATAAATTCAGTGAGAATCTGTTCTCCTTGTGATAACAATTGGAAATATTGGCTACTTTACCATGGTTCTGGATTATTTTGAGAGAGATGTGCATAGACTCAGATTTGACAGGACAGGTTTTAAGAAATTAAGGCTACTTTATGGAGCCAATAAAGCTCCTCAGAAAAATCAACTTGGCACCTTGCTTAAAGGTTCTAGTCTTTTTTTTTTTTTTTTTCTGCTTTTTGGGTTTACTGAATGACTGCAGTTCTTTTTTTTTTTTTTTAATTTTGAAAGATCTTATTTATTTATTTATCAGAGGGAGAGCACAAGCAGGCTGGGTGGCTGGCAGAGGCAGAGAGAGAAACAGGCTTCTCATTGAGCAAGGAGCCCAATGTGGGACTCGATCCCAGGACTCTGGGATCATGACCTGAGCCAAAGGCAGCGGCTTAACCAACTGAGCCACCCAGGCATCCCTCTAGCAAAGCAGTCTTAAAAAGAGCTTATATGGCCAATCACTATTCTCGCTATACTTGTGTAAATACTCAGGCCAAGTTTAAGGCACACAAATTGGTTTTACTGTGATTATCTTTGATAAATATCAGGGTAAGTATAGAGAGAAAAATTATGTTTGAACTTCTCTCTATATTAGATTCTAATCCTATATTAAACTGTAGTAGATCCTGAATTCTTCTGTTTTTCTCAAATATCTGTCTACTACTCTCCAAACTAATGTTTCCAATTTTT
The DNA here is from genome assembly GCF_964662115.1 of Mustela nivalis. NCBI lineage: Eukaryota > Metazoa > Chordata > Mammalia > Carnivora > Mustelidae > Mustela > Mustela nivalis. The sequence goes on along the minus strand of NC_139024.1, from coordinate 109,944,249 downwards.
TCCCATGCTTTTGATTTGGAACAAAGACTGCCCCTGAACCTCTTTCAAAGGAACTATACCAGCTCCTCCTTGTCACCCAAATGACAGCCAGACTTCAGGGGTTTGAATTTTGGACATACGTCCCATAGCTAAAGATGGCTGCACCTGACATCCTGTCTTGTATAAACCCTGGAGATTTTTCAATCAATGGAAAAGAAGTAGCAGACATCAAGGCAGACTACTTCCACTCAAGACACCACATCTAGACTTCATACTTTAAACATAAAGGTCTTTCCCTCCTTCTTTCCTTTACCTTGGCATTGGCCTAGAAAAATAAAACCATCACCTCCCAGGCTGTGGCTAAGGGAGATAAACTCTGGAATTTAAAATGTTTTTTATTGTTTTGTCTTTTTTCAGGCAAAAAACCTAACTGATTCCTGATATCTCATCTATTTATAGCTCATTACTTTCAGGTTTGGGCTTCCCATGTAGGACTATATATACAAACTAGATTTATTAGAGAGAGAGAGGACAAACGCAGGAGGAGGGAGAGGAACAAGCCGACTCCACAATGAGCATGGAGCCGGATATGGGCTCGTTCTCATAAACCTGAGATCATGACCTGAGCCAAGAAAAAACAAGAGTGGGATGCTTAACCAACTGAGCCACCCAGATGCCCCCATAAACTAGATTTATTATTCTGCCTCTCTCGTGTTGTATAATCATTTAAAAATTCTGTGCCTGGGGGCACCTGGGTGGCTCAGTGGGTTAAAGCCTCTGCCTTCGGCTCAGGTCATGATCCCAGGGTTCTGGGATTGAGCCCCACATCAGGCTCTCTGCTCAGCAGGGAGCCTGCTTCCCTTCCTCTCTCTGCCTGCCTCTCTGCCTACTTGTGATCTCTCTCTCTCTCTCTCTGTGTCAAATAAATAAATTTAAAAAAAAATTCTGTGCCTATTGTCTGTCAAACATCTGCAGAAATAACCTATCCAATAGGGTGATGCTGTCTCAACCTTTCAAGATGATCTCTAATGCTTACACCCTCTTTAAGATATAGTCTTTAAGTGGGAAATGCCTGAGAGTTCTCCTTTCTATCCCTTGTTACTCAAATGTGGCCTTAAATGGTTTCCAATAACCATGTTCTTTCCTTGCACAGTGGGACATGACAACCAGGAAAGGTCCTTCCCGGCACCAAGGGACAAAATCACTAAATACAGGAAACCTGACTCTTAATGGGCAATGCTTTCAAGGAATGTTTAAAACAGTACCTCCCAACTTCCCTTTTTCTTTTCCAGGCTTGCATGTCCTGAATTGCAATTCCCAAATTAACTCATTTGCTGCATGATAACCTTTGTTTCTAATTTGTTCAATTTTTGAGGTTGACACTAAATACTCGATCTCTGCTTGGAGCGGAGAATGCAAATCCAGTAAGGAGACAGAAGGGGAATAGAAGGATATCACTATAATATTTTCTGTATACTTTCCCAAAAGAACTGATATTACATCATTTTGACTAGACAACACTTTGCTCTATTTATTCCTAAAAACGCAGTATTTTCTTGGAGATTGGCAACATGAAAGGACTTCTCCCCAGGTATAACATTTACTGGCCGATGTTTTATGGATGTACGAGTCGAGAGAATATTGTTATTGTGTATAGACTTTGGGGAATGTCTTTGGCCCAAAGGGAAGATATCTTCAGGAGCCTAGGAGATGAATCTGCTTGTCAGTGGCAAAATGCCTACTTTGGCTGCTGTGTGGTAAAGCTTATGGGATGGGAACTGGGGGACTGGCAAGTAGTTTGATATAAACAAAATTTATCCAGCCTGATTTAAAGGAGAGGGAGGCAACTCTGACTCTTCTCCAAGGACCATCCACAAAGTACAAATATATCATATTAAAATTGATCATTTAAAGCTGGCAGTAATTTTTCTGAGCACCATCTCTAAGGTATCTGCCACATACCTACAGCTGCACACAGACTCAGGGGAGTGCTACTAAAAAGTTTGTAAAGAAAATGTAATATCTCAAAGTGTCCCCTGCTCCCAATTCTATACGTCTAGCAATCATGAGATAACTAGAGTAAAGAGCTAACTACCCAGGCTTGTTGTGTTGCAACATCTTTCCATTATCAGTCAATATTTTGGCAACACCATGGTTATATGTTGGGATACTAAGCAGTGGGGGAAAAGCATCTGATTAAGGAATCTGCTACCAGTCTATATAAAGAACACATGAAAAAGGAATAGTTTTTCTAATGCTCCAAGTGACCCAATATAATTAGATTTCTTTTCAGAGCTTATGATCACATACCTTTGGTTGGTTGCATTGAGACCTAATTTTAGATCTAGGTTTTTACTATATTTTGTCCCTAATACCTCGTGGATTAATTACCACCTCCTTTTCTTTGTACTAACACAACTTACTGCTTTTAGGACATAAAAGTAAATACACAATGATCCTCTATTTTTGGGTAACCTAAAGAATACAAAACAAATTATTTGTCCCTTACAATGCAGTAAAAAGTGAAAAAAATATATTGACGAATGATTTTTCTTTGTACCCTAAAACTTAGAATAGAATGAAGTTTTTATCCCATGTCAGGTTGCTACAACTGAGATGCATCAGTAGGAAATTTTGCCACATAATCATGGAGGTCAGATTCTTTATTGTTACTTTGTTTCTTGTCTCTGAAGCTTTACTAAAAAAGGCCACTTCTCCTTAGGATAAAATCAAAGTGTGTTCACCAATGCAGTAAATAAAAAGTTAAGTCTCACTTTTGATACCTGATGTACGTTGCTGAGCTACAACATTCATCTACAACATTCATACACAAAATGATTGATTTAGGAGCTTCTGTGTACTAAAAGGTTTCCATAATTTTAGGAATATCAACTAAAATTAACAAGTTCTATGTAAGCGTCAAACAGTACAAATATGCTAGAGACATTTATAATGTATTATATCCAATTATGTCGGCGGGCTGTGAATCATATCCAATTATCAAGATGCATAAGTGCCTTTTATGTGACACTCAAACATCATTAATTTTGTGCTTAGCATAAGCTGCTCAAATGGTATGATTTCAGTAATTTCTAGCATCGATATTACAACATCAATATAAATTCAATGCAAATTGGAAAATGAACATCTTCATCTTGTTTATATCTGTGAAAAGGCATTTAAAAACACAGGAGCACACTGAACCAACACTTGCTATTGAAAAAAAGAATCTGGAATGTATCACAGAGAACCTAAATAATAGGAATCAGTACACAAGGCAATTCCGGAGAAAGCCTAGCTAACCAGCCAAAGCATTCTCAGAGGCTCTCTTTTCAGGTAGTTACTGAAGTAAAACCAATATAATTGCTGTAAATGTGAGAAATGAACAAAACAACATTCTTACCTCACAACAAACTGGATTGATCAAATTCAGTCCTTACCACAAATTGCCCATTTGTCTTAGTATTTATAAAATGGATTCCTTGTTTGGAATATCTCAGTTTAGCACACATCTAAGTCAATTAGAAGTTAAAATGTTTTTCTACAAGTAGTTTTACAGAATGAACTCTAATAAAAAATGTTTGACTTCTCATTTAATTTTTAAAAAAGTAGAGCTCCTACATACGGCAGAGTAATATGTTTAAGTAATTATATGTCAATCTTGAATTCAAGCAATTAAAATTATTTTAAAAATCCATAGAAACTTACCTCAAAGTCAAGGTCTGAATATCGTGATTTTCTTCTCTGTAAGATTTTTTTAAAAAGAAGAAAAACCAATATAAAGTTATGTTTAGTCATTCAAATAAAATGAAAATTATTTTCAATAAAATGTCCTGCGCATCTTTATATTACAAGTTTTCCTTCACAGAAGAGTATGTTGAAATTTTTATGATTTCATCTCTTTCATCCAAATGATTTCATTCTTATTTTGAACTTCCTTTAAAATGGAAGAATATAAAAATACAGAGTACTTCTCATCTTGACCTCTTAACTCTAATTTTTCAGTAGGAATTTTTTAATATAAATTCACACAAAACATTCAATCTTGAAGGAGACTTTACGTCTGTCATAGCAAAGCTATGTTTTTTACTTTCGAGACACAAAGGATTAAAAGCTATGTACAAAAAAAATCATCTAGTCCTCTCAAGACTTCCGGTAGCCTATCTCCAGGTTTCATTTCTACCAAAATCTCTCTGGCCCTCTGAGTCCTAAAGTTCTATATGTCTCAACCACAGATTTGTTAGTATTTGACAATTCTCCATGATAGGAAATTCCTAACTGCTAGTTCTTAGAAGCAGAAGTATTCTAATTTAATAAAAAAAATAATGATGATTGTCCAACCCTAGAGAAACATAAATGTACATGTCAATATCTCAGTGTTCCTCTATGCCTCTGACTCTGTTAAGCAGCTCTTAATGCTAGTTACAGATCAACAGATATTAATAAAATAATTAGTCAATAAGCCTGATAAATCAGGAAATATTACTTGGATAAAATTAAAGTGACTCTGAATATTAGTGTAGGAAAGGTACAGTTAGCATATACTCAGAGGGATTTGATATTGAAGGAGATATCTGGTAAATGTAGAAAGCGTCTCCCAAATTTTTAGAGAGCAAAACAAGTTTCCAATATGAGGCTTTTTTTTTTTTTTAATTTGGATTTTTGGGGAGGAAGTGGGGGTGAAACAAAAAATAAATATTAAAAACAAGTAATATTTAGGCAGTTGAATATCATGTAAACCTTTAGACAAACTTTTTAAAAATTTTCTTTCACTTTTATCCCAAAACTTACCTTAAGTTCAAAAACCTATCAGGAAATCCTACCCATGATAGTTGATTCTTGTAACTGCTAAATAGCAGAGACAGACAGGCACTAACATAGTTTATTGAAAAACCTGTCTACATTTTTGCAGCTAGAGTTACAACATCACTGTAGAACCAGAGCCTCCCTATGTAACCAACTCCCCAAAGCATGCTTTACTAGATAGAAGGGGATATTCTAAAAGAAAGGTTTTGTTAAAAAAAAAAAAAAAAAAGCCTAAAAGTTTTTAAATTTATTTGATTTTGGTGGAGCTAGATTATAGAATCCAGGTTTCAAGTATGATGATGGAGAGCACTAGGAAGGAGATGGCTTTATTAAATGCAAATGGCACATTGATGTCACTTAGGTCCTTGTCTCCAGCATCACTGTAGCCTAGCTGTGGTGACATCCCAGAAGGAGAAAAGTGTGTAGCAAAGTGTTTAACCCAGGCCTCCTTTGCCATCTCCTGCCACTATTGTTCACTAACAGTGTTTTATAGAAAAAAAAAAAAAAAGCAGGCTGCAATGTAGCACATCACACTTTGCTGCTGTATGCTAGACTGAATGTCAGTGTTTCCATTCTGGTCTTGAATGCTTTGCCTTCTTGGCACTGTGACTCAGCAGGACGTTTTTGTAACTATACATTAAGCAAAATTCTTTCCTTAATACAGCAAAATGCAAACATGGGAACATTTTAAGCCGTTATTATAGAACATTAATCATGAGCTCTGCGTTCCACTTGAAAATTAAATGGTGAGATCCTATGGAAAAGGGTCCGCTAGCCAGCAAGTAAGAGGCCCTTCTGCTGCACTCATTGAGGGGTTCTCTGTTGCCAACGGTCATAACAACTGTACCTTGCTCTGTTTCTGAATGCAAAGCTGTGTAGCCTAAGAACTGGAAATGCTGATAGACACATGTTACCACAGGCCCCATATTTTAGGAACAAGAACAGGAGATGGGAATCTAGAAGAACACTGGAAAGAGGTTCTGTTTCTGACAGCTGATGTCACCTATGCACCTATGTTGATATAAAATATGAAAAAGAAAATGGATATATTTTTATAAATACATTTCTATTTTTTAAAAAAAGATTTTATTTATTTATTTGACAGACAGAGATCACAAGTAGGCAGAGAGGCAGGCAGAGGGAGAGGAAAGGAAGCAGGCTCCCCACCGAGCAGAGAGCCCAATGCGGGGCTCAATCCCAGGACCCTGAGATCATGATCTGAGCCAAAGGCGGAGGCTTTAACTCACTGAGCCACCCAGGCACCCCCCATTTCTCTCTTTTCTATCTAATTTTGTGAAAATTAAATTCTAACATAAAAGTATATCATAACCAGCTGCCTTGAAGGATTAGAACAAGAAATAAACAAATGAAGCACACAGATTTCAATCAAAAGAGCTTAAAGATGGTGGTGGTGGGGATAAGCAGTGAAGACTTAAAAATTAGAGAATGTGAAAAATGTGGCAGATTTTCAGAGCCCCTGGGAGGTTGAAATTTGTGTCCTATTATTCATATCCCCCACAATACTGACCAAGTATACCAATCTTTCATAGATTATAAAGTGCTTTCACATTTGCTACCTGCCCTGTGGGATGGTCAGGAAAGTATCATTTTTTAGTATCTATTCTATGAATTAGGGACACTGAGGACCAGTGGAGTTAAAATAACTTGTCCACTTAAAAACTGGGTAGTAACCAAATGAGCTGGGATTCACACTCAGGTCTTCTGACTCTAACCCCTGGGTTTTATCCACTATCTCTCAACTACTTGCTCAGGGGTAAAAGAGGTAATATTTTGTAGCTAAGATGCCTGTGATAATTTGTTGATTGTTACTAGAACTCAGCAAGATTAACAATGGAGGACCCAGTCAATCCAAGGCTGACAGCAGTGGGACTGAGATGTTTTTTAGCCATAAAGTAAGTTCAAGCAGATTAACTTTCACTTGTCAATTATATTTAAAAGAGAAAAAAAAAAAAGCATTCAACATGTTACTTCTTGAGAGAAAATCTAATGGCAATATAAAAGAATTGTGTTAACTACAATAACTTAAAAACCATTCGAACATGGGATACTTTATAAGCAATCATACAATAACACATAATAGCTGACCTCCACTTCCATGATGTGCCTCCCATTGCAAAATCAAGTTTATCTTAAAGAGGATTCTGGCACTGGGAAACCATGTTGTCACAAGAACCAGAGTGTTCAGTTCTGTTATCCTTGGTATACATGCAATAAGCTGGAAAGTCTTTCAAAAAGTACTCAAGTTCATGGCAACTGTGAATGACTGACGTTTATTCAAATGTCCCTCTGAGTTTGCTGGGAAGTTATTGTAAGGTACAAAAGTGGTTAGAAAAAGTGGTTATACATTTAAAAAATGAAAATCTAGGGGCCTGGGTGGCCCAGTGGGTTAAACCTCTGCCTTCAGCTCAGGTCATGATCTCGGGGTCCTGGGATCGAGCCCCACGTCAGGCTCTCTGCTCAGTGGGGAGCCTGCTTCTCCCTCTCTCTCTACCTGCCTCTCTGCCTACTTGTGATCTCTCTCAAATAAATAAAATCTTTAAAAAAATGAAAATCTATTATTAAAAGTGATCAAGTCATAACAATTTTTTCTGATAAAGTTGACAACTGAAGGACTGCTGCATATAAATTTAAAATAAGCCAGGGTGGTGTTAAAATACTTTATGAAGACACAGATTCCCTCTGTCTCAGTTTCCTCAACTTTTCAAATAACTTAATACAAAGAATCTTTTTCGTCATAGTAGGGGATACAAAAATCTCTTCAGGTCTTCTATGTGGTTTCCTTTTCCTAATTTTCCACTTAGAACTCATTGTAACTTGTATTCTATCCCTAACACTTCATTCAAATTCTTCTAGTTAAAAGTCTCGGATGAGCTCCATCTGGTCAATTTCCAAGGTCAACTTTCTGTCCTTAGCTTGCTGGACTCTCAGAAGCTTTTGAAATTTAATCACTTCCCCAATAAAACACATGATCTTAGCTTTTCTTTTCCTCTTCCTATTTGCTGTGGCTCATTCTCAAGTCACCTTTCATTTTCCCCATCTCTCACGCTGCATATCAAATTCACCAGCAAGTGGTGTCTGTTCCACCTCTGAAATCTCTCTTGATCCGTCCACTCTTCTCCATCTTCACTATCATGTCTGTGGTCAAAGGCATTCTCCTGTCCTGTCTGGATAACTTCAGTAGCTCCCTAACTGTCCTCCAGATTTCTGCTCTATCCCCTCTGCTAATACCACTGAATCCTAATCTTTCCTTCCAAAACCATGGATGGATGGATGGATGGATGGATGGATGGATGGATGGATGGATAAATCATGCCCATCTTTCACTTAACAGTCCTTGTTTGCTTCAATTGTTTTACAAGGCTCTCCAAAATCTGGCTTTTTCTTCCTATGCCAATGACATCTTAAGGAGCTCACCCGCTGTTATACAGGACTTCTGATCCTGTGAAAAGTATTCCAAACTCCTTTCTATCTCTGTATTACAGTTTCTTTTCCCTAAAACATCCCCGCAACCTCCAGACAGAGCCTCCTAAGCCATATTCCTTCTTAACTTCACTTCATACAGCACTTTGGGAGTCGTCGACCCCCTTATCAAGTCTCTCCCTCACATTCCATGGTCCCGACCCAGCCCAGTACACTCTTACAGATTGTTCATTTGTTACCAGTTAATTATTTCTCTCCTCCATACGGCTTATTCACCACAGGGATAGGATCCACATCTCTTGACCACATTTATATCCCTAGCATCTACCACAGGGCCTGGCCCAATAATTCACAAAATTATTGATGAATCATTGGAGGAGGTACACGACAGCAGCTAAACAAGTCCAAAATGTGACTCATTTCTTGCTTTTGTTTTGTTGCTGTTTTTCTCATTCTTTGGGAGAATATGGATAAGCAGGCAGACTAAATACACAAAGAAAACCATTATGAATGGATTAACTGACAGCCAATTAAAAGACAATTGAGGGGAATGCAGGCTTATCACTAATGGAAGGGAAAAAAGTCCAGGATGATTTAAGAGTAAAAAAGCACAAGAGTATGAGGCCACACAGAGGAATACTTAGCAAGTATAGGCACTGAGGCATCTCTCCATATCTAAATCCTCTAGAATAATGAATAGTTTCTCAGAGGGAATAATTCATTGTTTGTGTCACTTCAAATAAACTGGACCAGACACTAGAAAATTCACTGCAAGGAATAAATTGCAGTGATTAATAAATGGCAATATGACTGCCGTTACAAGTTTTATTATGGAGTGAACCATGAACATACTCAAGGAGAAATCTTTGATACCAAATCCATTCAAAATATCTGTGAAAATAAAACCTGAGGATAATTAATTTTGAAAAATGACTTTTATTTCAGCTAATTTTGTTTGCATGCCTTCATAAAAGACAAAATTCCCTAACCTAGGAGCAAAACCAAAACAGTTATGAAGGGGGCGTCTGGGTGGCTCAGTCGTTAATCCTCAGCTCGGGTCATGATTCCAGAGTCCTGGGATTGAGCCCCACATCAGGGTCCCTGCTCCCCAGGAAGCCTGCTTCTCCCTCTCCCGCTTCCCCAGCTTGTGTTCCCTCTTCCTTTGTCTCTCTCTGTCAAATAAGTAAATAAAATCTTAAAAAAAAAAAACACACACATACACACACACAGTAAAGAAGGGCAAGCCTTCCTTTCAGCACAGCTACGTGAGAAAAAAAAATGTAAAAAAGAAAAAGTATCTTCTGTTCAAAGGTCAGTTTTATAATGGTATCTGTTAGTGACAGTCTCTCAGCTCCCAAGTGAGGCCGTAATATTTTGTCTAAAGCCGTAAATATTGATTTAATATAGCATTCAAGCTGCTTCACAGAAATTCAAGATATAATGGTAATGAAATAATAACACAACCTTACATCTGAAATGCTTCTTACAAGTTTCAAAGGGTTTGCACATCATTATCTAATTTGATCCTCACAAGAGCTTTATGGGAGGCAACTGTAATATGACATTATAGCTAACATGTTTTACCTTTAAAACCCATTATGGTGAGAGCTCTGTAATCCATGTCCAGATAAACTGGAGTATAAAAAGGGAGCCTAGAATGGCATCCCTTTCTACCCATATATAAATTGAGGGAGACTTATCCGACAACGTTTTCAGATATATTGTTAAGTTTATACTGAAATGGTCTGAAAAGCTGGAGTAACAGAACTTTCTGGTCTTGATAAAATCATGTTGTAATCTAACTGATTACTCATTAAGGGTTTCCTCAGGAATAAGAAAAATTAAGACACAATTTGTCAGGAGAGTAAGAGGAACCATTCATGTATTTCATCTGAGCAAAGTGTTTCATAAGAATTCTAGTGATAGTGGAGCTGAGAAGCTACACATACAAGATCACAGGTAACCCAGAGATTAGCCAAAGTGAATATGCCCCCAAGCTGGAGAAAAGGAGATGGCACTGTCAACTAGGCTGAGAGGCTGAGGCCCCTGGCCAAAGCCAGAAACGTTAAGAAACTGTAGCTAAAGCACAAGATGGTGTCCAAAGCAGAATGGATGAGAAAGGGAGAAATATCCTGGGATTCTCTCTTCTGCCCGCCTCCAATCTCTCCCCGGCGCCCCCTAGTGGCCAATCTCTCCCAGCCAGAAGCCCCGGAACCTGCCCTGGCCCTCAGTGACACTGGTGAAAAGGGTGCAGAATGGACTGTGTGCCGAACAGGCCCAGGACATTCATACAAACTGGGAAGATTTCTGAGTAAGGAAGTGTTTATTATTTAAATCTAACAGCTACAGGCTGTGGAATAAATACCACTGCTCCAAAGATTCTAAGTAAATTCTGACCTTACAATGACATTATCTAGAATCTTTAAAAAAATAAATAGAACCACAGCCCAAAATGTAAACTACGTTTCATTGGCCTCAAAATGGCTTAAGAACTATATGATACCTTAATCTTTTTCCCACGTGCTCCATAGCACGTAGTGGTTACTTGCTTTATATAAACACCGAATATCAACACATTCTTTTCATTAATTGAAGGTGAATGACTTGAGTACTGGAGACAGTTTCATTTTTCTTTTTTTTTTAATTGTTTTAAACAGATTTATTTGTTTATTTTAGAGGGGGGCAGAAGGAAAGGGAGAGGGAATCCCAAGCAGACACTCTGCTGAGCACGGAGCCCAATGTGAGGTTCGATCTCATGACCCCAAGATCGTGACCTGGGCCAAAATCAAGAGTCAGACCCTTAACTGACTGAGCCACCCAGACAGCCCTGACAGTTTAATTCTTCTTGATCTTAAACTGCTTAGAGGACATTGAAGACTGGAGCCAAGGTGAGGATTTCTACCATATGAAAATCGCAATTATCCCATAGTTGTGGAAACTAAATCTTTCAGACACTAAAATTTTCAGAATTGCTCGTCAAGCCCCTTCTGAGAATGTATACAGTTTGGAAGATGGAAGATAACACATTGTAAGAAAAAAGAAGGTACTATGAGGCAGGGAGACAATCTGGATAAGCTCTTACACAAGAAACTTCATGCATTCATCAAACTATTTTATACTCAGGAATTGGGAGTTCGTTAAACAAACTCCCCTGGAGGCTAGAGCCTTTTCTGCTGGCACTGCCTTCAGGCCTGGGGGGCCTCCTGCTTATTTGAATAAACACTTCTACACACTGACCCACTCTGGCTTTCATTTTCTCCCCCTTAAATCGTGTTTCTCCTTGCCTTCTTTTCTCCTTACGTACACCACATTCTGTGCTACAACCGGTAGCTTTCATCTCCCCCTCCTTCCCCCAACCCCTCTTCCCACCGTGGCAGTTTGTGAATCTCCATTCCTCTGGAGGAAACTTCCTGAAATCACATGAACATCGTTTTTATAATACTCTTGAAAGGATCCTAAGGCACCTGGCCATCCTCTGCTGCTGCAGCTTCCCAGGCTGGGAGCCCCCATGGCTGTGATCGTCCTTCTCACTCAGAGCGGGAGTCAACTCAAACGGACCCATGGTTTGGGCCTCATGTCATCTACATATTCACCCACTTGCATCTTCACATTGTCTTCTTCTTCTTTTTTTTTTTAAGTTTTTAATTTTCAGCACAACAGTATTCCTTGTTTTTGCGCCACACCCAGTGCTCCATGCAATCTGTGCCCTCTCTAATACCCACCACCTGGTTCCCCCAATTCACATTTGTCTTCTAAAAGACTCCAGGCACCTCCTGGATACTGTTGATCCCCTCTTTATGGAGATAGTCATCTTCTGGTTCTTTCTCTAATGTCAGGATATCATCTTCCTCACTGGTTGGCCCTGCAGATACAGTCTAGCAGAGCTGATAACTCAACCTGACAATGCACCGCTCTGCTCATCAGGAAAGCTGCACGACCAGCTTTATCTTCACGGGCCAAGGTCCTATCTCCAAAATCTGTTAGCTATGTATACCTAAACTTTACTCCCGTCATGTCTTTATTCACCATAAGACCACGTGTCTGTCAAGGGTAAAAACAATCTTTAAATTGCTCTCCTGCTAATGTCCAGACACATTACTGTCACTTTTAGACAGCACAAAACTGATCAGGACAGAAAGATTCTTTTCCTAGATGTGCTATGCACTTGCTCTGTAACCTTGAATAAATGACTTTACTTCATGGATTATAACAACTTATCCATTGCACAGAGGTGTTGTGAAGATTAATTAATTCATGTTTTTAAGGTGATTTGAGGATCTGCTAATGAAAGATGCTATATAAATGCTAATTTTTATTATTCATTCCCACATCTATATATTCTCTTTCAGCTGTCTCCTAAAATGGTCACCATAAGCAATTACTATTAAACTCTTTCAAAGAATGAAAATGAGGAAGTGAATTTTCATTTTGAATCCTGAATTTTCTTCCTTTTTAAGATGTAAGCCTTATGATCTCTAAGTCATTTAAATGCAGATCTTTTGGCTGAATCACAGTTACATATGATGCTTATACTTAATAATAAGGATATGGAGATTTGGAAAAATTACAAACTGAACAGAGCAACACTTGGAAATTTAGTCTATTGTTCAAGCACACATGACCTGTACAACATTAAACCAGAGACGTTTTTAGGCTTTTAGATGTAAGGCATTTTTATAATAAGATATTTTAATGCAATTCCATTCTAACCCCTTGAGCACATTTTAAAGAGCCCCTTTATAGAAAGGACTCATATGGTCATTACGATTTTCAAGTAGTACATCAGAATTATGATTACTTATATTATTACATGCACACTGACTGAAAATCCTTTTGAAATGTTTGTGATTTTGCATACATATTTGGTAGTTTGTGCTTATGTGAGTGCACTGGAGGTGACCTGCTAGTCTCTGGGATACACAAGTTAGAAAAAGAGAAATAGTAGCAAGTCTGCTAATTCAGAAGGACAGAACACTTTTGTCCCATGGTCGTGGGAGCTCCTACCCGTCCACAGTTAACTTGGCCTCACTACCCCTATGCTTTTGGTTGTAAGGGATGATCCTTTTCAGAAACCCTAGTTCGTTTAAGATTGATCTAGAATCTAGGGGTTCAATCCCATCCACTTTTCCATTTTCCCCATCTAGAAGTTCCTTGATCCAGTTGGGAAAAAAATCTCAAAATCACTCCACTCATCAAGTTGCTCTAGTCTCACATGATCTCTTTTCCTGTTGACCTAGCAGAAGGAATGGCTTAGTGGGGAGAAGGGAGGGAAAATAATCTCTGTGCACTTCTGAACACAAGAACATACGATGATCAGCATATTTCTGATGAAAAGGGTAAGTGACAAGTTATAGTGTCTTTCTCTTAGTAGTATCTTATGAAATGACCCATCATATTAAAAACAATTGGCAATACGTGCAAGAGAGTACATGTATTGCATTGTATACTAAAATATGTAATATATCAGCAGTAGGTTTATAGCAAAATTTCAAGGTACAAGATATAAAAGCCACAGATAAAACAGTAACATGGTGCATATGAACAACAAAAAAGACACGTTCCTTAGGTCTTACTAGATTAATTGTAATATAAGATGAATGATATTGATAACAGTTGATTACTCTGTATTTCATTTTATGAGTTGAAAAGAAGCTGAGGAGAATTTGCTTTTATAGAAAAGCCATGTGGTTGGACCTCAGAGCCCTGATTCTTAATCTGATTAATGTACATCCCTCCCAAGAGCTCACAATTTAAGATAAAAAAATTTTAGTGGTCATCATTCTACAAGAGTGGAGAGCAAAACACTTCCTCTGAAAGATATCGATCTAACATAAAAATAGCATTTATAATCAGTGTAATGGAAGACTCCACAGAAACTTTCCAATTTTTTTATTTTTAATGGATGCCCTCACACAGAAAATCCAGACTTTAAGTTTGTAATGCCATCCATGAACTACTTTCACCACCAAAAGGATCTCTGGTGCCTGAGAAACATCAGGAGGATCTTCTATTTTTTTCCTTTATGAGTGCTCTACTTGATTCCCATTATGAAAGAATTTTGATTCATATCCTTTTAAATATAGAGGGTTCCCCTTTCAAAACATGATCTTGAGAAAAAGCATTCTGATGTACTACTGGGAAAAAAAAATATGTCTAGAATCTTAACCCCAACATGCCAAAAATTTTTGTATGGTACATAACTGGAAAAGGTAATGTGCCACTTCTCCCTCAATCCAGTGTCCTATGAATCAATTTCTCAAATATCAAAGATTTCAAGTATCAAGGAAAGGCTTATTCTATTGCTTACCTCTAATGAGCTCATTGATATCGTTGACCCAGTTTCACTTCTTGATAGTCCTGCATTATCATCCAACTCAGAGGCCATGAAATTCTTCACAGCTGTGCGAGGCTCAAAGGGCAAATTCTGCATGTGTTCCTGGGGTGCAAGGTGTTGATCTAAGTTCATATTGAACTGGTCCATTACAGGGGGATTCATGTTGAATTCGGGATTCACTTTGTAGTGCAATAACCTTTCATGTGGCAAGGTTTCCATGCCAATATTCATTTTGCTTTCCTCTTTCATTGATGGCTGAGTATTTACAGAACTTCTGGGCATCACGATATAGTCACTTTCCATCATTCTTTCTTGAGGATGGACCATGTCCATATCTGCTCCTCTCAAATTGTCATCTGTACATAAGTACACAGTTCTTCGCAATTCACTGTTCTCTTTTTTCAAACACTGATTGCCCAGCTCATTCATACTCATGGGCATGTGCATACCCGTGGGTTGCTGGATAATGACTTTGGAAATGACGTTTCCAGGCAGTGTGGAATAGCTTAGCCCTTCAGGGTTTGTTCCCTTTTCTTCTTCGTCATCGTTAAGAGAAATCCTAGAGAGCGTTCCTGTTATTGTTGCCGCTCGGCAAGGACCGATATCCTTATGAAGAACTGTAAATTAGGAAACAAAAATTCACAGAAGAGAATTAGTGAGTTTTTAGCTTTTCATTACTGCAGTCTGCCATCGCTCTATGAAACAATATCTTTAATCAAATTAAAAAATAATATTAAAATAATTACATATCTATTGCTTGAGAATGGTCCAGATTACTCAATCACTCTTTATTGATTCTGATATGTTTTTATAGATCTCCAGCAGTCCATAGCTAAACACATCTGGAAGTTGTCTAATGGACTTTCAAAAATCTCCATACCCTATTCTTAAACAACTCTGCATAGCTTTTCAGGGGAAAGGCAGACACCAGAGAAGTTTCTCCACCAGTCTTTTGTAAAGAGTTTTATGAAATCATGGATATAGTCACATAAATTTCACTTTTTCTCAAAGGCTCTTCCCCTAAGGAATTCTACAAGTTCTATTCATTAAAATACTTCTTGAAAGAGGTAATCAATGAGAATTTCATCATACTACATTAGAAATTCCTCCAAAATCATGCACGTTGAAAATTAATGAGCATTCATCTATGAAGTCCATATGGTCAAGGTAGATACAGGGTTCAAAAGTTTTTATCATCTTCAGTTCCATGTGGAGAAAAAAAAGAATTTCTTCACAAGATCAATCCATATGCTCGAATGCCTTTGGGCGGGTGGGGGAGGGTTTGAAATTGCCACTGACTTTAACCGTATGAGCCTCTGAAAACTCAGTTTAATTTTAAGCCTGCAAAATAATGACTTAGAAAAATTGAAAATGCATGATGACTTGTAGTAAGGGAGGGGGAAGAAATGAAAACATAAACCAAATCAAACAAAAACAAACCAATGAAAGAATTCAGAATTTTTAATTAAAATGGATTTTATCATTTTTCTCCTGTCTCTAGCTAAGAAGAAAGTCACACATTATGGGTAATAGCAGCAGAATGACTTGAGGCATGCTTAGTTGTAAACAGATGTCAGTTTTGAGGTAGGAAATAATGAAATTCTAAAAAATATTCTTGGTAAATTTGGTATTGAAAACATATAGAAGAGCACTGTAGGTTGGCTCAATGTCTGCACTTAATGTTGTTCTACCTACAAGGCAGAGCAATTGTCATTGAAAATTTCATTAGGCAGAGACGACTGTAAAGTATTTGGTTCATTGTTTCCTCATGAAAAGTTGCAGATATATTGAAACTTACCCATTTTTATCCAATTTTCAAATAGCACCATAATGATTATTCATTAAAGCAGAGGTTAAAAACCAGAAGATTACGTCTTTCCTGACTACAAAGAAGAGAAGCCTTCAAAATTATTTCAAAACATGCATCATTCAAAAAAAACCACACCATTCATGTAATTATCTTTTATCTTTAGAGATACTGTATTTAATTATTGTGCTAGGTCTTCTTATTTCAGACACTAAAAATCACATTAAATCTATATCTACATATAAATTTTTATTAATTCACATTTGGTTGTAAGCTTTTGTATTTATTATACAAAAAAGTAGAATAATTCAGTTTAAAAAAAAGTTACTTCCCAACCTCAGATCAGTAATGAACTGTGGTTGCCAGGAAAAATTTACATAAAATCATTAAGAGAAAAAAGTATGTTAAATTAATAGACTTAATGACACTTTAAATAAAATACTTTAAAAAATCTCCAAATTCAGCAAAGAATATTTTTAATCTTTAACTGCATGTAAAAACTAATCCAAAATTTGTAGCAGTACAATTTAAAGGCAAGTTATGGGAACTGGTTGGCATATATAGCTTTACACTTTTATGAATGTATTAGAAACTATAAAGGAAATTTTTGTACTGAATATTGATTTTATAATCTGTATTTGTGCAAAATTCATTTAGCTTTGTATCAATTAATATGATTTGTAGTCATAGTTCCCATATTTTTATGACATGACACAGCCATCTTTACTGAAAAATTGCATATTTTAAATATTTGAGGAAAGACAGTTATTATGTAGTGTCTACTCCATATGAGAGGTATTTCTGCCTCTTAGACTTGCTTAAAATGGATATCCAAATTTCGAATGGAAAACTAAACAAATGCATACCACCTACACATTACAAACATGATGTTAAAGTGATGGGACTTTTACGAGAAATTAATTAAGTTGTAAAAGGCAAAACATACATACTAGCACAGTAAAAGAAAAAGCACCTAAGTATTTTGTATAATCAGGTATGTATTCCACCCTTTGGGATAGTGAATTTCAACAAAATTTAGAGGAAGATTACTTGGAGTCCATGAATTGAAACTTTAAAACTGAACTGAACAGAAACCTCTAGGGAAAATTTGAGGCAAATTCCTGATGAGCTCAGTTAAAAGGGGCACCGACAAAAAGAAAAAAGAAAATTACAAGACTATTTTTCAACAAAATAATGGCTCAGGAACACTAAATCCCAGAACGCCACAAAGTCTGGAGAAAAAGGGTAACTTAACAAGAGAGCAGGATGAATACTGGCAGATGAGACCACGGCTTGGGGAGGATGGTCTAGGACAGCGGCTTTCCGACATCAGCATGCACTCGAGTACCGGAACAACTGGCAAGGACATGGGTAACTACACCCACCCCACAGGAGATCTGGGGCCTGAAAGTGCACACTCTGAACAGGTTCCCAGGTGCTGCTAACAAGGTTGGTCTGGATAAAACTACTTTGTTCCTCTCCTGGTTCTCTATCAAGGACAACTATAAAGAGTACACCAGAAAAGGCTGAAAGGAAGCTAAACTACATGTGGGAAAATAGGAACTAAATGAATCACTAATTATTTTAAAGAAACTCAGGCTTCTGGAACCCAGACAGATCACATCCATCTTAGAATGCAGATGTAGAACCTGGCACCGTAGCCAGTGATCTTTGAGAAATTATTGAGGGCAGACGGAGCAATGGAAAATGTTTTATCAGTTGTCCAAAAACCGAAATGGCAGACTTTGGAAACCAAACACTAACGAGGCTATTTCTTAGCAATATTTTGTTAGCTATTCAATAAGAAAGAGTGATTCCTAGCCCCCTACCCCCAGACCCAATGTGGGTTGCCAAGTTATGATAGTTATTCTACCGCTCGGCTATGACGGTACTCTACACAGAGAATTTTCACTGAATTCAGAAATGAGACTATGAACTTGGTCTCTCATGTTCTTGTGATTATGACAACTCTATGATCTTACAACCTGCCAAGATGTTTCATGTTTATGAGGTGAATCTGAAAAGTATTCTTAAAGGGTGGTGGGAGGTACCCTACTGAGCTCAGCAGGGTTCTACACCCTTTCTCTTCCCATCCAATTCCCCCATTAACAGTGTGAATAGATATTTAGAAGGTATTCTCATCAAATTCTCAATGGCCTCAAAATTTCAAATGGATAGAATGCTAGCCTGAAACTAGCAAAAGAGCAAACAGAGATAAATGCAAGGCCAGATTTTTCTTCCAGGAAAAAACCCAGAACTTTTACCCTATCCTCTACTGGTAACGTCCTGACAACTACAAGAAGTCTTGACAAGTTGACAGTAGTAACAGCACCAGTTGTTATGAAATGAAAATGTAGATAACATTAATATAAGTAAAGAGCCAAGTGTGAGGAATGCTGAATAAGTGTGTACATTTGGGCACCATAATTTAAAATCTACTGACAGACTGGAGACTCCACGGGCACCGTGCCTGCCCGGGAGGATACTATGAGCAATGAATGAGGAACCATGGTTTGTTGAGTCTGGAGAAAAAGGGCTTGGACTAGACTAAATGGGATTTGCTTCCAAACATCTGGATATTTGGATAAAGTAGACAGCCACTCTGATTTTAGAAGGCAGCGCTAAAGTCAATGAATACAACATAAAATAAGGTATATTATTATATCTCAATATGCAGAAACATTTGCAACAACTGGAATTATCCAACAAATGGAACACGTAGTTTCCTTTGAAACTCTTGAGTCATCGACTCCTGGTGAAAATTTAGCCCCAGGCTGAGGATAACCATAAGGGACACCATCCATAGGACCCTAGCTCTCTAAAGCAGAGAGCACTGAACAGTTTCTTCTGGGCTCTGCTAAGCAGGTAGCAATGGCAGCAGCTAGGATGCACACACACACACACACACACACACACAATGTATTTCATCCTGGCAACAACCCATAGTCCACAGATGATGAAGTGAGGCACACAGAGGCCAAACTGACCGGCCTTACCCCTGACAACCAGAGAGCAGTGGAATGGAAGTCTTATGTCTCCAAGTCCGTGCTTTCCCATTGTCACTGTGCTTCCTGCGAGCCATTCTTCGTTTCTCTGTCAATCCTCATTCCCCCTTCAGCCCCCATCCCGCCCCCTCTACCACGTTCTGCTGCTACAATGCTTTCCTTTTGAGAGATTCTATTTATTCATCCACATGAATATGTGATGTGTAAACTGTGGCATTTTCATTAAAATCAAAATCATAAAAGTGATTTCACGTCCCTCATGAGACTTTCAAAATCCAAATATTCTTACCTGATCGACAAGCAATGTCTACATCCTTTTCAAAGTCTGTCTGTAACAACAAATCACAAGGCATAGAATCAACCTTTAATGAAAACCTTTAATGTGACTTTTACTAACTAGATTAAAGTTTACAGATACCTGACTAGGCAGTACTAGATTATTGTTCTGTGCAAAAGAATTTTCCTGAGGAATAATCAAATTGTTTTCAAGCCTGTATCTCAGAGACCAAATGTTGAATTAAAGCAGTAGAAAACTGGCATAAAATTTTAATAAAGCAATACACTACCCACTGTCCTCTTCAGTCAGGAGACTGATATCATCTATAAAAGGATAGACCTTCAAGATAATTTCTTAAACCACAAAAAAATATGTGTATTATTATGAACATAGTTAATAAATGTCTTTGTTGAACATAGTTAAATAAATGTCTTTGTTTTTTATAAAGTATTCACTTTGAGTACATTGTTTATAATGTAGTATCATATAATATAGCTTTGTCAAACCTTTAATAGTCAAACTAGGCTCTTCTAATGATCCATTTTCATTCAAATTGACAAAAGCCTTTGAGATTTAGGAATTAAAATTGAAGATTAAACAACACTCATCTGGTCTACAACTTGCTGGAGTTCACTTTCATCCCTATATTACCCCCAAACAGATCAGTTAATTTCTTTAAATGACAAAATTAAATTAGCCTGTCTTAATTAAATTCTTCTAGTCATATACTGGAAGATATTGTTTAGAATTTTTAAAATTTATTTTAATATTTTAAATTAGAAATTTCAGTATTTATCTATTTGTTTTAATACAGAATTGGTAATTCCTTCCCAAGCCTTAGTTATTAGTATATCCTTTTGACTATTCTATGTTGTCTAATCCAAAAACACTCATAATAAATTGAATATATGAAAAAAGAAGTCTCTATTTAAGCCCTGTTTTTAATGAGTCATAGTTTACATCTTATCTCATTTCTAAAAGACATCAAAGTGCTTTTGCCTATAGGACCCCTTAATCTCAGCAGTCCAGCTCTTGTACAATGACTGACCTTTAATTGGAATTGTGGCCACACCCTTCTGCCTTAGGGCAGTAGTTCTAATCTGAGGCTGCATGTTGGAACCGCCAATACTGGGGTTCCCACCCCAGACATTCTTATTTCACTGGTCTGGAGTGTAGATTCTAAGGCACAGAAAAGGCTAAGCACCACTGCTTTACTACCAGAAGTGCAGGTCCATAGTGTTCTGGTCTGTAAACAAACATGTTCCTGTGGACAAACTGATATCCCTTATTCTGTGCAGGGATGAAAATACTCTCTGGTGTTGCACAGAAACCCCACACTCAACCTACCAGGAGGCCCATAACAGATCCAGGACTCCTGAGCATTCCGGACGGAACACTTATCTGATAGCTCTAAATATGTTCATGAACTGAAGCCGAAGTCACTCGAAATGGGACTTGGATCCTATTTGAGTACTAAGAATATTCTGTTTATTCCTGTCACAAATCATGAATTAATCAACAGTCAGAAGGAAAATGAAAGCTCACCATTATTTGAGCATGCCCATTAGGGAAAGAACTTGAAGAATCAGCATTGATCGGGTCCTGGCAGTTTCTCAATCGGCATCTAAATGCATCCTGAACCTGTAGCGGGGGAGCAGAAACCCATTAATTTTCTTCTCTCTTGGTAATGACCCGATATTGTCTATATCGGTAATCAACTGAGAAATGTTAACTGTCATTGTTTTATATCTAATACCCATTTTGCTTACTTCTTAATACATATGCTAGTATCCCTGGTCTTGATGCCACCACATCTATCACTCGCCATAATCTATAGGGGGAGGTGCTGGGAACTCCTCAGTTCTCACCAGGGCTGTGTCTGGCTGAACAATCAGTAATTCTTGCCAGAAGGCAGATTTATTTTCAGTGTTACAAACAATGTGTATGTCTTTCAAGGGGGGTTTCCTATTTGCTACGGCACAGTCTTTGTAATAGCTTTAAACACCACAGAATTGAGATTAATCCATGATCTTTTGACTGGAACTGATTTGGGGTTTTCCCTTTATGTCTCATGGAAAGGATCATATTGGGGCAACTATTTCTAGTCTCCCTTCAAGTACCATGTGCCCTGGTGTAAAAGCAAAACACAACGAAACAAAAAGTTAACGAAAGACTCTTTTCCTGGTCATCTTAAAAATAAAAGGAAGATCACTTTGCAAAGACAAATTTCCTTCATAAGCATTCACAATTGGATTCTGAGTAAAGAAACACATAGCATAAGGAAACTTGAAGAACATTAAATCCTTTATGAAGTGAGTGAACATGAATCGACGAATAGCAAACACATAAATCAATGGATAGTTATTCTGATCACATGATGCCGTCGCAGTAACGTGTCCTTCCCACTTCCTGTGGCTCATGAGTCTCCTAACAAGCTATCGATAGGCATCATCACAAGTAGCTTCTTATCCCAGTCAATGACAAGGTCATTTTCCTATTGTGTTGTTTTGATGTCACAAGACTGATATTCCCCGTCTAGTTTATTATGATCTGTTTTATTGGATTAAAAACCAAAGCAGACATGATGTTGCATATGCCGTTTTACCAAAGCGTCGTCCCACAGACAACCAAAGTAAACACATAACGAACGGTCTTTACTTCTGAAAAGCAGGGACATAAAATATCCTGTCACTGTTCAGCTGTGAGATGTGTACAGTGGACGTACTGGCCAGAAGAAAACCGAGCCCCTCCCGCCCATGTCCGAAGTTATCATTGCAAGATTTGGAAAGTGACGTGGGGGTTAGTCACCACCACGGAGCCCTGGCCAGCCA
Organism: Mustela nivalis; assembly: GCF_964662115.1. Taxonomy (NCBI): domain Eukaryota; kingdom Metazoa; phylum Chordata; class Mammalia; order Carnivora; family Mustelidae; genus Mustela; species Mustela nivalis. The sequence goes on along the minus strand of NC_139024.1, from coordinate 109,921,769 downwards.
GTCCAGGAAGGAGACCTCTGTCTACTTCTTTTTCTCCACCTCAGGTTCTAATTCTGGTGATGTGGCCACTAAGGCTGTGAATTTAGGGAGTGGGGGATGGACTCGACACTCTCCACCTCAGGTTCTAATTCTGGTGATGTGGCCACTAAGGCTGTGAATTTAGGGAGTGGGGGATGGACTCGACACTCTCTCACCTCTTTTCTGTCCTCGGCTGCTAATATTTCTAAACCCGAGATTTACTAGCAAAAAAGAGTGAGGGGTTGCCTGCTATTAATAGGCAAGATAATGTCTTCTTTCCTCCTTTAAAAACATCAATCCAAGTATAGGTTCAGGGAAATCTAGTCTCATCATCTTTTCCTGAAGAACTAGATAAATATTTAGAACTAAACCTTCCAGCATCTCCCTTGAAGGACTCATGACATGAGAAAAGTTAGACTCTTTAGATGCAAATACTTTCAGGATCCTCCTTTTTAGGTTAAGAAGTAATAGCTGTAAGTCATGAGTAGTGACACATTAATAATCAAAAATTGGTAATGAGTCTAGTGTTTGTCAGATGATCACTGTTTGCTACACAGAAATTTGCATTGGGGAAAAACACTAAGAAAGAAAAAAGAAAAAATCCAAAGAACTAACCTCAAAAAAATAGGTATGTGCTAATTTTCTGTTTGTGCCCCAAGGTGACTGATAAGAAACACAATTTATAAAGGTAGCTAAACCATATGTTAGAAATATTGCCTTCCAGGAGTTTGTCACATGAAAGATTTTTTCAAATCTCTTTCTAAATACTAGCATATATAACATATGAAAGTGGCACTTGGTAATACTAAACATTAATTTAACTGGTCCACGCTAACCACTCCATTTTCAGACCTTCAGAGTCTAGCTGTCAGATATTTTTGTCTGACAATGAAATATGGAAAAGCAACTTCTGCTGTTTCTCTTCAAAATCTACTACCCTATCGCTTAAAGGAGACATAAAAGAAATCTCTTTTTCATAACATACACATACAAAATCAATACTTCAAAATTACTAAATTCCCAAATACGACAATGGATTAAGGGCATTTCTACCCTGGAGAATGATGTCAGCTTTGTGAATCAGTCAATGCTATTCAGAAGAAACATAAAACAGAAAAGCATAAAAAATCTCCAATAAATTCAAAGTCACTTTAATAGTCACATAAATGCCATAATTTAAGTGCTAGATTCTCTGACACTTTCAGTGCTTCTGTTACCTCTAATGCAGAAAGCTTTGCAGGAGAAATTCTACTTGATTCCGAATGCTCCATTTGATTTTTACAAAATCTTAAAAATGCATTCAGGCAATCTAGATGAATTAGCCTTAAATATTTGTCCAACACAGTCAGGGAGGAATGATTAGGCTAGATTTCATAAGGCATATTCCTCATCACAGAAAAAAGGGTTTCAGGAGAGGCAGTACCTGGAAAATTTATCTGTAGCTATTTGGGAACATTTTGATAATTAATTGAATTTTCTATCAAGTAAACAAAAAGACTTATATATCTTTGGTGAATCGATGGGAATTGTACTAGTAGAGAACAACTGGAATTTTTTAAAAAGCAAGTCTGCAAGGACCTTAATTCTAGACAAGAAGAAAGCAAAAAACCAAAGACAGAATCTATATTTGGCTATCCCATCCTGATATTAAAATCTTCTGTGCCAATTGTCATATTTACACTGCAGGACAATAATAGTTTTGGTGTTTCTAGCCTTGTGGTTAAGATTGAAGAAAAACAATTGTTAGAAGATTCACATATTTATCATTTAAACTCATCTACCTGATTTACTGTTTGTGGGGAACAAAGCACTTATTTTAGTTAACAATTTAATTTAAAAATTTTTATATAACTCTTGTAATTTTTTTTTAAAAACTTACACAAGACCAGGAAATACAATTTTTATTTATTTATTTTTAAGATTTTTGTTTATGCGTCAGAAAAAGCACAAGCTGGGGGAGTGGCAGGCAGAGCAGAGGGAGAAGTTGGCTCCCTGCTGAGCAAGGAGCCCGATGTGGGACTCGATCCCAGGACGCTGGGATCATCATAACCTGAGCCAAAGGCAGACACCGAACTGGCAGAGCCACCCAGGCATCCCAGTAAATGCAGTTTTTAATAAACTCGTCTTGAACAATTAAATGTCTGACATATGATGGCACAATTAAAATCTAGCCTCCAAAATGTCCTCTTTTTACAATACTCTTCCAGTAGGTCTTTAACCTTAACTGGTAGCCAGACAAGGGTTAAAAAGTATTGGGGGAGTAGCAAAGAACAGGTATGTGAACAGTCTCTGAGTATTTGGGGCACTTTAAGGAAATCTGATATCATGTTGAGAAGTTTAAAAAAAAAAAAAAAAGAATGTCAAAAACAAGGTGAGGGGAAAGGAATAAGGCACCAAGGCTGTCTTCTGCAAGTATCCATCAGCGGCACCACCGAAGTCATCCCATCTAGGTCCTGCCGGGGGCTGCTCTAAAAACCTGCAAAGCCACACACCCTTTTATTGTGGATGGTTTCCCGAGGGAGGCATGAATTCAAAGATGTTTGCCAGGGTGTGTCTCGCCTCAGTGTCCCCCACCCCCCACAGAACAGCGGTCTGCATCCTCTCAGGAGCAGCAAGACCAGAGCTTCTCGGTTGGTCCTCGCTCTGAAGGCAGCTGGCAGAGTGTCACTGTGAAAGTTGGTGCCAGATTTAGAGATTGCTGGGGAAGAGCACCGAGCAATGCTTGGCAGCGTTGCAATTGAGAGAAACCTCACGGCAAGAGCTGCACTGTTTGAAACGGGCTCTGGATTTAGCTACCAAGCAGCTCAGACACCAAATCTTTATCTTTTAAGAAGGCAGTTTTACCTCCCGTTATTCTTGATTTTCTATTCATGAGGGTCATTTTAAGACAAGCAAAAAAATTAAGTTTCATCCTTATAATTATTTGTGATTGTTAGCTTGTTGGTGGGGGGGATTTCTTATGCATTCTATTTTTTTCCTGGATCTAAGGTCTACTATTGTTTCTATTGATTCATATGAAATAAATGACTCAGGTCTTTTTAATCATATTAAATTCCATATAATTTAATCATTAAATGAACCAGGAAGATTATTCTCAATTTCATGTATATTATGCCAACTGACATAAATAACACAAATGACTTCACATTATGAAAGCATTACATGACTTCTCTGATAGCAAGGAAATAAAAATGGTTTGTCCCTTGCTTTACATGGAAGGGAAAATAGGGACTTTACTCCTAAATTTCAGTCCTAACGACTTTCGTCTACTGGAATTTTTTTTTAAAGATTTATTTATTTATTTATTTGACTGAGAGAGACTACAAGTAGGCAGAGAGGCAGGCAGAGAGAGAGAGGAAGGGAAGCAGGCTCCCTGCTGAGCAGAGAGCCCGACCTGGGACTCGATCCCAGGACCCTGAGATCATGACCCAAGCTGAAGGCAGCAGCTTAACCCACTGAGCCACCCAGGTGCCCGTTACTGGCATTTTTGAACACCTAAAGGATCTATCACTTTCAAAACTGTTGCAGCTTTTTACCTTGTTTTGTACCAGTTTGGGGGGTTACAGTAAGCTCCCCTAGAGGACATGTCACATATATGAACTGAAAAAACGGAGCACCACTTCTTTAGCATGCAAATGAGAAAAAGAGGAAGGGAAGTTCTATGTCAGACACCCCAGCTAAGGTCTTCACAGAAGATACTTAATTTTAGTATCATGCCACCCATTTCAAGGCAGAAAATGAAAACTTAATTCTGACCTCTATTCCAGACACATTCAACTTTCTGCCACCAGTTTAACAATGTTGCAAGGTGGGATCCCAGGGAACCCGGAGGAGTAGGAAGTAGGATTTGCCTATCCTTGTGGCCAGATATACTCAGAAGAATTTTAAGTAAAGCAAGCCCAGGTTAGATGCCACCTGGCAGACATGCCTGAGTTTGCCAATCTCTGCCATGCACTCTGTGTCTCAATTTGTTCACTGATGCCACTTGATTCATCTGATTTCATGCGGGCGCCTGGGTGGCTCAGTGGGTTAAAGCCTCTGCCTTAGGCTCAGGTCATGATCTCAGGGTCCTCCGCATTGGCTCTCTGCTCAGCAGGGAGCCTGCTTCCTCCTCTCTCTCTCTGCCTGCCTCTCTGCCTACTTGTGATCTCTGTCTGTAAAAACAAAAACAAAAACAAAAAACAAACAAAAAAAAACACACACAAAAAACAAACCAAAAAAACCCCCACATCTGATTTCATGCTGTGGTTAAAGCTCCTAGATCTCTGCCTGGGTTTGGAGGACCACAGGTGCATATTAAGACTGATGAAAATATTCATAATATAATTGTGATTATGCTCAGGTCAGGAAAACCTAATCTGAAGGGAGAGGTAGGATTTATAAGAAATGGAATAAGGGAGGCTGGTGATTTCTGGGAATAAGTACATAGGAATAGAAGCATACGATCCTTGCTCATGTATGTCACATCCATGTTCCTAGTTAAAGGCACTCTTCATGCTTTCCATTCTCTGTTCTGATAAAATTCAGTTTCATTGCAGTACCGTGAGCCATTCTCCCATTCCCAGAAAACAAACACAAGAAACAAAATGATCTTTAAATGTATTTCTTCTTGAACTTTCAATTCAGCCTGACAAAGAAAAGGCTCTTAGCAACCCACTCCCTTTTCCCTTAAATCTTTATCCTTCTGAGCAACTGAGAATCTTAGAATCAGTGGCACCCTGAGCCTCCCAACCTGGACCACTCACTAACTCTACGAAATCTACTGAACTTCTTCATGACATGACACACAATGGCCTCTTAGCATGGCCACTGAACAGCCCAATGACAGAGCTCTAAAAACATCACTTAATCAATGCTATGCACTCAAATGTTGTCAGTACTGTCTTTCTCTTGGGGTTGCAGTTATAAACTTTTTTTTTTTTTTTAAATCACTCTAGTATGTAGGATCACATCACTTGCTTCATGCCTCCATGTATCCCAGATGGTCTCAGAGAGGACTATTCTATATTCACCGCAGGCTCCATTCCATGGAAATCTCATGCCTAATAATCTCTCTCCATCTTCCCTTACATGAAACTTTCACTTCTTAATCCTCTGACCCCATTTTTCTGCTTAGGACCCACTGCATTCTGAAGTTTTCTATCACACACTCCAGAGGCAAATTGAAACTCCTGCCCTCCCTCATTAAGGGCGTGCACAGATTGGGCTTCCGTAAGCACTTCCGTAATGATGAGTCATACCTAATTTCCCTGTAAATAGTCAGGCTTGGAGACTCATGCAACTCTCAATCTGAACTATATTATATGCAGTATGACCTCTTTTCCAACTGCTCTCTAGTTATTTCACTGCTATTGTCTTCATTTATTTTTTTTAATGATTTGGGGGAGAACATTCGTTTTAGATGAGATCAGTAAGGATGCTCGTCTGTTTTATATATTCACAGTCATGTACTTGTAACTCATTTTGTTTAGCTGTATTCTTTATGGAAATAAGACCAAATTGGAAATTGGAAGGAAAAAAAAAAAAAAGGCAGAGGGGAATGAGAGGAAGAGAGGAAGAGAGAAAGAAAGAAAGAGAAAGCTGTTCATGTTTATTTCAAGCACTTTGTTACAAAATTGCTTCCTGGGTTTGGATGAAGTTTCTGGGACCTCATCTGGTGCAGCCTAGACCTCCTGCCTGTGCTGGGGAAAAGAGGAGCTTGGCCCTTCTACTGCCACTACAGAGCGCCATGGACCCTCACACACTGATACAACAAAGTCATCTATTTAAGCACTTGCCTCTTTCCTTCCATTTAGTGAAAGGGTTTTATTGTAGCTTATTTTGTATCACAATCTTGTTATTTTCCCCCTCTGACATTAAGCTGTAAGATTGTCTTAGAGCCAGGCACAGCCAGAGACAGGAGAAATGAGAAGAATGTGCAGGCACCAAGAAAGTGGTTTCCTAGCAACAGTAACTATTTCAAAGGTTTCATAACTTGTGTAGTTTGAATTTCCATAGCAATGTGGAGAATAGTAAATAGTAGATGTCGTTATGTGTTTAATGCAAATGAATTCTAATCAAGGAATGATGAATAAATGAAGAAAGCATCTATATTTATTCTATTAGATTCTGTCTTATTAGGCATTACACATATTAGCTTCTAAGATTTATGTTTTGTTGCTGCAAGTGATGTGTGATAAATCATTTTTTTTTCTTATTCCCTCTTTTTGTTTTCTCTTTTGTCAGAAGCATCTACCAAAGCAATTCAATAGACAGAGTTGCTCCAGAAGACAAAATTGTATTTTCAAGAATACAAATTTTATGAAATTTATATATTGAGATGTCAATCTGGAGGTTGCAACAAATTGTTATGCAAATAATCAATTTGCTTTTTTTTTTTTTAATGTGGAATATAATTGAGTTGCCAGAACCAAAGTGATCATTTTTCTCTTCCCTTCTGACGTGAAATGATTTGGTTTTAAAATTGGATCCACTAAAAGCAAAGGCACATTTAGAATAAATCAAGCCCCATACACATCACATTTAAAATGCCTGTTATACTATTTTGTTTCTTTTCTCTTTCTTCAACTGAGAGGCCATATTCCTCCCTTGTGCACACCCACCTCCTTCGCAGGAAGATTACAAAGGTAAATATAGGAAAAGGCTTTTGGATTCATATTGGAAGAATCATTAAAGACTATAAATGACCAAATTATGTTACTGCAAGTCAGAAATACACAGGGAAAAAAAAGTGTATCTGTATCCAGCCTTTCTCTAAATTGAAGGAAATATTTTTTACACTGCTTATACATTTTTAATGAAGAAAAATCCATACAAATCATCCTGAGTTATTGTAAAAAATATTTTAAAGTGAAAAAGGCAGTAGAGGTAAAATTGTATTCCTAAAATCTCCTATGGGATTATCAGGAAGTTTGACAGGCGTCATTACCCAGTATTTTATAGGTAGCTATCTAGACCATTTGCTTTGGTGTATTTTTATGGAACTTCTGTTCAGAGGAGACATTGAGGATATGGGAAGATGCTCCTCTTCTCCTGGACTATGCTTAAAGTTAGCACAGTGTGATCACAGCTAATATGAGACAGACTTATTACTGGTGTGTTAGGCCATACACAGTTAGAAGGTCAAGATGAGTTTCTCTGAACCCAGTGAGACCTTCTTTGGATGTGGTCCTTGGGATTTGCAAAACCTTTTTAAACAAGGTTATTTTGTTTTTTTTCAGTAAAAACATCCTTTGAGAAATTCTGAGAGATTTGCCCTATAACTGACATCTGCTCTGTGTACTTACAGCAGTGTTACAGGGTATTTTTAAGGTCAATGCGAAAATAATGGATATGTGATTCTTCATTTCAGGTTTTGGAAATGAGAGTGATGACACTCTGCCATTCATTTATCAGCTATAAAACTATTCAATTTGAACTAATCATTGAAAATGCAATCATAACAGGGCCAATATTCATACTTTTACTCCCTATTAAAAGAGGAAACATATATTTACAGATATCTACTTAGCAGAAGCTTTTATTATAGGATTTGATTTAATTACCCTTAAATCATGTTTTTGATGGTTATTAGTCCAATTAGCAACTATGGAAAAGTTCTGATGGAAATAAATTTGTATGCCAAATATTTTTCTTCATGTAAGGAGCAAAAATTTGATGATAAACCATCAAAATATCTGTCATTAAAACCTGAATATTTTTAACATAGTCTAGGGCTATGTCCAAAGCATATTTCTGAAGAAAAAGAGAGGCTTATTTAGAGATAGGATACTTTTCTCCTCTTTAACACCTACAGTGTTATTATTGTCTGAAAACTGCATAAATGTATTATGTATCTTGCTTAAAACCCACAACTGTTCATCCTTAATTGTCAATCAAAACTGCATCCTGTGTCTATTTGCTTAGAACAGTTTTGTTACATAAACACATTACAGATAATGCAGAAGACCCACAAGGCAGCTATCATTGGAGAATTACACAGCCCTAAATTGTTCAATTTCTCCTTAACTTTTACTTAATTTGGGTCTACAAAGGATTGAATACTTGCAATATTTTTAATACCGATATTCTAGGTAGAAATTTGTGATGAGGGAATTAAAGGGCTTGGCAACTATAAGCTAAAACATATTTTTAAATGATGAAATATTGCCTCCTTTGTAATGTGAAGTCACTCTTCTTTTCATCATATAATGTTCTTGGAATACACATGTAGGTTTATTGCTGACATCTGTACCTTACTGAAGCAGCTCAGAAATAATGTTCTCCCCATCTGGTAAACCTTCGGTTACCTTCACATATCACTGTAAAAACTGTGTGGTGTGCAGTCATACACACATGAGTCTTTCTGCAATGTGCACATCATAATAAAGTTTTCAAACAAGCTGGATAATGAGAAATGACAGTGTAGGCCATTTCCTCAAAATTACTGGCATGGCACTGTGTCATTGTGTTTTAGTTGCCACTGTCCCCAGAGTAAACACAAAAATGACTCATAAACCTTGTAAACACTGTGTCAGTGCTTGCAAGCACTCGGCATAATTTTTGCACTGGTTGGAAAACAATATTTTCTCACAAAACAAATCACGTCCGACATCTATCACTGCTCAGTGGATTCGGTGCAGGTTAGTGTCTCAACTCATGAAGGAGGACTTGTTTTCCTCACTGCTGACAATAAATCTCAACCATGACCTGGAAAAATGCTGTGATTTTAGATCTGTAGTTCCTGGGGACAATTACTGCCTTTTGTGTTGCACTGTGTACATTTTTTTTTTTTTAAGTATAAACATCCATCTCAAAATCACGCACCTTTAGCAACCTTAATTTAGTATAGAGACACAAAAACCATTTGGTAATCCTCAACATTTTCTATTTAAAATGTAATAAGTATGAAGGAATGGGGATATGCTGTGTACCGAAGCAGCTGGGAATGGGTTTAAGAGATATCTTTGTATTACATTTATGAACTACACCTCTTAAAAATATGCCACCCCAGGGGCGCCTGGGTGGCTCAGCGGGTTAAGCCGCTGCCTTTGGCTCAGGTCATGATCTCAGGGTCCTGGGATCGAGCCTCGCATAGGACTCTCTGCTCAGCAGGGAGTCTGCTTCCCTTCTCTCTCTGCCTACTTGTGATCTCTCTCTCTAAAATAAATAAATAAAATATTAAAAAAAAAAAAATATATATATATATATATATATATATGCCACGCCACTTCCTCATCTACTAGTGTCTCTTATGGACTTCTCTCCACTTATCACCTCTCTTGACTCTACTCTCCCTGGTGTCTGGGACCCCTGGAAGCATCTTCTGTTGCACAGTCCCATCTGTTTTAACTGTCACTTTCAGGGTCCAAAGAACCCTCTTGAACTTTGTCTTATAGCTTCTCCTCTAGCTTTGACTTTCCAAATGATTGCCTTTAGAAGAGATGATTTTAATCCCAAGGTATTAAAATGAATGATCCTATTTGTTAACAAGGAAAATACTCATCTAACCAACATCCCCCTCTACCAGAGGGATTCTCTTTCGTACCTCTCTCCGAAGAATGCAGTGGACCATGACTATCACAAAACCTTGCAAAGAATCAAACACGGCAAAAAGTATTTGAAACAATATGGAGCGTTTGTCTGTCATGGCCAGAACTGCAGACATCCACGTCAGAGCCAGAAGGGGCAGCACCACGCAGGAACTCCAAAGGGACGCCCTGTTGAGAGACAGAGAGAGCAACATTACGTAGCTGCGTGTCACGCCCCAGGCAATAACCAACCCCCGTTCAACAAAGCATTCTTGGATGTGGTACCAAGACCATTAACTTGGAAGCCATAAAGCAGATAACATTGCATAGTTTTATTTATGTTTTATAGCCAATCCCACAATAGTTATAAAGGCAGTTGCCAATTATAAATATTTAAGTATGCTCTTAGCTCCGATATTAGCAAACACGACATTTTTTATTTTTCCACAATAGCATTTTCTCACATGCACTGTAAAAGATTTGTAACAAGAAGATGTAAATGATTGGGACTAACATGGCGTTACTGGCGGTGGTGGCTGACAAAGCTGTTGTTGAAACTACTCCACACTTGGCACATTTGAGCGTCAAACCGCTATGAGGCTCACTCATCTGACTGCAAACAAACAGAACACCCACAAAAAGAACAAAATATTGAATTGTCACCAAAAAAAAAGACGTTGCTGCTGCAAGTTAGCTTTTAAATACGATTTCATGCAGAAAAGTTTATTTATCAAAGATGAATGCTCTGGGTTGTTTTAAAGATGCATTTACACTACACATTATTTTTGTAACATTTACCTTTTAATAAGATGGGCCTTTGTTGCATGCAAAGCATATTCCCATCAGTTACATCATAAATGGCCCGGTGTCTACAGTTCAAAATTGTTCAATACACTGAGTTAAACATAAGCATGTGTTTGTGTAGACATACAGTGAAAACCCTTTATTCAGACCCCTGATTATCAAACACATCAGGACTCCCAGCTTCAAAGATTTTCATTGTCATTTGCAGAAGGCACATGATACCAGTTAAAACCTTCTGAATTGTAAACATGTATATCAGAAGTCCAGTATAAGAAGATATATATTTTAGGGCTTTAATCATTTGTGGGCGATGTAGCCTTTATCTCAGCAGATTCATATTTTTAAATTTCTCACAGCATCAATGTATTATCCACATTTTAGGATGATCTGAATATAGGGGCTGATGAAATTTGATGAAATATTAGTTTATAATAAAAAGGGTGATAGTTTAATGCTTTAATAAAACACATTTAACATTAAGTTCAAAATAGTCTTTCGAACATTTTTTCACAAACTCCAATCCAACAGCATTTAAATGGTCTATTCTAATCCGGAGGATTTCACAGGCAAATTCAGATTCAGATAATTCAGATTTAACGTCTGATGTCATAGAAGCAAAGTCATGCTATCCAGAAAAGCTTTGTACACATTTTACATTAGAAAACAGTGCCTTGAAAATGACTGGTTTATTAGAACATAACGCTCTCATGAAAAACCAAAAGAAATTATTTGAAGTTCAAAACGTCTTGAAATGATTTTCTGCGGTATACTTCTCTCGTCTATTCTCTTGTGGTGCTGATGTCTAAAATATATGTTTTCTCAGTAGGTTTTTTCAAAATAATATTTAGTGGACAGGTATGTAATAAAAGTGGCAGGATAGAGAAAAATCCTAAGATCATCATACTTCAGACTATCTCATTTCTTTTAAAGAAGTGAACTCATTTTTGGATAGTGCTTGGATGAGATAATAAATCTGAAAGCTATTAAATAAGTAGACTGAGTGACCAGTAGACCCCAGGAGAAAAATCAAAGCTTTTAGAGTTAGATGTGAGGGTGGGAAATAGGGGACTACATCATTCATCTGACAGATTCCACCCTGGGCCTATGTCCTGGCACATGAGAACAAACTTTTCACAATAACAAGTAAACAATGGTCTATCCAGTTGGATCACTAGTGCCTCAATGGGCATGCGAGTGTGTTTGAAACGACTGCCAAAGGAGTGCCTATCTACAGCGGTGTTCCTCACAGTGGTGCCACCTCAGATATATGTACCCAACACCAAAGACTCCAGTTCAGTGTGGCTTAGGCATCTGTGTTTTATCCTTCTTTTTAAAAGATATATATATATATATATATATATATATATATATATATATTTTTTTTTTTTTTTTTTTTTTTTGAAAAAGAGAAAGAGAGGGAGAATTGGGGGGGAAGGGGAAAGGGGGAGAGGGCAAGAGAATCTCAAGCAGACTCCATTAGAGCCCACCGTGGGGCTCACTCTTCCCACCCTGGGATCATGACCTGAGCTGAAACCAAGAGCTGGATGCTTCACTGACTGAGTCACCCAGGTACCCTGGGCACCTGTGTTTCTTGAAGCCCCAGAGATTATTCTGATGAAAAGCAGGAATGCATACAACTGTCCTAACTATATATCTGAGTTATCTTTAGTTTTATTAAGCTCCATCAGATCAATATTAAAAAGGCATGACTGATCTACAGTTTCCTTTATCAGTGAAGATATGCTATTTGATATTTGTGCTTTGAACACAAATGTGGCTATCTTCCTCAATTTAAGGGCACTGTCTCTAGGCTCCAAAGCAAGACCGAAAAGCCAAAGATGACTAAAAAGTAATTTTAGTTTAGTACACAATATAAACAAGTATTTTAGCCATAAGAAAAACTAATTGATCTCGGTATGGGCTTTCCTGAAAGTAAGTATTAAGCCAGTATTTGAAATGCTTATTTCTCTTTGAGATTGATTTGTAATTAACCAAAAGGCCTATGCCCTTAGAGCTAACAACTGTTGAAAACTAAGCTTGATGTTAACTGGTTGGACACTTCTGGAATTCTATTATTAGATGTATATGGGGCAGAGGAGAGATAGGTTACCCAGGGAGATAGGATATTTCTCCCTAGTTTGTATGACCGCTACAGAAATTAATATAGTATGAAGACTACATAGTCTAAATGCTAAACACGTTTGCTTCAAGGGAAATAAAATTTTATTTCTTTGTTACAGGGGAAATGATAATATCTATAAAATAAAAAGTGCTAACAGTAAAAAAAAAAAAAAAATTGAATTTCCCATAAGTTCAAATGTTACCATGTCTACCAGGGAATCAGGTGGTTCCTGCAGGGTCTTGAGTCTACAAGCTTCCCTTCTCGATTTTCTTTTTCTTTTGCTTAGGAAAAAAACAAGAACAAAAACAAAACAACAACAACAAAAGCCTGTCTGATTGGTTCATTATGGATACTACATAAAACTTCTTGGGGAAAAAAAATATTCCCTTTCCCTTTGGAAAAAATCTCATGATATTTGTACAAGACCCTGGAAGTTTCCTTAACTTCATTCAGGTAGATGAGATAAAGCAATTTAAAATAGTAGATAAGAAAGTTCCATTGCAAAAAAGAGAGGAAAAAATGAAATATTCTGCTTGAGATATTTGTTAACGAGGAAAATACTCATATTTGAATACATATGCCATTTCATCTTTTCAATTATTTTGTATAAAATATATTAATTGCAATCAATACCTCCTTTGTAAATATATTTTGTGTATTAGAAAAAATATAATTTGGATATTATGTACTTGTCAAGCTACTATGTTATTTCTTAAACATTCATTCATTCTGTTATAAATATTGATTGAATAAACTATTGCTTGGCAGTTTCTAATAATTATAAAAAGGAGGAAACAGGAACAAAAAACTGGTAAGAGGAACATGTTGATTCTAAATAATAGACAATGTTCCAAAAACACTTGATATCTAGATATTTTCAACCTGAAATATTTATTATTAATAAATTAATTAGTTTCTTGCTCACTGTTTCTTTAGTTAATTCTGATTATTTATTGTTCACTGAAATCTCTATGACTGTTCTCATGGATTCTCTGTGAACTAAAATCTTCTACAAATCTCCTTCAATCATACTTAGAAATAGTAAATTTCAATCTACACATACCTAGGCAAAAGTTGTATTTTATATTATAGAAAAAATTCTTAAAGCCTAGAATCATTAACTTGTTGATAATTCTTTTCTGCTTTGAATTGTAGCCATCTTTCTGCTTTTATAACACATATTAACAACATTTCTATTTCTCTGATGGATGCCTTTGAACTGGAAAAATACAGATTCTGTTTTGCTAGTAAGATGCAGAAGTAACTTCTAATAATTTTTTCATAAATAGATGTTTTAAAATTAATGTGTAGATTGAAGTGGAAATTTCTAAATTCATAATGTGACAATTTTGTCATTTCTCTTAAACTTATGTTATGCAAATCAAACTGGATACAAGATATAAAATGATTAAATGAGAAAAAAATACTGATTGTAAATTTAATACATCCTTAGCATTATACTCATTCTGATGACCTCATCTCTCTCTCTCTCTCTCTCTCTTTTTTTTTTTTTTTGACCTCAATGTCATGAATGGCAGAATCACAGATGCTTGACTGATAGAAGTCAGGGTCACTTGAAAACAATCTATTTTCTTCTTTTAATGCGTCATAACAATAGTCACCATTTGTTGAATGAGTGTTTGCTATTTGTTATTCTAATGAATCCTCTGTATACATTATATTTCATATACTCTACTATGAGGTAAAATTATATCCATTTTATAGGTTAGAAGGCTGAACTCCAGAATAACTAAGTAACATGCCCAAAGACACACATAGCCAGTAAGTGCAGAGCTAGATATTGAATATGGCTTTGTTCAAAAATATTTACTTCAAGGCTAATTTATCCTAGCCACTAAATCCCCAGCCCCTAATTAAAAAATAATGTGTGTGTGTGTGTGTGTGTGTGTGTGTGTGTGTGTATACGCAGACACACATGTATATGCCACTAGAGGCAGAACCCAGTTTCTATACCCCATATTCAGTATAATCAATTTATACTTACATGATTAATCTGGGCAGAAATACTGAAGCTCTTGTTCCAATTCCAATCATACATGGCAGACCAACAAGAGCAATAGTGTGAAAGCCTCAAGTTCAAATGGTATAGAAAGTTCAGTGTGCAAGTTCAAGTTTACCTATTTAAGGATGCTGTGAAGACTCAGCTGAAGTGAAAAAAGTTTCTAAGTGGTAAGTGATGCCTCCTTTTAAGGAACCTCCAATGATGTTTTTATTATACCATTGCAGTTCTAAAGCTTGATATGAAGGATATAGTTTTTGTATTCAAAGCATTTTACTAGTCTTTTACTAGGGGGAATAATACCTAGATTACCATATCACATAAATCATTACGTAGATTATAGAAACCTAAAGCACTCAAAATTCTCACTGATCAGTGATCAAGTTTTGTGACTATTAAATAATAACATAAGTTATTAAAGAAATAACAACTGTAGGGTAAGTTTTGAATCAAAGTACAGTTCAATAGATATAAAAATTTTCAAGAAGAGATAAAGGGAAATTCAAAGCATTAATATTTCATTCAAATTTTTACAAATGTATATGATGAGGTAATCATGTAACCTTACAAGGCACTATCAACCCGCTTATGAAATGTTATGAGTCATTAAATGTGGTGATATCATAGTGACAGTAAAATCAAAGGAGATGCTTTTCTAAATTTTGTAAGTGGTTAAAATGTGCAAGTGAAAATTATGAATAAATCTTCCTAGCAAGTTATAGTCAAAACATCATAAGGAATGAAAAAAAATGACAAAAATAGTGTTTCATAAGTGATTATTTCATGTGAAGAAATTGTGAAATATACAATTAATCAAAGAAAATGTACTATTTTTGCCATAGTAAGGTTTGTCTCGAGCTGTGTCATACCCTGACATTATGTTCAGTACCCTCCTGTCCTTTGTGACCCAAACTAGATGGCCTTGTTCACCTAAGAATAAGTATTATCATTCTGATTCAAAGGGCACATGCACCCAATGTTAAAAGCAGCATTATCAACAACAGCCAAATTGTGCAAAGAGCCCAAATATCCATCAACCAATGAATGGATAAAGAAGAAACACACATATACACACAGTGGAATACTACTCAGCCATAAAAAAGAATGCACTCTTGATATTTGCAACGGCTTGGATGGAGCTAGAGAGTATTACGCTAAGTGAACTAAGTCAGAGAAAGACAAATATCAATTCACTCATATGTGAAATTTAAGAAACAAAACAAATGGACACAGGGAAAGGTGAGAAAAAAAAGTGAGAGAGAGAGGCAAACCCTGAGAGACTCTTAAGTATTGAGAACAAACTGAGGGTTGCTAGAGGGGCAGTGGGTGGGGGGATGCGCTAGGTGGGTGATGGGCATTAAGGAAGGCACTTGTTGTGATGAGCACTGGGTGTTATATGTTAAGTGATAAATTACTAAATTCTACTCCTGAAACCAATATTACACTGTATGTTAATCAACTAGAATTTAAATGAAAACTTGAAAAAAAATAACAAGTGTGTAAAGTCCAGCCTTAACATTTAATCTTCTTATCTTACAAACCGGCAATATGCACAAAGAAATCCAGACTTTCTTAATGCTCTTTCAAATTATTTTTAGATATTTGGCACATTACTTCAGAATAGCACATTGAACACTTGAATGGCAGAATCTACCAAACACACCGGTTCATCAGGAACTAAATTCAAGGCACAGTCAAAATGCAGTCAATGATGATCTGGAATTGGAGTATGGGATTCACTGGTCAAGAACCTTCAAAATCCACCAATTGCAGCTTACCCGGCTCTGTGTTTGAGCTTTTTATCTAGGATCCCATCTCTGGAAACAAGTTTATTAAATACCAAAATGCCAATCACCATGTTGACCTGTCAAACAGAAACAAAGGTTGACCTCTCAATGATATTGAAGGGAATCAGGTCCCCCTTTCTCCTGAAAACCCTCTTTTATTAACTTATAACCACTTCCAAATTCAGAACTCACAATAGCGGTGATATAAATCACCTATCAAATATTTCATAATGCATATCGGAACAGAACAATGTAACAGTGGTGTGTCACTTTAAAGTTTTAAAGTACGTTAAGTACATTTCATTTCCACGCTTTGCAGTTAACACTAAGGAAATTACCATTTAATTGTCTAACGTAAAAGGTGCCATACTACACCGATCTGGCATACTAGGTCACCCCTGATTAAAATCAATTGGCCAAATTGAGTTTTACCCTGTGAGTCAAAAGATTTTCGGTCTCACAGTGTGAGACTAGGTTGAGCCCTGGCAGCCAAACAGTGTTAAGGATTCATCATTGTCCTCAGCAAGGAGAACAGAAGGCCTGCATTCCCCAGGAGGTGTGGCCATTCCTCCTGTGGGTGGAGCACATTTTCATGTCCCATGCTTTTTCTAGAAAAAGGGGGGAAGCCTATTCAACTCACCAGAATCCTTTAAGAGATGGACACTAAGACCAATTCTTATAATGTGCTCTACTGAACACTTCTCAGCATTTTCTAAGACTCTCTTACTCTCACTTAAAAGGTCTTTTGCATAATACATCTGAAATGAAATCACACATATTTTTCTTTCTCAAGTAAAATTGCAAAAAGCTGTAGAGATCGCTGTGGTCTATTTGTAGCAGCTTGTTATGACGAGCACCCACAATTCTCTAACCTACCAGCACCTCCTGATAAAAGGAATCCAGTCCAACGCTGAAACCAAGATAGTCAAAGAAAAATATTTTCTTCATTTTGCCTTGCTGCCCCTTACCCTCCATGATCAACAGAATCTTGGTGCATCCCCCAATGCAAATGGTGAAGTCTTTAACATTAAAACTGGCAGTTCACAAAAATCTGTTTTAAATTAAATAGGATGACTAATTTGAAAGAAAGAAAGAAAGAAATAGAAAGAATGAAAGAAAGATAGATTGATTCCATTTCCCTAGCACATTGGCCTGACGAAACATAAAGCTGAAATCTGTTTAACTGCTGGTATAAGGATCCAAAGCAACTCTTAGGTAAGGTCTTAGGAATTGTCACTTCTCATACCTTCTCTGGCAAGACAACACTTGGATCAAAAGAAAGACTTACTCATCTTCACATTTCTCATTACATGAACTAAGAGAAAAAAGTGTATTCCATGGATTCTATTAATCTACAATTTAATCATGAGGGAATCCATCACTACTCCAAAGACCAAACTTTGGTTTTTCAATTATACGCCTACTCTTTGTTTCTCCATGTTAGGGTTATAGGTATATTAACTTAGTAGCTTAGGGAGATAATTGATTAAATAAGAATTCAATGCAGCAGACAAAATTGTGTCTAATAGTTTCAATTTCCCTATGCTCTTCTCTAACACTCATGTCTAGATTTTTTTCTTGTGAATCATGCACAGTTTCTGCTCCCTGTTGTAGTTTAGAGGAAGGAGAGCACACTTTAAAGAAAGGAAAAGTCATACAGAGTTATTAAGAAAGATATGGCTAGCTTCTAATATACTGAAGAAACCAAAGGGTAATTTTCAATTAGAACTCTAATTTCACAGCAATGCGGATCTTTGTATTTAATTCAGACCTTTTCCCCCCTTACATTTTCATTTAAAGATTTATTAGACAAGAAGAACTTGTAATCAATAATATCAGAGTGAGGGAAAGAAAGGCAAATTGGTAGAAAATTCTCATGTTTGCAAGATTCCCAAAAGAAACAATTTAAATCCTTATGCATAAAATATGGCAGGGGCTCTCAACTGGGGGTGATTTTTATCCACAGGGAATTTTGGGAAACATCTGGAAACATTTTTGATTTTTACTGACTTGACATTCCTACAGGTATCTAGTAGGTAGAGCCCAGGGATGCCACTAAACATCTTAAAATATAGAGGACAGCCTCACGACCAAGAAATACCTTGTCCAAAATGTCTGTAGCACTGATGCTGAGAAAGTCTAACATCTGCATAGGGTATTTTCTTGTTGATATTTGACAGAAGGCAGCAGTTACCAAAATTAAGAGATCTTAACAATGATGTAGATCATACAGAATAGTATTAAGGTGGTATGATAATAAATGATGAAATTTGGTACAGGAACGAGGAAGAATTTATTGAAACTTACTCAAACTTCTTCACAAATGTGAAATTACTGTAAGAGAAATCCCACACTCCCATGTTTAATAGTCTTCAGTCTTCAAAATAAGAATATTTTAGAGTAATAAGGGACTAAATAGCAGTTGATATTCAAATTTAAGTAACAATTGATAATTAAGAAAAAATACATTGAACTTTGAAATTTCTACAAAACAAATACAAAACCATCACTCTAACTGAAGCAAAGCAGGCTTTCTTGGCTAAGAAAACAGAAGAAGTTGACTTTGATGTTTACCAGGACAACAGCGGCTGCAGGTCCAACAAAAGCGTAGAGAAGTCCTCCTTCAAGAGACAGCCAGCAGCTAAAAATAACATCAGATAGAAACTAACAGAAATTAGTGATAAGTGTTAAACCATGAAGTATTATAAAATTACTTGAATTATGTACTTAGCATTCAAATTTTGGCACAAGCCTTTCAAAGGCTTGTAATTAAACAAAATGCTTTAGGAGATATGGCAAAAAGCTAAAATTAGAGCATTTCATGTGTGAGAAATATTATGTACCTTTCACAGAAAAGAAACTTTTACTATAAGACCTTACTTTCAGGCAGTTAAAATATTTTAGACAAATTACTCTTGCAGTGAGATTTTTATATTGACTTTCAGTACAAAGGTGACTATTACATAAGTTTCGTAAAATGCTGCTTTATAACCATTATGAAAATTTTCAAATACTAAGAACAGCATGCTTTCAGAGTCTTGCATATGTCATTTACAAGTTCTTTCTTGAGGCCATTGGGATATTGGGAGAAATTGGTTTAAAAGCCATCATTGCAGGGAATGGATAATCTATATTTTCTATGCTTTTTTTTTTTTTTTTTTAACCTCTGATTTTACTTTTACCCCAGTCTACTAAGCAAATTCACTAAAGATAAGCTTTTGAATAAAAATAAGTGCAGCTGTGTTTATTTCAATTACTTAATTCACCAAGAGATGCAGGTTTACATTGCTAGAGACATGGTGGAGACACGGTAACCCATCTGAGTGAGAACGTTTGTTTTCTCAGAGCAGAGGACCATGAAGAAAACACGGGGTGCAACTTGGGCTTGCAAGATGGCCCATGTGCATGTGCAGAGTCCAAGAGAGTCAATATAAGGAAAGCACCAGGAAATGTTTTATCTCTGCTGATGCAATGGGTCATGCCCAGTATTTCATGCACCCGTTTTGACATGCAACCCTGTCAATATTACTTCTAGCTCTGCAGAATGAACATGCTGCCTCCAAAAGTAAGAACCATTAACAATCACAGTCCTATATCTGTTCTAAGAATAAACTTTTCTATATTAGTTGTAGTGGGTATCTGACTTAAGCATTTATTAAAGCTCACAGAACTATAATTGAACAGGGTGAATGTTACTGTACATAAATTATCTTTTAATTAAAAATTTTAACCTAGTAATTCTATAAATAAAAATACAGATGTGTGTGTTTATATATATACACACATATATATTTATTTATATTTAAATATTTACCCATGCATACATGCCAATACATGTATCAATGTATACATAACACAAATGTGTCTGTCTGTATGTATTCAAATGTACTTATTTCTCCTCACCACAGGAGTGGACACATAAAATTCTACTTTCCCATTTTGGGAGTGATAACTGAATATCCTTTTTTTTTTTTTTTTAATAAAATAACTGGAGAAAAAGCCTTTAGTTTGATGCAACCCTGTAGTCAGTGTCTCTCAGACTGCCACTACATTACTACTATATTTTTGTGCAAGGTTATCTTCAAACTGATTCATTATATTGTATTCTGTCTAAATCACAAACTCCTTGAAAGTTGGAACCATATAATCTATAATCCTATCTCTTTCTATATCCCCAATACAGTGCCTTTCAAATACTGGGTTTATTCCAAAAGAGTCCTACTGTTGTAAAAAGTAATGTCTTAAAGGTAATTGCGCTGTAGTAAGCAGTACTCTACAACAAACAACCAGGAGCTTTGCCTATTTGTGTGTTTATAATACAGACTGCAGAAGAAAACAAGTGTTCTAATGACACGAGTTCTTTAAATTCTTTGGAAATTTCTTTTGGATGGGCAGGTGACATGATGTCTTTTGGCACAATCTCCATTTGGATGAATCTACCAGAAGGTCTAATTAGCAGTAATTCCTACCTCAAACCTGAAGATGAACAGAAAATCTCACTTTAAAAATTTATGCTTCTAATAAGATGTGCCCATCTCTTTCTCCATTCCTCAACTGCCGCCTCAGCTTGAAAGAGCAGATGAAGGAAAATACGAAAGTGTATTGTTTTACATTTTAAGTGTTAAACATAAACATTACTTATACATTCTCTCATAGAATTTATCAGTATTATAGCTGTGATTAGGATGGGCTGATACCATGCCGTATTTCTTCCCTCAAATTTCTCCCATAGCCTAGGCATTTTCTAACCTGTATTGTACTGGTTTCCCTGATCTGTAAGTTTTAGTATTACCTTAACATAGCAACAACAAAAACAACCAAAAAAACATAGCAACAAAACTTGAATTAACATGACACAACTTGGTTGATACCAATATATATTATCATCAGTGAAATCAGAAGCTCAGATCAGAATCTTATGCTAAAAGTTAAACCACCAGGGTTTATTCAGTTCCCAAAATTGTATTTGAGATTAAACACACAAAATAAATACTGAAGCATTTTGAAATGCACTGGTCTTATGAGATAGTGGGAAACTGAAACAAGGATTCTGCACAGGGCTTCAGCATATACTTCCCAAGCTCTGTGCATTTAAGCTACCTTACATCATTCCACACTAATGCGATTTCTACCCTAGTTAATGACTCGGTGACAAAATGCAAGCCATCAGCAGTGCCAACCAAGAGTAATGAAGCATAGATGATGATTTACTTAATTATAAACATGATGTATCACTGTGGATGGACTTACTAGTGATCAGTGCCATATCCTTTCGTCCTTGTGAAGCCTACTGATGTGGCCACTACTAATGCTGGTAAACCTGCAAGAGAAGCATTGTCACACATCACATTCAGCTGTAACCACTGTGCATTCTGGCTCAAGAAAGCTAGGACAGACTCAAAATGCTTACACTGGAGAACTACCATTGCTTTAATTCTTTCGTGAAGTATGTTTCCATCACAAAATTTCTTTCAAGTACAAAAATATGAGAGCGACAGCTGGTCTTTTAACTCAGTGCACTTCTGTAATGTTGCTAGGTTACCACCACATTTGACATGGGTTTAAAGGAAATTAATAACAGAGATTTAGTCTATCTTTTAAGTTATTTTTTTCCCTAGGGGTCTACGCTGTTATAAAGGAAATTTATAGTTATAAAATCAGAAAGGCAAAAAACGGATATTGTGCTGTGATGGAATATCACAGAAATGGAACATTCAGTTGGCCTCGTATTGATCCACATCAGGTTGTACTTACAATAAGAGAAAAAATAAATCCTAGCACATAATTCTTTACAATTTACTTATTACAACAAGAATGTAGGATCAAGGTTAAGGGCTCTAAGGAATTAATTTTGGGGCCTCCTGATTATCCTCCTTTTAACAATCCTGAACAAAGTTCAGAACATATATAACGGTTTCTCTTCATGGACTTCTTGGTAGGTATCTCTCCACACATCACTCAGTCCCTCTTGGAGTTCAATTGCCTGCATAGCTGTGCCAATACTGACCTAACATCTTTTAGTTTACATTTATATGAATCACACTCTCATTACCCAAGTTCAGTGGCATGTCCCTGTGTTTCGGTGAACAGAGTTCAGTCTAATCTATGCTATTTACCTTTTCTTTCTTTCTTCTTCTTCCTTTTTTTTTTCTTTTCATTTTGATCATGACTTCTTTTCAGGAAGATGATGTTTGACTTTTCAGGTAGAAAAATCCATCATCTAATCACCTTCTGCCCATCTTCTTTCTTCCTATCATTTCCTCCCCTTCCTGCTATTCTCTTCTATGAGTCTTTTTAAGTGACATCCCTTTCTTTCGTGAGGTTTAATGACCAAAAACTATGAGGAACGTCTCAGAGGGATACGTCATAGTTTAAAACAGATATACCTCTCCCTCCACCCTGTATACACACATGCATGTGTGTGTGTGTGTGTGTGTATACACATATATATGACATTTTGATTGACTAGACCAAGTTCAGTAGAAAATATTTTCTCCTGGGTCATAGCTAGAGCATTAATAATCTTCATCTTGTACAATTTATTTTTTTCTAAATTTATTATGTTGCACTTTGCTATAATGAAATTGGTATGCCACTATCTGCCAACTCAGACTTCTTGATAGTTTAGCACCATCCGCTTAGCTTTTTTGCTACTCAGAGTAGTAGCAATATTATCTGTAAACTTGGAAACCAGCTGTGAGCTCTCTCCTCAAGATCTTTGGTAAAGATATTATTAAATAAGCTAGTTACCAATCCAGAAAATTGCCACTCTTTATATTTAAGGGAAGTCACTTACCTGGATTCTATATTTCTTGGATCGATGACACTAATTCATGATAAAAATGCTCCCTGATTCAATACCAATCTAACTTTAGAAGGTCTTTGACATAAAATACAGACAAAAGTTTTATGAAAATTATAAGTAGAATATATCCTCCAATTTCTTCTTAATGGCTTTCCCATTTGCTTGCGCAAAGAACCCTCATATGTTAATCGCACATGACAGCACCTTGCTGAAACCTGATGGATAATCTTTAAATAATCTGAATCCTAATTTTTCCAGTATGAATTATTCTGCTATTGTAATAAGTCTGCTTACTTGTAATTTTTCAGACTCCATCAAGCGCCCTATTCTCTAGTCTACCTGTATAGTAGGTATTTGCTGTATATTTGGCCCCAAATTCCCCATTTTTTTAGTTCAAGTTTTGAAACACAAAGACAAATGACAAAATCCTAAGGTTTTCTGAAACTAGGTTCTTAATTTAATTCTAAGTAAATGAAGCTAATTAATTAATTCCAATCAAGCATTAGAACTGGCCTTATGAAAAACACAAATCTTCAAGATGTCCATTTCATAAGGCAATTTGAGGGAAACTTTTCCTGATAAAGATAAGCAAAAAAAAAAAAAAAATTAATTCTCAGTCTGTCAACAATTCTTTTTCTCCTCCGAGGACTCCCCTGACTAGCTGTGAGGCTTCATTCATTCCATTACTACTTCACTCTACATGACTTCCTTCCTGTGACATGAATAGCTTAGTCCTTACTTGCTTTGAGCTCTCTTGGAACGGACTTCCTAAAGTTTTCTTAAGAGGAGTACATGACTAGTGACTATAACATGTACCTGTCTTGAGCCCCGAACGTTTTAGCACATTTTGTGTTTTCAGGACATATGAGCGGTGAACACTTTGCTTTTCTGCTTAGAGCTATCCCAGGACTCCGGTTACACCACTGCTTCACTGACTGGCTACGTGGTCATCCAATATTTACTCCTTTTTAAAGCTCCAAATGCCCAATGTTCAAAACTGACCAGTTTCATATATTTCCACTTCCACATATCAAATTGGACATAAAGAAAAGTAGCCTGGGGATAATCACACTCTACGGCTTCAATATGTCTTCAAAGTCATTTTAATAAGAGCATGAACAAGTATATTAATATGCTTACCCCATCCAAGGCACAAAAAACGTTTCCTTATAAGCCGTGTCCTAATTTTTCCAGTTACAGCCATATATGACTGCCACGCCTCAGTCAAAACCCAACAGAATGAAGCCAGGAAGAAAAAGTGCAAAAATGCAGTGGTAGTTGTACAGATGCTCTGTGGAAACAAAAAAGACTCACACTGAATATGGTGGGGGAGAATCATGAGTCCTCCAAGGGATCATTAATCTTCGACTCATTGCTTTTATCTCAAATATCTACCTCTCCTGTGTGACAGTGTAATTATTTACAGAAATTAGAAACCCTGCAGTCTTTATGCTGTATACAATATCTATGATAGAAAAAAATATGTCCTAATTCCGTTTGCATGTTCAATTTTTTATGAGGAGGAGGCAGAATGTAAATTAAAACCCAAGGGAGATTACCATTACTACTTTACTTGAAGTTTTTTTTCCTTGAAATGTAATTATTATGTAAAGAAACCTATCTTTGGTTTAATTTAAGTTACAGACATCTTGCATCATTCTTTTGGCTACATTCTTTATCCTTCCATTCTAGCTGATAATTCTTTGTTTTGTTTTTTTTATCTGTATTGATGTTAAGATTACATCCCAACAGCTATCCAAAAGGAAAAATTGCTTTTATACAAATGTGATATTCCTGGTGTAAGAGCAAAGTATAAAATGAGATTTGGCTAATAGCCTAGTACAAAAATAACATATGTATTTTAAAGTCCTTAATACATTGTTCTGTACTGTTACATTCCAATGTGTGTCCTAATAAAATCATTTTGAAAAGTTAATTGAGTCAGTGGCAGTACACAGCCATGATTTCACAGATATTTTATTTTACTACTGCCTAGCAATAGTTACTTGTGACTCATCTGCAAAGGTGAGCAGGTTCATTTTGGTAAGGGCTGCTACTTGTTTCACTACTGGCACAATATCTTTGTGTAAATCTTACTCAAATCCAAGTCTTCATCAAGCAGAACCAGTAACTAAACTACTCTCTTCCTCTGTCAGTTTCCATCTTGCTATTCCCAGAAACTGAAAAGAGCAAACATAGAACTAGAAAAAAATAATAATAAACTCGTTAACAGAGAAATAAAAGTACAACCCTCATCTTCCCGCCTCCACTCCAGTACACTGCTAAAGCAGAACAGCTTTTTAGACTTTTGGCCCAAACTAATCCTATTATTTATTCTATTAAAATTCACCAGATGTTAATTCAGCTTTTTAGTTCTTTCCATCCTATAAAAAGAACTTTACCATGTTTATCTCACCAGGATTTTTTTTTTTAAATGTTCAGAGATAATGTCCAGAAGCTGAGTAGCACTGTGCTAGGCATATAGCCTGTGGTTGAACTGATTATGACCACAATCATCATCATTTTGCAAATGGTACTAAAGCAAGCATTACTAGTTTTTGGCATGTGATAACTTGTTTCATGTGGCACTTAAATATACTTAATTACTTAGACTTATTTTCATAAAGATGTCAATTTGCTGTATGACAAAATCATGGATTTCCCAAACCCTCTTCCTCAGACCTTTATTCCTGCTTCAGGTATAACGCAGTAACTGTAACCAACTGTGCTCCCTCCCATACTTGAGACATTGAGACTTTTCTTCCAAGCTAAGGTTTGAATATCTACAGCTGACTACTTTGCTCACTCCTGATCTGCAGTTCCTGATCCTAATTTGAATTTCCAAGATAATTCTTCCCTTTAATACCTGAAGACTAGCTACACTTTCTAATTCACCTGTCACTTCCTTCCACCAGTTTGTTTCATCTCAATTGTTTGTCCTAGCAAAATTATTCCTTCTCCATTTTTAAACTATCAGTATAATATTATATAAAACAATGTAAAAATGTTAAAAATTAAATGCTAAGTACTGGATGCACTGTGATTTTGTAAGAAATAAGAAAACGCTCAATATGTCAATACAGAGACTTATAATTTGCTCTTTCTTTATTATGTTTGTTGCCTTGGGACTTTCTGATATGTACTTCGATTCTAATACAAATTGAAATACATGTAATTTGGGGCTACTGACATTTATTGCAATAATTCATGTCTCTGGATTAGAATATGGGCCACAATGTGTAGGAAAAAAAGGTATAGACTCTAGAGAAGTAAGAACCATTTCTATGACCAATAGCGTTCTAATATGATCAGATGCATATTCATATATATCTAGCAAGTTCTCTAACTATGAAGGAAAGTTGTCTCAACTTAAAGAATGTATATATATATGGACTAAAATGTCTAAAGACACAAAACTAGTCATACATGAAAAGTATAACAAAATATATGTTCCTGAGAAATAAAGAAAGAGGAATACACTTTGCCTCATTATCATATGAAGAATCTGTATAAAATCAGATACTCTACATAGAGAAACACAAAATTTTTCTACTGATACATTTGCTAAGCTGTCTTTTAAAAATACAACTTTTATAATAGCAAATTTCAAATAAATGCTTTTATTTACCACATTTGTCATCTCAGTTTCCATAGGGTGGCCATTCTAATTTTCAGGGCTCAAGATTCTTTGATTTTTTCTCCCACATAATCTAAATCCCATGTCAGTAGCCCATGAAGATCAACCATTCCTTGGATCCCCTCAGTACTAGAGATTTTTAGACTTACAAATCTCAAACTCCCAAGTCACTTTGTCTTAAACCTATATAGACAGGTTTACACTTTGTCATACGTTCAATCTGCCAACTACTGGATCCACTGTCACTGTTCAGATCTATAGCTTCTCCTTATTCATGTGTGTGTCTATTTTTGACTCCCACAATAGCTGAGTTTTTGTTTGTTTGTTTTGTTTTTGTGTGAGAGAGAGAGAGAGAGCGTGAGCGCACAAGTAGGCTCCCCGCTGAGGAAGGACCCTGATGCAAGACTTGATCCTAGAACTCTGGGTTCATGACCTGAGTAGAAGGCAGATACTTCACTGACTGAGCCACCCAGGCATCCCAAAACAACAGCTGAGTCTTGATAGCTTGTCATTTCAAACCCGAGACTCACCAGTACCTCAAGCAAATCGCTCGATTCTCCTACACCTGCCCTACTGAATCTCAATTGGGTCCTTTACAACTGATGAGTGTTGCTGTTGAAAAATACCACAAAACTTGAGAGGGCATTAAATTGGCAAACTGAGCACTGTTCACATTGTCACCCTCATGTGTACCATTCACCCCAAGTCCTTAGGGATAAAAGAAAAAGATTTCATGAAATAACTGGGGAGAAAAGAAGTATAAACTGTGGTTGATTAAAGTCTGTGAGAAATGCCTAAAAAACACAACAGATGAGTGCAGACTGAAGGAATCCCCAACTCAAAGCAAGATATTAGAAGCAGAGATGAAGACACGGAAATAGCGGATTAAGATACACAGATGACACACAGTTCTTACATCTGTTGGAAACTACTTTTGGAAGGAAAAAACAGAGAAATTTTCAAGGAAGGCAGCATTAAAGAAAGATTATGTAAAAGCTTCTCAGAACTTCAAAGATCCTCTGGGCTGAAGGAAAAATTAAAGATAACACACGTGTGTGCACACACACACACACACACCTCGATATGTTGTGATGAAATTTGTGAACATCAAGAATAAAGAGAAAAATCTTAAAAGCTGTCAGAGTCAAAAGAAAGATTACTTACAAAGGAAGAAGCATCAAATTGACATCAGATAGCTTATGAGCAACCCAGGATACAAGAAGACAGAGAATAGTATCTTGAGCAGTCTAAGGGAAAATAACTTTGAAGATCGAATTCTACACCCACCAAAGCTATTATTCAAGTGAGAGGCAGAAATAAAGATATTTTTAGAATTAAAGGAACTTTGAAGTTTACTACCTCAGGATTCTCTCTGAAAGAACTGTTAGACAATATAAACCAATAATAAGAAGAAATCCAGGAGGAAGGAATGAGATAAAAGACATAATGGACAGCAAAGAGGGTAATAAAATACACCAAGTTTACACAAATGTTTGTTTAAAAGCTTAAATGTACACATTTTAATTTTTAAAATACAACCACTTAAATATAAAATTTAAAAATAATGTAAGTGAAGCTTAATAAGTAAGGGAAATGAAAGTTACAAAGGATTAGGAGAAAATAAAAGTGTGCTAAGCCTTTTGGTTGTTGTTCTCAGGAATATTAGAGATACTAATTAGCTCTAGATGTTAGAAGAATATGTTTGAATAAGTGCATTAATGATGTTAAGGTAACCACAAAAGGTAGAAACAAATAATGTATTTATAAAATAGTAGAGGAAAAATAGAACTAAAAAAAAAATTCATCAGCCTAACTAAAGGCAGGCAAAGGGACAAAATAAACTAGAAAATATAAGTGAAAAAAAAACCTAAAATAATTCCAAACATATCAGAAATTATAGAAATGAGAATTTTTTAAATTCATTAGTTAAAAGTTAAGAACTTTTATATTGAATTAAAAAAAACCCAAATCTAGTAATGTTTTTATGAGATATACCTCAAACCCAATGACAGAGGAAAATTAGGAATAAAGAGATGAAAAGAGGTACATTTTAAGCAAATGCTAACATGCAAAAATCAGGTGTCACAATGCTAATATTGAAAAAAAAGCATTAAAAGAGATGAAGGACTTTTCATACTGATAAAGAAGCAGGTCATAAAGACATTTCCAAAGGAACATGTCTTTATGAAACTAAGAATTTTTCAAATATGTGAAACAAAAACTGAGAAAACTACAAGAATAAACTGTCAAAACTAAGTTTATAATGAAAAACAATTTGCAGCTCTCAGAAATTCATAGTAAATTTGGGCTCTTTCCATAGTTTGGCTGTTGTTGATAATGCTACTATAGCTTTCTGGGAGCATATACCCCTCTAAATTAGTACTTTTGTATCCTTTAGGTAAATTCCTAGTAGGGCAGATGAATGGATAAAGAGGAAATAGTAAATAGTGGAATATTACTCAGCCATGAAAAAGAATAAAATCTTGCCATTTGCAAGGACATGGATGGAGCTGAAGAGTACCACACTAAGTGAAACAAGTCAGTCAGAGAAAGACAAATATATGATTTCACTTACATGTGGGCTTTAAGAAACAAAACAAATGATCATGGGGGAAAAAAGAGAGACAGGCAAACCAAGAAACAAACACTAAACTATAGAGAACAAAGTGATGGTTACCAGAGAAGTGGGTGGGGGGTTAAATAGGTGATGGGGATTAAGGCATGCACATTTTACGATGAGTATTGGGTGTTATATGTAAATTTTGTACCCGAAACTAATACTACCCTGTATGTTAACTGAAATTTAAATAAAAACTTAGAAAAAAATGAAATATATCTCATTAGAAAACCCAAGAGTATCTATTTTTAAATTGTTAGAAATAATAATGAGAATCAACAAAGCGGCTAGATACAAGATAAATACATAAAAATTATATTTCCTGTACACTGAGATCAATATATAAAGTTTTTTTTATACACCATCAATATCCATTTGAAAATGTAACAGAAGATTTATAATTAATGATGACAACTTTATCTCTCTTTTCCCTTCCAAACCATGTTAACATTACCAAATTATTAAGCCACAGGAAAAAGAACAGACAGTAGACAACAGTGAACTCAAGATGCGTCAGTTCAGATGTTGAGAAAGGAAGGCATAACTGACTTAGAGTGACAAAGAATGTTACCACCTAAGTGCTTATAGAGTGTGGGAGGTGGTAATGGAAATATTGATGGTAATGGACCCAACTGACTCTGCAGACCTTCAAAAGGTTTTAATACCTGGAGACAGTAGGGACCAGAAACATAAGAAAGACTTTGCCTGAGGCTGAAAGAGAGAGAGGCTGGTTGAAAATCTATATACAGAATAGCTGAAACTCTGTGTTTCCTCTCCAACTCAGTGAAGTCCTGTACTGTCAGAGAGAGGTCTAGTCTCTGCAAAATTGAATAGGTTGTGTTCTGAACTCAAGTATCAGTCTCATTAATGGGTAGGTGTACAAGGCAGATACAAGTGTAAATATTGACTCTTAAGCATCCTCGTCTCATTTTCTCCTTACTTCTGCTCCCAGAATGCTAGCAGGTCAGAAATGAAAATCACCCCCAAGGGGAAGAAATCTTCAGATGCTGGCTCATCCTTCACTAAGATACTGTGAAATCTTTCATTAAGTCCATCTACCCATATAGAACTTTAAGTCATTTTTTAGGGCCTTGCTTTTATACATGAATACACAACCAGTGATATTCAGATAATTGAAAAAATCTTCCAACATGGAAAAAAGAAAAAAAGGTCAAGAACAGAAAAAGTGGGGGAGTGAGGAGAGACTATGGTGGTAACAGAAAAATAAAAACTTCAAAAGCAGGGGGCACCAGAATGGCTCAGTGGGTTGGGCCTCTGCCTTCGGCTCAGGTCATGATCTCAGGGTTCTGGGATTGAGCCCAGCATTGGGCTCTCTGCTCAGCAGGAAGCCTGCTTCCTCCTCTCTCTCTGCCTGCCTTTCTGCCTACTTGTGATCTCTATCTGTCAAATAAATAAATAAAATCTTTAAAAAACAAAACAAAACAAAACAAACCTTCAAAATCAGTCTAAGTCCTTCAGAAACTGAGAAAATGAATTGTACCTACAAAACAAAACCACTAGGGAAAGATTATCAGATGGAAAGAAAAGGTCCTATTCATAATGACGATAGAAACCATAAAACAACTCAAATACATTTAACAGGAGCTTCATGTAGAAAATTACAACATTTAATTAAGGGGCACAAAACAAGACATGATAAAACGGGAAAATATATATGGGAATTGGAGAATCAGGGTCATATAAATGTCAATCTTTCCCCAACTGATAAATATATTCAATATAATTCCCATCAAATTTTAATTTTCTTCTTTTAGTTTGGCAAACCAATTCTAAGTCATAGAGAAAATCAAATACAAAGAATAGCCCAGAAAGTTTAAAAAAAAATTAAAAAAAAAAAAGAAGAAAGAAAAGAAAGAAGCATACAGGGTTTTCCCAATGACATAAAACAGAATAATATGTAGACAGATGATCACCATCCCTATTTTGCCAATGATGCTTTGAAGAGACTAAGTTACTTAGCCAATGTCTCATGGTTAATGAGCTAGGAGGAGGAGTTAAAACATGGTCTCTGGGGCACCTGTGTGGCTCAGTGGGTTAAGCCACTGCCTTTGGCTTGGGTCATGATCTCAGGGTCCTGGGATCGAGTCCCGCATCGGGCTCTCTGCTCAGCAGGGAGCCTGCTTCCCTCTCTCTCTCTCTGCCTGCCTCTCTGCCTACTTGTGATCTCTGTCTGTCAAATAAATAAATAAATAATAAAATCTTTAAAAACAAAACAAAACAAAAAAACCATGGTCTCTGACTCCAGGGCTTGTGCATTTCCTTAACTCTGTCACACTGCTTTCTGACAATTTTTTTTTTTTTTTTGCACATACATAGTCTAATCCTCACAACCTTTTATATCCTCTCAATGTTCCTTCTTATTCCCAAATCAGATAACCTTGTCTTCAACATTACAGATGAGAAACAGACTATCCATATTATTGCTATCTTCATATTCCCCATACTCTTTACCCCCTTCCTCCTTTCCAAATCAGGCCCTTCCCCTTGCAGGAGGTGGTATAATAGAGTTAAGAGATAGAGCCTGGAATGGCATTTTGGGTTCACACACTGACTGCTGCATTTACTGGTTGTTACTTAAAATCTGTGTGCCTCTCTTTTCTCATTAAAAAAATGAGGAGAATTACAGCTTTTACCTCATAAGACTTGTGTAAAGATTAAAGAGCATGGTGCATATAGGTTTGATGCATAGTAACCATGCTTGATCCTATATTTGGTCAACTATATACTTGTCTCCTTTAGTTAGTTCCTGTATACCTATATACATAATTTCTTAGCCGACAAATCTGTTGAAATCTCTATCTTCAAATAACCAACCTATCCACCTTCTTTTTATTGGTTTATTCACAGTGGTTCTCATTGGGTGGCTCTCTCTCTTTCCAATTGTAGTCAAATTTCTTGAAAGGTTAAGCTATCCATCAGCTTCTTTACTACATGTTTACACATTTTCTTTCCCTCTAGCATCTCCCCTCAGTGTCCCTCTTACAGGAATCACCTATGACTTTCTAATTTCCAAATCTAACATATGGAACTTTTTTTTAAGTCTCCTACAAAGACTTTGGACCTTAACATTCTCATAGAGTCTTTCAAGTTTTCCGTAGCTCTAAAATTCTACAACAGCATGAATACTGTCTAATTAAAAGTCTAACAGAGCTATTCATTTCTTGAATTAATTTTGGCAATTTATATTTTACCACTAATTATCCATTTCATTTATATTTTCCAATGTCTTACTATGTGATTGTAGATAATGTCCTCATAAATTTTAAGAAATACTATTTTTTTTGCCTCTAAATTTGCTTATCTATGTTTCCTATTTCTTGGTCAAAGATGCCTGCTTTACTAATTTATTTCAAATCTTAATGATTCCTTAAGTCCAACTTTCTAGAAAAATATTATTACATTAATACCAAGATGAATTTCTTAAAGTGTAAAATATAATTATTTATTCTTTTCATTTGGCAGACGTTCAAGGATTCTAAGGGAAAAAATGAACTATGTTTACCTTATTCCCAGCATTCAAATAAATCAGAGTTCTAGCATTTAAAAATAAGCAATCATTGACACCAATTATGTAACTATTTCAAAAAGCAAAAGAGAAAATGCTTTTGAGGAGAGATATAGGATATTAAAAAAAAAAAAAAACTCCAAGCAATAGAGAATGCAGAGAAGCTTGTTTTTGCTAGAAATATGAAAAACAGAATTTTGAGATGAAACACCAGTAGAATATTTAGAAACTCTCAAACAGTATCAATATCTGCATACTTTAATTGCAGTGTTTATGGGGAAATCAAGAATTACTGAAGTTACTGCAAAATTTAACAATTTCAGATGAGCTGGAATCATTCCTACATATGAAGCAATTCTTATTTGAATTATTTAGATAATTTCCTCCACTCTCACACTAGTTTGTCTATAATAAGTAAATAGACAACATGATGACTATAGTTAACACTTCTGTTTGACATATAGGAAAGTTGAGGGTAAGTCCTAAGAGTTCTCATCACAAGGAGAATTTTTTTCTTGTTTTCTTTCTTTTCTTTTCACTGTGACTATATGAAAAGATGGATGATGTTGGCTGAACCCATTGTGATCACTTCACAATATGTGTAAATCAAGCCATTATGCTGAATGCTGTATACTTATACAGTGATTTATATCAGTTATTTATTAATAAAACTGGAAAAATTATGGATATGTATATCTTGATATTCACGTGGAATAAAACATGTTCAAGACATATAACCTTTTAATTCTGAGATGCACCTGTAACTCCTTACAAGTGAATGATGTTATGGGAAGAAATTCTGGTTCATCACTATAGTGGTTTCAAAGACAGCCCTTAAAAGGTTGCACTAATAACTATTTACATTGTTCAAAAAAGAGGTTTTTACAGACTAAAAATAAATTACTGTGTGAAATACATTAATGGATAAAAAGCGCTTGCACAAAGATAACACAAAACTCCATGTATAGTAAGTGCTCAGTAAATAATAGCTGTTAATAATAAGGTTATAATTAAAAGCATAATTAATTAATCCATAATTAAAATACATGGATTAATTTTCATTTGGCATAACAAATGTAACTGAAAATGTTTGAGACTACATTTTTTTTTGAGACTACATTTTAAAGGATGATAAAAAAACTAACTTATCAAGCACCTACTCTGTCTTAAACATCAACTTTGTGACAATGCCATATGGTAACTATTTCTATATGAGGAGATTAAGGTCAGAGAGGTTAAGTAACTTGTCTGAAGTTACACATGTAGCAAATGAAGGAGCAAATGTTCTTTTCTTTACCACATGTTGCCCTTTGCTGACATATTTTTATTTCTATGGTTATACTACATTATATCAAGCCAGTGCAAATTGTTGTGCAATAGCAGGATGGAGATGGTAAATAAATAGATGTTAAGATATACAACAAAAATCACATTAAGTGATTAGTCTTTTTTTTCCAAATCACAACCAAAAGAAGAATGCATCACTGGCTAACTGAACATCATGATGATGATGATGATGATGATGATGATAAGAAGAAGAAGAAAAGGATGCATCATTTAAAAATATAGTTTTGGTTATGAAGAGCCCATCAGCACATGTGCAAACATAGTTTGAGGTTATCTGGACAGAGCAAATCCCAATGAGATGTCCAGTGGAACTGTGACTACAAGATTCATCATGTTGTAATTAAAGGTTTTATGATATTAATTCCATCAAAAATTTCTGTTAATGTCACTTCATTCAACCTCCTTCATTCCATAGCTGCTGTGACATGCTATATCAAAAGCTATGTCATTTGTAGATAACAGACAAATGTCTCTCATAGATCCAAATACTTAGCTGGTGCATTCCTCCTCTTGGATATAGTGGAAAATATCAATAGAAGAGATTTTATAGGATTTAGTTTTCTCTTGAAAACTCTTGTTTCACTACTAAAAAGTTGGAATACCTCCTTAAAAACTATGGCACAAAGCTATGATAAAGAAACATTATCATCTCTCTGATCCATCTTTTTGGGGAAAAAAACACTTTGGAAAATGGAAGAAATTGCTAATATAAAGTCATGTATGATATGAAATAACAAATGAATGAAGAAACACAGGCAGTTGCTAAATATGAGAATCTCAAACAATAACAATTCTTATTTGCTAGGCTTTTATAATTTCATATTAAAATGAAGCAGTACTATTAAAAAGGAAAGAAATGCTAGATAGATGTCAATAGAGATAAAAATCTGTCTCACAGATGTCAAAAATATGTATCTTGCAGAAAACATGTTCATATTTTGAAGACCTTGGAAAGTTTGTCACACATAACAGGAAAATCTGAGTCTTTGAAATGTGTCCTTTGGGAGACTAAACATTTGTACATTGTACCAAGCAGATGCTTCATTATACACTGTTATCTCCAGGCTTAGAAAATGACAATTTTATTCAAAATGAAATATAATTAAGTCACTTGCTAAATAAGGCCAAGAGTTCAGCTAAAGCTTTACTAATAATTTAGAAATTTTATAAAATGTGTTATAAGCGTTAAGATGTCTCTGAGAATTGATTTATGCTGTGTTCTATAACAGAAGAGAAAAATCAATTGTGAGTGGAATTATACCCTCCAATGTAATGAAGCACCATATAGGGTCACTCAAAAAAGGATGATAGAAATGGAAGTACAAAGTTGCCTTCAGCTTGTATCGAGCAAAGAAAACAAAACTTTGTAGCTCTGTTGTTGAGGTTTCTAGACAAAACGTTTCTCTGAGGATTGGGAAGGCAAAGCAAAGTAACTCTTTTATATCAAAAAGACATTTGTTTATTCCATTTATCAAGTTTAATCACCAGTCTGACTTGGTGTCACAAAACTATTTCAATATGGAATGAAAACAGTTTTTGATTCAGGGGTGCTGGGTGGCTCAGTGGGTTAAGCCTCTGCCTTTGGCTCAGGTCATGATCTCAGGGTCCTGGGATCGAGTCCCGTTTAGGGCTCTCTGCTGGCAGGAAGCCTGCTCCCCATCCTCTCTCTCTCTGCCTCTCTGCCTACTTGTGATCTCTGTCAAATAAATAAATAAAATCCTTTAAAAAAAATTTATTTATTTATTTATTTATTTGACAGACAGAGATCGTAAGTAGGCAGAGAGGCAGGCAGAGAGAGAGAGGAGGAAGCAGGCTCCCTACTGAGCAGAGAGCCCGATGCGGGGCTCGATCCCAGGACCCTGGGATCATGACCTGAGCCGAAGGCAGCGGCTTAACCACTGAGCCACCCAGGCGCCCCCCTTTAAAAATTTTTTAAAATAGTTTTTGATTCAGAGGTGGTATAGGATGAAAACGTCCTACTCTGCAAAGGCAGGCTAGTATTTCTCAGCCTTGGTTGTGCTATAGGATCACCTGGGGAGCTCTAAAAATGAAGAACTATTAATGCTATCCCCTAAGATTCTGATCTAGTCAGCCTAGGGTGGAGCTTCAGCATCAGCATTGCTAGGGCTCCCCAGGTGATTCTAATGGGTAGCCAGTGCTCACAATCAGCATCTAGAACAATCACAGACTGACTCCTAGCCATGGAAGCTACCAAATGTGTGACCTTGCACAAACTATTCACTTCTCACAGCCTCAAAGTCTTGGAGCTGTTGGATGAGAGTTAAAGTATTTACTACATTGGGTTATTTTAAGATTACACGTAATAAATGTAAAGTGCTTAGTTCTCAAGGGGTTCTAAAAAGTATTAAACAGTAATGACCATTCATGCAAATTCTCAACCCCTTAGAGTAACTTACCTCATCTTAGGTAGTTCCTAAAGTTCTGGAAAGAGTAATGAAAATGGAGTCCTTTGCTATGTATTTATATTTGAACTTAGAATGACCTTAAGAATGTATAGACTTCTTTATAGTTTCTGCTATGAAAATAGAGTCCAATAGCTAACAATGAAGGGTGTGTGTGGGGGGGAAAGAGCACAACAGAGTAAGGCTAGTCTTAAATTATGCTAAATGTGATCATTGGGCCAGTTTTAGGACTCTGGGCATGTTGATTTAGGGAGATCTCAAAGAACTTCTACTCCAAAGTACCAACTGTCAATCCTGAGTTTGGATACAAATCCCTAATTGCTTATCTCTGAGACACCCAACCCCAGATATTTCAAACCCATATGTCTAAAAATTAACTTTTCACCCTCCCTGTTAAGCTAGATTCTCCTTTTGTGTATGGACTTCACTGACCTCTCTATTTCTGTGACCTTAGATGGGGCCATCACTCACTCTCTCCTGAAGTATTAGTGATAGAGGGAGATTTCTGTGAGGAGAGCACCCTTCTGTTGGTCCTTCTTCCTTCGGCAAGAATGAAGTGAAGCTCCAGACCTAAGTATGACAAGATGTTCCTATTCTTTCCCCTCTACAAGTTAAAGAAGAAAAAAAAGAAAGAAAGAAAGAAAGAAAGGTCTTAGACTATATCTGCCATATACTAAGTCCTAAATAAATATGACCGTAGTTACCAGTATTTTAATAATTACTCCAAGGGGAACTGAATATAAGGTTTATTTCTACAATGAGAAATACTAAAGTATGTTTAAATGTTAAGTGAAGAATCAAATAAAGAAACTGTCCTGTCTCCACGGACAGGAGAAATCTGATAAAAATGAAATTTCAAGCACAAGAGAAGAACTAGCCTTTGATAAGAAGAAAGTCCTCTCTTGATTTAAAGCATGCAGGAAGGAACAAAGATGAGGTGAAAATGTAGATAAGATAGCATATCTTAGCTACATTATCCTTGTTAGCCATCATGGCTACCAAATTCTTTTTGAAGTAGAAGTTGGGTCTATTGTTAAAGCTAAAGATGTAGAAAGGAAATCAGTGGTTTGAATATGTTTGAACAAATCAGAAATTCTCTTGAGAACTGGAAAACCAGGTAACATGGAATTGCCAGGCAGCATTGAAGCTACCTTGAGCTGAGTAATCACACACTTGTCAGCTCCAAAACCAAAGACTATGCAGCATAGACGTCCCTCCGCCCACCTCTGAAATCAAGAATTCTAGTCCCCTGCAAAAGTAAAGAAATACTAGTTTTGCTATTTTTCTAGAGGGGTTTTCTCTGGGTTCCTGTTTTAATGGACCATCTGGTATATGGTTCCATTTTCTTCCCCCTTTGACTACACATGATGCACACCTTACTATTATGTCCAAGAAGATACAAACCAGCTCTATGGAAACAATGGAAGCTAGAACAAATCAAGATTTTAGTCCATTGGTTGGGAAATGCTGAAATCACAATGTAACAAATCTCATACACTGGAAGCAAAATCGAAGAAGTGTCTCAAGCTTCTTATCTTTTGATAAACAATTACCTTTGAAAGTTTAGAAACCTACTAGGCTAGATTCTCAGTTTCTCAGCAGGTGGAACAGATGACTACATTCAGAGTACTATAATCCAGATTGGACAAAAATAACAGATGGCAAAACACACTATTTCTAGTACCATTACTTTTACAAGCAACGGCTATAAATACCTTTTTGGAAGACATTCATTTATTGGAAAAGAACAGTTTAGTCCACACAAACCCCAAGTGATCTTTTCCTTTACCGTGTCTTAAAAGATTTTATCATTGAAGGATTTAGCATCAAAATAGTTACTGAGTACCGAGTGCATGAAAAATCCAGCATGAGGCAAGTTTTAAACATTTTACACAAAACCATAAAAATTACATATGTGTAAAAACACATTTGTAAGCATTTACGACATATGCATGTGTTTAAGTTGGATTACTGTAATGAGTAAAGTCAAGAAGATAAGGATACTTCATATACTGAATTGACTTTTTTGATAAAACAGATTCCTAAAATTATTTTATTTCTTTTATCACTATAAAATAGAACTGAATTTTATTAGTACAGTTCACTTTCAAATCCAGAGTCTAATCAAGACTAGCAAAAAGTTGGTTGAAAGGAGGAAGGAAGTACATTTTTTAAAAAAATTTTATCTGGGGGGGGTGTGGGAGGTGGAGAGAGAGAGAGTCTTTAAGCAGGCTCTCTGCTGAATGAGGAGCCCCTGACATGGGGCTCGATCTCAGAACCCCGAGATCAACGAACTGGTTGAAATCAAGAGTCAGATGCTCAACCGACTAAACTACCCAGGCGCCCCAGGAAGTACAGCATTATTTTACTTTATTTTTACAACATTAAAAAATTAGTAATGTATTATGCAATACCCTCAAACTTTGTTTAGAAATGGTGACAGCTGGATCACAATGTTTCTTGGTTGAGCCCAACTACGAAGCTCCTTTGGTTTCAGTACGACATGTCTTGCTTTATACCATTTCCTCTTATCATATTTAAGGTATTTATTACAACCAAGTAAAAAGTGTCAAGAGGAAAATAGAAGCAAAGTCCCAAAGACCATTATGTCAAAAATAGATTTTACCAAATATTTTAAGTATAGTCTTCTATTCTTATATCACGACTTTAAATTATACAGTTTAAAGTAATGTAGATGAGCGGAGAAACTCCCTCCATTTTTACTCACAAGTAGAACAGTAGTGTAGGGAGAGAAAAAGAGATCTGGGCCCAAGGTTGACGGGGAGAGGGTGAGGAGGGGAGGAGAAGGAGTTGAAATGTGTTCCCAGTCTTCTCTAAAGAGCTATAATTTCATTCTCCTCATTTTAAGAGGGTGAAAACCGCTCCTCTCACCCCACCTCCAACCTTGCCTCCTTCTATTCTTCTCCATACATTTTTGCCTTCTGAGGAGAGGCGTGGCAGCAGTCAAAGTTAGTATGGGAGCAGGAAAGAGAGAAGAAAGAGAATCCAATTACATCTAACAACTTGTCCTCCTACTTTGACCACAATGTCTTAATGCCAGGATTCCACAAGGA
Organism: Mustela nivalis; assembly: GCF_964662115.1. Lineage (NCBI taxonomy): Eukaryota > Metazoa > Chordata > Mammalia > Carnivora > Mustelidae > Mustela > Mustela nivalis. The sequence continues at coordinate 109,882,080 of NC_139024.1, read as the reverse complement.
AGAGAGCTTTGTGCAGAATCGACTTGACTCAAATGAACCAAATACCGTACTTTATAAATAACTGAATCATTTCAAATAAAGCTAATATTATATAAATAATACCTGTCTTTTCTAAGTACCTACTTATTTATCTTATTCAGTTCAATATGAATATGCTAAGCGTATATTTCTAAAGGGAATCAGATTATGATTCATATTCAGTTCTCAATTACAGCCTCTCAATGCATGAAATATTCTCTTGTAGTAAATGAAGCACTTTGAGAAGAATACACATTCTTTCAGGTTTCTAGGATCCTGTTTAATGCAGGACTATAGCATATAATGATTGTACCTTTGAATAATACAACACCTTTTTTCGCTCCCTGAATTCAAAATCACTTTCTCTTATATTATTCTATTATTTGTTAGAAACTTCTATTCTTATGCTTATTTCATTGATTATAGCTTCCTAAGGTCAGGTTTGTTTTCCTTTTATTAAATCCAGTGGAATACCTAGCACACAAGTTTTATCCAGTAAATATTTACCGTATGAAAAAATTTAAGAAAATAACTCTGTTATTAATACTTTCAAAGGAGATTTTGGTCTGAATATATATGTCCTTGCTTAGTGATAACTATGTGTGAGGAATTCTTCACCACTGTTGTAGAAAAGACCAGCTTCCTCAATCCTTGCTCGGTCCTTCTCACATGGCAGAATATTTAAAAAAAAAAAAAAAAAAATGGGTGCCTGGGTGGCTCAGTTGGTTGAGCACCTGCCTTCGGCTCAGGTCATGATGCCAGACTTCCAGGATCAAGTCCCGCATCGGGCTCCCAGCTCCTTGGGGAGTCTGCTTCTCCCTCTGACCTTCTCCTCTCTCATGCTCTCTCTCACTCATTCTCCCTCAAATAAATAAATAAAATCTTTAAAAAAAAAAAAAAGTAACCTTTGAGCACATGGGGATCCGGAATAAAAACTGAACTTCCCAGCCTTTCTTTTAAGGTGATCTATAAATAGATTCTTGCCCCTAGAAGACTGACAATAGTATAGGAAATATTGGAATAATATTGGAAAGTTATCTTTTTCTTCTTTCCCTGTTTTCCTTTGTTATCAGATGGAATGTTTACATGACGGCTGCAGCTAGTTACAGTAATCTTGGACACTGAGGTGGAAATTTCAAGTCAGAATAAGGTCAGGAGGAAATGGGCCCCTTGTGACCAGGGAGCTGCCTACATTTATGTGAGCATGAAATAAACTTTTATCTTTTCTATATCACTCTTGTTTTGGGTTTTTCCCATAATTCAGTTAAGCCTATTTGTTACATTTGGTATCAATACATAAAAGACAGACATGTTTCATCATGCTCTCTCTTGATAAAATATTATATACTACGCTTAAATAAATGTGACCTATGAACCAACTGGAATAAATTTATACTTATTTTCTAAGCTCTAAAATCAATCCAATTATTCACACTTCCTTTAATAGGCTCTGAACCATTTATTCCTCAACTCCACTGAAACCCCTTGACTTAGGAATAATATCTGTGAAGTGCAATAAGTTTTAAAAAAAACTTTAACACTCCCTAACTCAGAATGCCTGGATGGCTCAGTGGGTTAAGCCTGCCTTCAGCTCAGGTCATGACCTTAAGGTTTTGGGATTGAGCCCCGCATGGGCTCCCTGCCCAGCGGGGAGTCTGCTTTTCCCTCTGCCTCTGCTCTCCCCATGCTTGTGCTCTCTCTCCCTCTCTCTGACAAATAAATAAATAAAATCTTTAAATAAAATTCTATCTTGTATGAACCTTATATCTAACAGGAAAAGTAGATAGAATCACTGTAATTTTAAGTTTATGGATGAATAAAACATGCCCAGCGAAGCTGAGAGATTTTCCTAAAGTCACACAGTAAAGATCCAAAGTCATGTCTTTTGATTTATTTCATATCTCATTTACTTTCCTCCGCACCAAATGATCTTAGTGGATTTGTTTGAATTAGAAATGACCTTTATCATCTAAAATTATTATACTAGAGCAGATCTTCTCACAAAACATGTAAAACTTCTCACTAAATAAAATTCTTACCTTTTTCCTCCCTGATTTTCTAGTACATGCATGTCAAGATTCCTATGTTTCATATTGTCCTAATTGTGATATTGCCCCCAGAATTTACACTCGAGTTTAAAATTTAATACATAACATGGAATGAACCACCTCAGACCCTTATTTGGGATTGGGCACTCTGTGGCAGAGAAAGATTTAACATGTGTGCCAGCCATACATCCCAAATTTTCCTCCGTCAGCAGGACAACTTCCCCTAGTTCTTCCACTAGGATGTCCAGTTGGCCCATGATGAATGAGGACTACTAGGTATGTGATCCTTCTGGTATCGTTTACTATAGATCTTGAACCCAGAAACTGATAGGGCTTAGGAGAAAAAATATTCCACCTGTTTCAGTAAATAAAGGCAGAAGTAGGTCAAGCACAGCATTTGAAAAGTGTCTGAGAAAGGTTTAGAAGAATCTAGGAGATATGGCAATAATGTAATGTCCACTTAACTATTTTAAATAGGATATTGCAGGAACTCAAAATACACCAATATTAAAACAAAACAAAACAAAACAAAACACCCTCACTTTTTTTTTAACCTGACTTATTTTTAATGTGGATCACTCAAGAATGAAGACAACTTTTAGCCTTGCTTAAAATGCAGCACTTGGCACAAGTGTGATTCTGAAATCCCTGAGAAATGCAGCTGTATTTTGTAATGATGGATTCTTTAGTATCCTAACTTTATAAAGAATAATGACATTAAGATAAATTGTTGGAATCAAATACATGTCGATAAAAAGCAGTCATTACTGAGAATGCAATGCAGCTCTGCTTCATCCTCTACTTTGAAACTAGGGTAGGAGCCTAATTAGGAAAGCAAGAATGTTGTTGGTGACAAAAGAGGTTATTTTTACAAACATAACTAATACAGTGTCTTGAGAAAGAAACAAAGAGAAGAGGAGAATGAGAAGGTTTCACTCACGTAAACCACAAACTGCAGTGCAGTGTGATAGGGTCTATTGTAAGAAGCTTTGATCTCCAGGTGAGTGTGAAAAATCTGATGGGACACTCTGGGAGATCTTGCTTGACCTCTAAAGTCTTTGATATGCCCTCATACGTTCCACTGGTCCCTGTCCTACTGGATCAGCCCCATAAGCTCGATTCACATTGCATTATTATTATAGTTTCCTTGTTTGTCTCTCACTCCTCCCCTTCCCCCCCACCCCCGCCCTGACACACGCTTACACAATAGAATTGAAGTATCAAGGAGGGAGCTTCCATTTGCTTTAATTTTGTTGCTGCCATTGTATACCCCCCAAACTGAGTACTGAGCCTGACCTGTGTTAAGAAATAAAAACCCTCAGGCGCTGAATGAATGAATGATGAGTGAATTACCCTGAATGAAGGAGCAGCTTCTGTCTTTGCACGGCTGTATTAACGTGTCTGGTTATCTCCCTGAATGTAAGCTTCCTAAAACAGTTCTATTTTCAATTCACCTCTCTATATGTTACTTTGCCCAGCACATGGGTTATCGATGATTCACAAATGAAAAGATGTTCATGTTTTTCCCGTGAGTAAAAAGAGGCAACATGCTATATTTTGACATGGAGGCGAGAGACTTCAGATAAAATCAAAACAAAAGATAAATCTTCGTGATCCTGCTTTATAAAGAAATTATGTGTTGGATGATAATACACCAAGGCATCACTGGGCTTAGGTAGATAGTATTAGGATGGTTCTAGATGATCATGACATATTCTGAATTTCTATGATGTGAAAGAAAGTTCACATTAATTTACTAATCCGCACAATAACATGAATGTATATTTAGAGTCAGTGATAAGACTATGTAGGGGTTTGAAGAGTAAGAGAAAGCTCTGTGGTCAAAGAAACAGCCCAATGATTATTTATGTGAGCTTAAGATGGGATGGCCTCCTTAAGCCAGATCTTGATAAATGTGACCACGCCCTAGGGCTGGTGCCTATTGAGCTAGTTGGTTTCACCCGTTTTTCTCTCCTCCCATCCCCCCCCCCCCCAAATTCTGACACACTCATCTTCCTTGGCCCCAGAGTAACCCTGAAAGCGCTTATATGCAGAAAGACATAAATGTGACCCTTAATACTAAACAAAGGATTAAAGTGAGTGAGGAGCATCTCGTTCATAGCAGGAAGGCAGCAACTTATTATAAGTGAAAGATAATCTCACAGTTCTAGTCAGGAAGTAACTCATGTTCTACCAATCTCTACTGACCAGAAAAAGTGAACTTTATGAAAACAGTAATAATCGCTGTAATAATGGCTTGTGGCACTGTCACAACTTGAACATTTTGTGATCAATAATCCGAGAGGGATTAAAAAATGTTCCTTTGTTTTAGGAACAAATATATTTAGGGTAAGTATAATTTAGGAAATTGTATTTTTAATGACCATTAAAATTCCTTTTCGGGGGATACCTGGATGGCTCAGTTGGCTGAGCATCCGCCTTCAGCTCAGGTCATGATCTCACGGTCCTGGGATCGAGCCCCACACTGGGCTACCTGCTCAGCAGGGAGTCTGCTTCTACCTCTTCCTCTGCCTCTCTCCTTGCTTGAGTGCACTCTCATAGTCTCTCTCTCTCTCTTAGATAAATAAATAAAAAAATAAATAAAATTCCTTTTTTGTTTGTTTGTTTGTTTTGTTTCAATTTGAATGGCTACTAGGTGCCAAGTACTGAACTAAGTGGTTAGTTGCATTACTCTTAACCTTTACAACAGTCCTTCCAGAAAGTATTACCATTGATTATTATAACCATATACAAATAAGGAAAATGAGGCTCCAACAGATTAAGCAAGAAGATCAAAGTCCCATAAAATATAATGAGCTATGCTGGGATTCATATCTAAACACCCTGAACTCCTCAGCCCATGCTCTTACGTGACTCCATATTTCCTCTTAAGTATTTGAAAACTATAGATTCACACCTGATCCACAACAGACTTGGTGACTTACACATGCTATTAGCTACAATCTGCCATTTGCAAACCATTTTTTTAAAAAATATTTTATTTATTTATTGGACAGACAGAGATCGCAAGTAGGCAGAGAGGCAGGCAGAGAGGGGGCTCGGAAGCAGGCTCCCCGCTGAGCCAAGAGCCCGATGCGGGGCTCGATTTCAGGACCCTCAGATTATGACCTGATCTGAGGGCAGAGCCACCCAAGCGCCCTGCAAACCTTTTTTTTTTTAAATAGAAAGACTAGCACATACCTTCAAAGTTGAAAATGTCGATAGACCTAACTAGCCTGCCTAGAGGAGATAAACTTGGGAAAAATGACTTCTGTAGAGTGAGATGCCGCATTCCGTCTGATCAAAGCGAAACAGTACAAGACACAATTGGACATATAGCTTTTACATACAAAGACTGACAAAATAGAACTACCAAAGAAGCAAAAACGTTAACTTTTACTTGAGTATAAGGTACCTAAGAGTCCAAATCAATATAGCTAAAAACATAAAGATGACAAAGAGTTGCAGCATCTAAGATACCTAGTTTCATTTTTATTAACATCCAGTAGCTATTTTTATCATACTCCCACTGCTAGTAGGAAAAGAATCTAAGAAACATATTATCCAGGAGAGGAAAGAACATTTTAACTTTTTCTTTTAAAATCTTTTTCTTTTTGAAAAAGTCTTTGAAGTCCCAGAATCAGGAGTTTAAACTTCTTTAATATATTCACGTTCTGTGCATGTTATATATCTGTTTTGATTCAAAGTCTGGAGATAAGGGATTTTCCGTGATGATTTAATTATTCATGAAATATAATTTTTAAGGAGAAAACCTACAACATCTACAACCCAAGTTTTAAAATGGTCAACTTGCTTTGCTCTTCAGTATTAAGCCAAGACTGTTACAATTTTGGTTCAACTTGGCTATGAGAAAATAAACATACAACCTCATTTTTTTTAAAAAAAATATGATTTGGTGGAAATTTTTGCTTCAAAAATTATTGAAAGAAGAACAAAACAGAAAGAAAAGTCAAAAGGAGATAAAAGTATAAGGTGGGTCGCAAACAGAAGCAGAGCTATGAGAGCATTTGCAGAGCGGGGAGAGCACTCTGAGGTCAAGGACAGCAGCTTTGATAGGAGAGTCATAATTTATAGGAGACCGTTATTACTGAGCGGATGATGGGGTTCTATTTTGCGACTAAACCAAACCCTAAACTCTAGAAATGTAAAAGCTACTTTTTCTAGGCCTCTCATTACACAAAAAAGCCCTTCAGAGATAGATTAGTTTTATGTGAAATTTAAAAAAACAAAAAACAAAACAAAACAAAAAAACAACCACCACCAGTGTCTCTTATTGTGTAGGAAAGAATATTTAGGGTGAAAATGAACATAAACAGCAAGCAGAGCTTGAGATGAGATGGCCTCCAAAAAGGATCAGATGATATAAGAAGTGAATATAGGACAGAACTTCCTAAGAAGGGATGTGTTGAGCGAGGAACTGCAGGACATAACGGGTGAGAAGGGCAAACTGCCCAACTTCAGAGAGGCTTCTTCCTGAAGCAAGGCCACCTCCTTTTCCTTAGAGTATTGACTTGAAAAAGCTTGGAATTATAAACTTTTTCTGGGCCACTTTGAGATGTAAATCTTTTACAGCCCAAAATCATCTCCAAAATCATCTTTTTTTTTTTTTCTAACAATTTTATTTATTTGAGAGAGGAATGTGTGTGTGAGAGAGAGAGAGAGTATGTGGGTGAGCACAAGCAGGGGGAGGGGCAGAAGGCGAGGGAGAAGCAGACTCCCTGCTCAGCAGGGAGCCCAATCCCAGAACTCTGAGATCATGCCCTGAGCTGAAAGCAAACAAAGGAAATGCTTAAATGAATGGGCCACCCAGGTGCCCCTAGGAACATCTTTCTTAAGAATCTAAAAACTCTCTCTTTGAAATGTACTCATCAAAAAGATGGTGTCCCTGTCTCTCCATCCCTGCAGAAGGGTAAGGGCCAAATTTGGATAAGCAATCATGTGCCAACATGGGTGGCCTAATCACATTGACCAGCCTTCCCCCATCACCGACTGGTACTTCCCATTCATCAGCACCAGAGTTTAATGATCCTCCCTCTTTTTGTTACGGCAGAGTTGAGTTCAATCTCTTTGCCCTATTGTAATTGTCTTTCTTCTCTGTTGCAATAAAAAGTCTTGTCATTTTTCTAAACCATTTTTTTAAAAGATTTTATTTATTTATTTGTCAGAGAGAGAGAGAGAGAGCACAGGCAGAGTGGCAGGCAGAGTCAGAGGGAGAGGCAGGCTCCCTGCGGGGCAAGGAGCCCGGCACGGGACTCGATCCCAGGACGCCGGGATCATGACCCGAGCCGAAGGCAGCTGCTTAACCAACTGAGCCACCCAAGTGTCCAGTGCAACTTTTCTTTTACAAGGGGAATAAGCTTAGAGCCACTGAGTGCCTACTTGAGTAATCCTACATCGCTCTCATAATAATGGTGTGAGAACACAAGTTCCAAGAGGTCAAGCAACCAAAGTAAATACTTAGTAAGTGGAAGAATAGGAATTCACGCTATGAGCTCCTTCTCAGTAAGGCCAAGCTCTTCTTACTTTTTATGTAAAAGAAAAAGCTAAAAACACAAATGATACATGTAAAAAAAGAAATTTGACAGAATTTGATTTTGAATCTATTTTTCATACTAAAATCATACATCAAAACAAAACTAAAATGTCTATTTTGAGTGCAACTCAAAATAGTACCTTTTTAGTGTTTATTTGCTTGGCTGCTTCTCCCATTTTAAGGTGTTCCTTAAATCAGCAAATGAGACCCTTCTTCCTGAGTTCATCTTGTACAATTTGTGAACCATCCTCTGGAGATGTTTTGTTCTCCTTTCATTCAAGGCCTCTGAAAACTGACATTCCCCCTCCTTTCTTACCAGCTTTAGTAAGCAGACTGCGGGGGGAGAAAGTTCAGAGTTACCTCCTTTGCCTCCTTTGTATCTTAATGATAGGAAATGACAGTACTTTAGAGGTGGCTTTTCTTGAAGTAGAGGTTTCCTTAATCTGTACTGGAATTAATGAAAAGCAGAAAGATGACAGAGTGGGATCTCCCCAGCCTTTGTTGGATTGGCATGTATTGGTTCTTTGGACTTCAATACATCACCAAGCTCCACTGGAAAACAACAACAACAACAACAACAAAAAAAAACCATGACCTCCACTATCAACACTGCAACAAAATTCAGAGGACCAAGGCTTGTTGACCAAACTCCTGAAGTTTCTGCCATTGATGCACAGATGCAGTTTTGCATCAGTTAAGCTGCACTGATTACTGAGTGAAAATCTGAGAAAGACAGGAGCCAGGCTACAAGCTGCTTTACTGTGGCAAGATGACAACAGAAGCCTACGATACAGCCAAACTCTGCTTTTACCCTATTGGTATCCTCAATCTTTTTTTTTTTTTTTTTAAGACTTTATTTAACAGAGAGAGAGAGAGGTAGATCACAAACAGGCAGAGAGGCAGTCAAAGAGAGAGAGAAGAGGAAGCAGGCTCCCTGCTGAAAAGAGAGCCCGATGCAGGGCTTGATCCCAGGACCCTGAGATCATGACCTGAGCCAAAGGCAGAGGCTTAACCCACTGAGCCACCCAGGTGCCCTGGTATCCTCAATCTTTTAAATAGGCAGTAGCAGATTTCTCAGAAAGAACAATGTCTACAAATGGATCAATCATATTCCTAGCACGGAGCCCAATGAGTCATGCGACCCCTGGAAGCGATGATAAGTTCAGAGTCTGGGTTCAGACTTCTCTGCTGAGGGTTCCATAAAGCATCATGGCTTGGTCTCTATGTCCCTTATAGGAATGGTCTGAGGATACTATGACATAATTCAAGTGAATGTATTTTGAAATAAAAGCTTGGTAAGTTAGGAGAATTATTTTTATTACTAAGAGAGTGGCCATCTGTTTCTGAAGAACTCAAGTGAGAACATGACTCTTTGCTTTATATGGAGTAATTTTCAGATAATACGTTTTCACTGCCTCCTGCGCTTAGAACATTACTTGAGCTGAAAGATACTCTGTCTCATAATTCTCTGACATGTGTAGCACTCTAATTATTTTTAAGGAAGACATCAATTCATATTAACTGCTGATAAATACAGACATGTCCCAAAATGTGCACTTGGGAGATGGGAAAAGTAAGATAAGCAAGCAAGGATAGCATAAGTGAATAAATAATGAAGAGACCGGAAACACTATGGAGTCTCTCATTTGTAAATTGTTATTTCAGGAAATAACCATCCATACTGGCTATTTACCATGATTAACCTTCACGCATCTATTTAATTCCTTAAATTTTTAGTGCAATTCTGTCAATTGTACTTACTACCTCTATTAACAATAAGAATCCTAGCTCACTTTGGATGTCCATCATTTGAGTTCATATGGAAATTAGAACAAAGTGTTCCATGTTTGGTGGGAGTCACCAACAAAGTGCAATTTTATGTTTGGCTTAAATGTCAACAGAAGCAGCGAGGATAACACAACTCCTCAGGCTAGCTGTACAATATTATAAGCCATTTTACATATGTAAACACGATGCTACTAATCTAAGAAGTAGGAAATATTTTCTCGAATTGTCCCCCAAGTCAATGAAATTTTCTGATTCACAGACGTATTCTAGTGTGGCCTGGACACGTGACTGAGGAGACTATGCCAACATTTGGAACAGAACAAACAACTGAAGGCAGTGACCATTAACAGCCGACCCTTCATGGCACTATGGTTGATTATACAGTGTGCAGATGATGGACTTTCTTTCTTTGACTCCATTAAGAATAGTAGCTACAGTCAAAAATAAACCTGGAATGCTGCACCTCTTGGACCGGTCAGGAGCAAGTGTTAGGGGCTACTGTGTTCCCTGCGTGGGTGTTTGCATGAGAGTGCATCTTTTCCTGGGATGGAGGAATTCCCACAGGGACACCTGCGGTCACCCTCACTCCTGTCTGTTTCTGTTGGGTGGCTCAAAGTGTGAAACACTATTGTTCCAGGTAGTATGGCCTTTTTCTCAGCCTTTGGAGCACCTGCCACTCTCCCTGAATGCACTAGATTGTGGTCCTTTGGTGAGAAGCCTCAGTTCTCCAGCTGCTCTTCCTGAATTGTTCTGGGGAAGGAAGTTCAGCGTGGAGTTGGGGGAGGGGGGGAGAAAGGGAGCAGGAGGCGCGTTTACCTGAAGAGGAAGTTCCTTAGTCCAGCCCCACTAGCTGCAATCCTGACCTAAGGCTTGGTCTGCTTCTCAAGGGGAAGGTAGTACAATGACAAACAGAGATCCTGACCAAAAAACCCAGGGAGAGGCTGCCACTGTTGATCAAATGAAGCTCCGCTGGTGTGTTTCTGTTGTTGCTTTATTTATAGATTAGATCTTCATTTCAAAGATCTTTGCATCTACTGACATAGATAATTGAAAATTGGCTGCAGTTTTTTGTAACATCAGGCAGTAAAGTTGATTACTTTCCTTTTTCCCCTCTACTGCCAAATCTTGGCACTGCCTGCCAGGTCAGTCAGAGCAGGTTTGCTGCAGTGAGAGAGCTACAAGCAAAGGTAGAGAAGCCAGGAGTGACAAAACGTCACTGAACAGATCCTTGATTTTTCTCAGTAATTACGTTTTCAGTGTTAAAACTGGACAAGGTGATATACAGAATGTACAATGGAAGTATTAGCACCAAAATAAAAAAATTTTTTTTAATTGTTAGAAAAAAAAATCTTATTTGTTAGTAAACAAAAAGGAGTGTGTGTGGTGGGGGGGGGGGTGGGGATCAGAAGTCAAATGTACGTCAAATTCCTGTGCCTTCCAGGAACGAGAAAAACGGCTAACCTAGGAACTGAATCATTACATAATCCAGGCAGTATCTCTCCTGAAGCGTTATCAAGAGCCCAAATGTGAACATTTCCAGCCCCACTGCACAGGTTTTATCTTCATTATATAAGTACCATATGTGTAAGTCTTATTTTAAGAGCGAGCACTGCACTGTCCCTAGTAGAATGACACGTGAAAAAGATTCAATGTGGGAAGTGTCGAAGCGGATTGTAGAGAACCCAAAGGCTGCAGCTTGCCATCAAAGGCTCTATATTAGGTAAGAGACAGCATTTAGTCAAATCACTATCACTTTCCTGTCCCTCGGCTTGGCATGTTGAAATATTCCACTTCTATTTTTCTCCATCTGTCCTATTTACCTTGTAACTCCACATGCAAATTTAGGTACAGCTAAATATACAATGCCTTTTGAAATATGACTTATGAAATGTGCATGTGTTAGAAAAAGATTTAGCTTTTCAGAAAACATTTGATACCTCCAAATCTATCTGGGAAACGGGGCCTGTTCTCTTTAGTTCAGATGAATACACTGAGTGACCAATCGGGCCCTGCCATCTTTCTGCTTTTAAAAAAGGTTTTAAACAAGCTACATCAATCACGGCGCAGTCAGGGAAACGGAAAGCACTCTAGGTGTTTCAAGAAGAGTAAATTTAACACAGAGAATGGGTTAAAGAAGGGACTGCTGGGGGGGATGGGGATGTAACCTGGAGATGGGCGACGTAGCAAGATGGCACCGCCACCGTGTTTGGGGAGGTAACCTTAGATCTGGACAAGACAAAACCCTGCTCTGGGCTCTCCACTTCAAAGTCCTGCTGTGTTGCTCCCCAGCTCTGTTCCTTCCTAGCTGGGAAGAACTTTCCTTCCAGGGAAAAGAAACCTCTGAATCAAGAGGACATATATACTCAGGCTCCATGCCCTGCCTCCTTTCAGAGGACACTCGGGGTATACAAATCCCTGGCTTGCCCTACCCAGGTGGAAGAAGTCTATCTCCCAGGGCCTGACAGGACCTTTCCCTTGGATCTATCCACCCGTGGGCAACACAGATCCCTAGAATCCAGAGGAGACTAAAGTCATTTGCAAAAAGGGTTGGGTACTAGTAGCTGATAGAGCTTAGGTGTGGCCTAGAGTCTCCAAATGAGTGCGCCCAGCTCCTTAGAGTATGGAAAGGAGATAAGAAAAAAAGAGAGGAAGGGTGTGCCGCAAGTCTGAGTCCTGAGGGTCTGAGAATCCTTAATTTGAGCATGGCCTTCCAGCCTTAGATTCCTTTAAAGAACTTAAAGGGTCAACACCAAGTAGGTGGCGAGGTAAGGGAAACAGTGGGCAGAGAATCCTTGGCTTAGACTGGCTGGAGTCATAGGATTCGCACAGTTCTAGACAGTGGGAAGAGAAAAGATTGATAGGTAGATGAGCAGATTCGCCTCGGGTGTGGAAAATGAGAGCTACTGAGTAAGAAAATATGGGTAGATAAATACCCTGTGGATTCCCAAACAAGTGATTTTTTTTCCTTTTAATTTGTCATCACAAAGGTATTTTTGTCTAAATAGAAAAATGGAAAATACTTTAACTGTCTGTATTTGACGGGTAACTTTTAAATATTGGACACGAATATGTGGGCCTTCTTTTGTCCCTTCACCCTGGGTTCTACAAATAGGACAGGTTGGACAGAGCCCAGCCATTAGAACCTCCCAGCGCGGGCTGGACTCCTGGTGGGGAGCCGCTGAGTGGGTCATGGGACAGTCCAACAGGAACCAGAGTCTCAGAGAGGTGCAGTCTCGGTAGGTAGAGAAATACCATGACTTCTCACCACCTCCTCTCTCCAGACCTCCTCCACAGCATCCCACTGGCAGAGCTGGCCCAGAAGCCCGAAGGCAGTGGAGTGTGACAAATATAATTCCCTGGGATTTGGAGCAGAGCAGAGCAGCGAAAGAAAGGGGCCGGGAATAGAAATAAGAGCAGACAGAAGAAGGATGTCACACAAAACAAATAAATAAAGAAGGCATTCTGTTGCAGAATGAGGGCATTCTCAAAGGTTGCATACCACTGTCCTCCCCTCTCTGGGGTTTTACTATTCAGTTTCAGGCATCCACTGGGGGTCTTGGAATGTGTCCCCTGTGGCTAAGGGGGGACTTCTCCACTTATCTGGTTTAGAAACTCTGAGAGAAAAAAATGCATACTGTACCTGCCTTTGTCTTATAGATCAATTGCATTCTAAATAAGGGACAAAGAATTGGGGTGACCTGGGGGACAAGTTGCAACCTCTATGATGTTTTTTGATAATAATTACTCATCCCACTATCTCTAGAAAATGTTTGCCAAGAGGTCAAGGGCTACTACAGGCTTACTCACTGAAGAAGCCACAATCTACGCTAAGTTTGACAGCTTCTGTAAACTGAGCTTCGGGTTAAGAAATACAGAAAATACTGTTATGCGTAACTCCATTCCGAATCTTAAAAACAACGCGATTACTTAATGTTAACGGCATTAAGGAAGTTGGGACTCATAATCATAATTACGAAAACCTTGGCTAAGCAGCAGCAAAGTATTTGGAGAAAACAAAATTTCTACATCAGAATCTCAGTTTGGCTGTTAATGAGTGGTTATTGTATTTCTTTCAGTGAAATTCTCGAGCTCTGTTGCCTGGTTCTCACTTCTTTCAAAGAGGGATGATAGTATCAGCCTTTTTAGTAATGAGTTTTAACTCATAGGTGTGAATACCCTAGCGGATGTCTGTCATCCAGCAGATGCTTTCGGTAGTGCTTAATAATAACCATGATGATGATAATCACAGGTATAGCGAGTAAGCGTTGATGGAAAAGGGGAGGCTTATCCGAGGGAGGACACAAAACCACAGTTAGGCTAACGTAGCCCTCATTTCTATTTTCCAGAAAGCCAAATGAAGACATTCTCAAAAAAATTAAATGCAAGAAACATTAAGAAGAGGATGACAAAGCTGCCTTTAGAAACCCATTTCCAGTGTTAAATATTTTATTTCTCACTGCTAACCTTCATGCTTTTGCCAATATTTTTCTGTCTAAATAATCAGATATGACTCAAAGTGCAAGCTGAACACAAACGAATATCAGATATTCTTCTGGTAAAGATAATAAACTTTGGCTTAGAATTTTCATAAGACAAAAGAATGCTTGAGGTTCAGGAACCTTCTTTTGAGTAAAGGTCAATCTTATGTTCTTGTTGTAGGTATTTTCGTATTAACTTAAACTTTAACGTAGCTTTAAAAAATTCTTAATTTCTTAAGTAGTTTTATAAGATTCTGCCTGGGGCATTGTTGTATATGGTAGACTCTTAGGGCTAGAAAATTCATTATGGAGGGTTTTAGACTTTTACTATGACATTCATTTACTTATTCGTTTGAAATAAAGACCCTGCTTTTATTATAGCATTTAAGGCTTGCTAGAGAATAACAATGAGATTGAACTGCATAAGTATGTTTGAACATCACACATTTTGAATTTAAGGAGCTTTAGTCATATGTCGACAAATATAATTAAAGACTTCAAATCTGACTCAGGTAAATAAGCAGTTAGACTTCATTACTGCCCTATCAGGAGAACCTGAACTGAAGCCACAAGTGACCTTGGCTGGGCTGGGGGAGGGGCGGGTGGAGCTGGGGCAGAAAGCTGTATGGCTGTCTCTCTCCTCTCATCTATCCCCTACCTCCAGTCAAGCCAACAAGGGTTAATGTCTGATGACTCCACCATCAGCCCTTGTTACTAATGACTTCAGAACTCTGCTCTAGCAACTTCTGCTCTGCGCGACTGCTGCTTCCTGTTGCTGTCACTCCCTTCTGTAATTAACCTTGCTATTTTTAGCTACAAAGCACAGATCTCGTGCCAGGCTTCTTTGGGATTCTATTTTATATTTCAGTGGCCGGTTACTAACTGATTTTTCTCCTGGGAAAAGGGTCTATAATCACTCACTCACATTAATGATGAGGATGACTCAACCCTTCCCCACCACCCCCCTTTCATTCTGATCATATCCAGCAAATTAATCCTCCGAGTTTAGCCAGTGCCACTGAAATTGTTTACTCTGGGCCAGACCCACCCCACAGACCCACTGTGGTCCCGAGGTGTGTAAATATCAGTAACCGGCAGAAGTAAACTAAGAAAATCCAGGGTGGTTGCATGCACTGGCAAGATGACAAAGGGATTCTCAGAATGGCTGTGCCCTGCAGTTGCACACCACCCCGGCTGCCCACCGTGTGACATGGCAGCAAGGGAGATGCAGCAAGATGCAGGTCTGCTAGCCAGCGGCCGACACCCTGGGAAGGCATAGCCACCAGCCAGAGAGACTGCTCTCCGGCCTCAGGCTGCTCAGGCCCCCAGTTTGTAGCCAGGGTGAGAGTGCAAGGCAGAGAGGAGGTTTACGGGGACAGGAAAGCACACCTCCCTACGCCACCATCCAAACACCCAGGGCCTGGCATGTCCTAACTGCAAAACCTAGACAGAGCTCGCGTCACAAAAGCAAAGAATAGGGCCAGAGAACTGAATGGGCTGGGTGTGAAAGCTGTGGCTGCAGAGGAAAAGTCTGGGCTGAACTCTAAGCCTTGAAAGGAAATCAGTTCCTATGGGATTACGAAGGGGGAGGGGCAATGAACAACACCCGCCCTTCATTTTCTTTTTTCTATGTTGTTGTTGTTTTGGGGGTTTTGTTTTTGATGGAGATCCACTTAAAGGGCTACACTGAGATTTTGGTTATTTTGACAAAATGGGCCTTTACCGAGGCCCGCACCTTTTCCCGTGAGTGAAAGCTGTGTTAGGGCCCCTGGTGTGTGCAAGTATCACTTCAGTGGTTTTCTCAGAGATGTGATGTGTAAGGCAGTTCCAGGCTCTATAACTCCAAAATGATCTCTTTATTCCATGGGAGGCTGCCTACCTCCTTTGTGATTTGTTTCAATGCATATCATTAGTGACACTCTCTTGGGTGGAAAGCTGGACACTCTTTTGAGAGGTCACCTCTGAAATGTCCTTGTGTTACGCAGTGATTCCCCAGACAGGGCCCTCCTCTCCAGTTTTGTTTGTTTTGTTAAGTAAACTCTGTGCCCAGCATGGGCTTCGAACTCACAACCCGTGAGATCAAGAATCCATTGCTCTACAGACTGAACCAGGCGCCCCTCTCCCGTTATTTTAGTATTTCATTAGCTAGCTCCCTTTTTCTTTCTTCTTATGAAGGAGGAGGGGGATACAAGTAGACCACAAAAAAGGGAATGAACATAAGATGGAAACATTTCACTTAGAGGGGTAGGGGATGTGTTTGTATACGGAATGTTGTGGAGAAGGTAGTGTGGAGTAGAAAGAGGGACTATGCTTGTAAAAATAATGCTACTTTGACATATAAAGAAAATGTGACAGAATGATTTTTTTAAACTATTTCTCATACAGCGGTGTCATTATTATCAGCAGAAATCGTGCACCAGTCCTGAAGGTAAAGTCTTTAATTAAAAACAAGTAAATAAACAACTACACCGTGAGAGTTAAGACCAAACACTTATCCAGAAAGTATACTATATTTAAAGCCAATGACTCCCTTGGGGGAGACGTATCTGTAAGAATTGCCATTGGATTGTCGAACTTGAAACCAATCTATCAAGATGGAACAATGTAAAAAGATCTGAATGAAAATTCATTTGCTGGAGAAGGGTTAAGCAAAGGACTTGGAGGAAAGAAGAAGGTTTCAGTTGCAATGTAAAAAGTACTGTCAGAAACTAAGTTTTACGGCTACTGTAAGTTTTAGCCACCCAAGCAACAGAACACACTGAGACTTCAAATCTCCACCTCTTATTTTTCTTCAAGCAAGTTTCTGAGAGTTCCTCTGTGCTTTAAACTTACCTTCCCTCAACAATAAAAAAAAAAAAAAAAAGAATCACTGCATTGAAAATCATATAAATCACTTTCATCCACAAGAGCAGTTTGGTTTATTAGAGAAGAAATTGACACAAGTTTGTATTGACACAAGTTTGTATTTCATTAATCATGAAAAAGAGTATGGGCTCTGGAGTCTGGGGCAGCTGGGCTTAAATCTTGACTCTATCATACATCTCTGTGACCTAGACCTTTGTGAGCCTCAGTTTTCTCAAAAGCAAAAAAAAAAAAAGGGGGGGGGTGTGATGGGCAATTACACTGTCCCTGGGCTGTTGCCAAATTTCAGTAAATCAACATTTGTAAAGGAACCCGCCTTGATCCCTGCTACATAATAGGCTCTGTTTTCATTTTTGGGGGTTTTTCCCCCCCCTACTGCAATAGTTTCTTCCATGAGAAATGGTGTTGAATGCTGACATAATTTATTTTATTTTTAAAACAGAATCCATATTTTAGAAGTTTTCCCATTATTTCCTCAACCCAGAGGAAACTTGAATTCATTTGGGGACTGAAGGGGTGTTGCCAACCCTTTTCACTTAACTGCCATTCTCCACTCTGCAGGTTAAAAATCTAGGCACAAAGTCCTCTCAGAAACTGAAAAACAAGCAGCATAACCTTGAAGGGAAGAGGTAAGACAGGCACGCACGTCTATCATATGTACTGCACACATGTCCTCAAACAACTAGAGCGTTCTAGCTATCTTCACTTTTTTCTTAGATCTACTTATACCTTTATGTTTTGAACAAAATACGGGGACAAAATATTGTATCTTGTGAGTACAGGATATCTAGAGCTGCAACCCTGACATGGATGCTTGGTGTGAAATGGTTCAACACACTCTATAGAACGCTGTGCCTTAGATGGGACTGGTAAATATTAAGTTAAAATCATCAGCGTGTTGTCATGCTAATATTAGTCTCATCAGAGGTGCTAACATGCTTGGTCATAAACATGTTATGCATTTAATAGCAATAGATATTATATAGTCATTTAATTCCTGAAGAGATGTGATGATTTTACAGAACTTGATTCTACCTCCTTTTTTCTTTTTTAAAGAGTAGAATTGTGATTCTCTTTCCTTATGATAAGCTGCTCCCAAATCAAGAGTTGGATGGGTTTTTACTGTGGATTTAAACATGGGGGATTTTTACACATAGTATTTATACAGGTTTCCAGTTTTTTAAAACTCTTCAGTTTCTTTCTGGTCTAATATTTGTGATGGCAACATTCTCTACTTGGATGCCAAGTTATTTTCTTGGCAGGACTTCCTCTGGATCTGTGGAAGTGCTGCTCATTCTAGCCTCATTTGACAGTCTGGTCTCACTGCACCTGGGATGTCTGGCACACACAGCTTTTGGTGATAAGACAATTAAAAAGGGACAGGTAAATAGCATCTCCTTTGTAACTTGGAGCTCCTACAATGCTGTCAGAATGAGTACTTGAAAGTAGGAAGCAAGAGGCTCCAGAATTAATGTGGGAGGAAGTAGGATAGATACGTAATAGAGGAAGATTTAAAAAAAATAATAATAAAACAAAAAAGGATTATGAGAAAGGAAGAGGGGTGCCTGGGTGGCTCAGTCGGTTGAGCCACTGCCTTCGGCTCAGGTCATGATCTCAGGGTCCTGGGATGGAGCCCCGCATTGGCTCCCTGCTCAGCATGGAGTCTGCTTTTCCCTATCCCCCTGCCCCTGCTCCTGTGTTCTCTCTCTCTCTCACTCACTCTCTCAGATAAATAAATAAATAAAATCTTTTTAAAAAGAGAGAGAGAGAAGGGAAGGAAGGGGCAAATCATAATTTCTAGAACCACAAAAGGAAAAGAATGATTAAGAAGGAACTGCCAAGAAAAGTTATCTAATGCTAGCCTTTCCCTAGGCTAATCGTTTCTTGTTTATTTATCCTTATTTGTTTCTGTTGTTTTTTCAGCAGCCTGTTTTTTAGAAGCAGGATGGAACAAGAATGAGCCAAGGTACCAAGGAGGCCCAAATTTCAGAACTGAGATACCATGTTAGGCCAAAGCCATATCGGGCAGCAGGGGCAGAATTCCTTTGCTTCCTTCCTTTAGTTGCAGAAGCATTTAATTAAATATCTTGTTTTACCAAAACCTAGGTAGACCTATGCTGGGTTGCCTGGAGGTAACAGAAAAGAAGAAAGAGAGACCAGACTCCAATAGGTCAGAGTGGGAAAGAGTCGGAGCTAAGGCCGGACAGGGGTAAGGTGTGGAGACATCACACAGAATCTCGGAGTACACATGAAAGTCATTCTTGAGGAGGGCAGTGTCACAAGAGAGTACTATTTTAAGAAGATATGTGAATGGGGTGGAGGATGGTTTGGAAGGAAGGGCCGACTGTGAGGCTGCTGCAGGAAGGCAGGCTCATAGAGCCAGTAAGGGGACTGGACCACAAATGAACTTCGCAACAGTCAGGCTCAGAGGCTAGTTTATGTTCTCCCTCCTAACACTCTCTGCAGGAGCAAAGTCGTTTCTTTTTCCTCTGGCAGAATTTCTTCTCCAGACTTCTTCATACTGGGAACTAGTAGGTCTCAATCCCTATGGATTGTTTAAACATGTATGCCTCTTGGGCAAACAAACCCAAAGTAAGAACTCATAAATTCTAAAGCTTTCTTTGAGCATCTTACTACTCCCCAAAGGTGTTACGTGGTTTTTAATTGTCAACTTTAATCATTTTTTTTTCATTTTCAATGAATAACTGTACTCTTAATGCTGTTTTTCTACAATTTCCTGCCAATTCCATTTGTTAAATCCAAGCCTTATTTTATTTCTTCAGTGTTTTCTTGCAGTTCGCAATCCTCCCTGCTGGTTTTCTGCAGCTACCATAAAGTAGTATAATGATCTTTTTTTTTCTTCTTCTTCTTCTCTCCACATTTTTTTTTTAAGATTTTTATTTATTTATTTATTCGACAGAGAGGTCACAAGCAGGCAGAGAGGCAGGCAGAGAGAGAGGGGAAGCAGGCTCCCCGCTGAGCTGAGAGCCCGATGCGAGGCTCGATCCCGGGACCCTGGGATCATGACCTGAGCCGAAGGCAGAGGCTTAACCCACTGAGCCACCCAGGCATCCCCTCTCCACGTTTTAAATGAAGAAGATTAAGTCAGAACACATAAATAACTGGTTATACACCCGTGACCAGACATTTCAGGAAGCTCCTTTAGGCAACTACCGGGTTAAATGGCAATGTTCATCTAAATCTAAATAAACCCAAGTTATCATTGAGAGCCATCTACCCAGTGTCAGGAGAAAGATGTCCTGCTTCGGTTTGCATTTATATTCCTTTGGGAAAGACTCAGAGAAGGGGCCAGATGTTGAAAAGCAGTCACTAGGGCTCCATGCCCAATTTTATGTGATGCCTATCGGGTCTCTGTTGAATGCCCGGACCAGCTTACTGTCTGAATCCTGACAGTGTGCACCCCTCTCAAGGTGCCAGTGTGGAGAATCGCGACGCTCACAGTCAAGCAGATCGAGTCAGCTGATAGGATTCCATTCTCTGACCTTTACCAAGAATACAACAGGGATCAATTATTTTCATTGCCTGGTAAAGTCCAGAGGAGAGCTGGATTGCAAAAGTAGTGGAAAAAATAGGATGACTACATGTAAAGTATACGCTTAGAGGCAGCGTGCCAGAAAGAAGAGAGGAAGGGTAGGTGGGAGAATGAGGGACAATGAAGAAAAACTTGGGATTCTGCCGCAGGCCAACAATGCCAGGGAAGATGCATGGTTGTAGATGCTCCGTTCTACTTTGCTTCTGACAAGCCTCCAAATATAAATCTTAAGAACAATGCGGATCAGAGCTTCTTCATTACTTACATGGAACAGTAGCAAGAGTAATTTGGGGTAAAAGAAAAAGGCATATTTCCAGGTCCCCTTTTGTGGAATAAACAACCAGCAGCCCATGAGTCATTGCTGATTTTTGTTTTTGTTTTTGTTTTTGTTTTGTTCTGTTTTTTATCTTTTCAGGGAAGGGCTTACAGACTATAGTATCACATGGTGCTGCATGTGAATATAGCAAAGCTCAGTCTTGTAGGTAATGTCACCCTGCCCGAACACACTTAGCTGGTCTAAGCCAATGTTTAAAATGTGAATGCTTTACCTACTTGTGGTGAGACTTCCTTAGAATACATGTGAATAGCTCTGTTTGTATATCAAATTACACATTGGTTTACTGAAAAAAAAAAAAAAATCATGGGCTCCAAGTGAATTTACGGTTTTATAATTCCGATTCGTAATCATAGCTACTACCTATTGTCTTTTTACCATATGCAACCAATGTGCTGAACTTTCTTCACAAGAGAAGAAAACTGCAATATTCAGAAGTCCAGTAACTTGCCCAAGTTCGAATTTGAATAGAAGTTCAAAACAATGTCCAACTTCTTCGGGAGGTCTTCTGCAGCGGGATGAAGAAGCCCGGCCCCCCACTTGATCAAGAACACGATGACGTCTCCAGAAAACATGGCAACTATTATCCAGTCAGCGGGGTGGAAGGGTGTTCCCTCTCCAGCCCCAGATCAAAAGGGTGAAGCATGGAACTGTCTGTAGGCTCCTGGGCTTGGCTGCTCTCTGGGGTATCATTGGTATATAATTCCCATTAACAATCAAAGCTCTTGCTCAAAGCATTTTCTAATTGTGTCCCTACCCTGTTACAAAACAAAAGCAAAGACAAGTATCTTCTAATATAACAAATATATTCTAATATATCTCTCTGTACCCCTGGTATCTTCCTGGAGAATAAAGTTCTGATTATTTTCCCAGGCTCTTCTCCTTCCGTTCTACTTCTGACATCCTGTCTTTGGAGGATGCCACCAGACTGCTAACAGTCTCTCTGCTCTTGTCTTGATTTTCTCCTTTGCATGGTTGCTTCCTCATTAGTCTATCTCTATGTCTTTTCCTTTTATTTATTTATTTTTTAGATTTTATTCATTTATTCAGAGAGAGAGACCTCGAGCGCACGCACCCGAGAGTTTGCATGAGAATGGGGAGGAGCAGAGGGAGAGGGAGAAGCAGGCCCTGCGATGTTGGCCTGAGCCAAAAGTAGGCTTTTAATTCACTGAACCACCCAGGCGCCCCTTTATCTATTTTTCTATCTGCACGTCCCTTGCTAAGCAGCTCAAATGCACTTAAATCTACATTGACGTCCTTCCCTGTGCTCTCACAGAATTCTACCTGAACCTCTTAGCCTTTACACATTTTTTTTTTTTTAAGATTTTACTTATTTACACGAGAGAGCAAGTGAGAGAGAGAGAGCACAGGCAGGGTGAGCAGAGGCAGAGGGAGAAGCCGGCTCTCCGCTGAGCAGGGAGCCCAGTGTGGGACTGTGTCCTGGGACCCTGGGATCATGACTTGAGCTGAAGGCAGACACTTAATGGAATGAGCTACCCAGGTGCCCCTCGCCTTCACATATCTTATGGCACTTTGAATGCTAAGATGACTTCACTTTTGTAGGGACAAGTGTTGTGCTATGCTTGTTTTTCTATTACCTACTATCTAGTAGTGCCTAAAAACCATTAATACCATGAACTCCCATCCTACAGAATCAGATTTAGTTTTACACAGCTTACCATCACCCAATAAATATCAGTCCGTTTAAACCTCAACAATCCCATTATTAATGCTTTTATATATTTTCCACCCTCCCATCTGTCCTCTATGAGAAAAAAACAAAACAAAACAAAACAGAACGCAAGACAACAAACTATCATAACTCTGACTGAAGTCCCTTAAGTACATTTTGAAATTGAGATTTTAAAAAAAATCAAATTCTGAAAAATTTTATTACTTATATGGAGGCCTAAGTGCCTTTCAATTCACTTTTTTACAAAAGTAATTTAGACTTTCCAATGCCTTCTTTAAGTCTCTCTCTCTCTCTTTCTTAATTTATAGGTTGGGGCATTGTTTAAAAAGTCTATATTTTATTTATTTGTCAGAGAAAGAGAGCACAAGCAGGGGGAGCAGCATGTAGAGGGAGAAGGAGAAGCAGGATCCCTGTTGAGCAAGGAGCCTGATGTGGAACTCGATCCCAGGACCTGGGGACCATGACCTGAGCTTAAGGCAAATGCTTAACCTACTAGGCCACCCAGGTGTCCCAGATGGGACTTTTTTTTTTTTTTTTAATTGCTCTTTTATCTTGGCATCTATGATCCTTTTAGACTCACAAAGCCCATCTCATCATTTGGTTCTGGGAATAAATATCTAGTGTCTTATGGCTTCTTAAAACAGTGGGTGGGTTTCCACATAAGCCTCTTCTTAAATCAGATGTTCCCATCCTGATATTCATCCCCTTTGCCAAGTGATTCTCATTTGGCACTCTTTCTCCTGAGAAAACTGGGTGGGAGGTAGAAGCGAGACTCTTCGGGGGATTGAGAAAGGACCGATTTCCCAGCTAAGCTCTGGGTACACAGGGAGGGCCTTTTGGCAGAAGCACAACGTGAGCCACGCTCTTATCTTTGTGAGCCTTGCACACTAGTCAGTGAACTATGGGAGATCCCCCTCCTGAGGCTTTCCTCTTTCCCCCTCCCGCGACTACAGCTGAATTAGGATGCCCGTGACTTCTTAAGGAAGCTAGTTTCGCCTGTCACCAGGGAATTTACCTTTTCCTCCAGGGATTGGATATGCTGCACCAAATTTAATAAACTTCATTCTTTGTCAGAGCTATCCATTGTGGACTTTCAATTGGCACCCAACACAGAGTATGGCTTTCTATTTGCCTTAGAGCGGATTCTTTCAAAATGAACCTTTCTCAATGGCCTCACTTTTATCTAATCCCTCTGGACCTTGGCAGGACAGGCTGTGCTCTGATCCAGAGTGGTTCTGGGGGTACCGTGGGAGCTCGTGTCTGGGTGCACCTGGAGCGCCGTGGGCTGAGGTGCACAGGCGCAGATGGGCAGCAGGCCCTCTGCAGTGGTGTGGAGCCTCCCCACACACCGGAGCCAGGCCTCTAGGGGTGGCAAAGAGAGAAGCAGCTGCTTTACCCTGGGGTGCAGCTCATCTCGGGTACGTTTCCAGAAACAGCAGAAACTGTTCTACTGGCTGCCAAACTGTGTAAGGCAATCCCACACTACCAAAGGGGTCCTTCTAGCTTCCCATTTATTGTATGGACTGTTTCCTGAAAAGTGAGTACAAGTGCTAATGTTCCATGAATCAGTATCTGTGTCTGAAAATAGGCTCCAATTTCCCTAATAAATACGTGTAAGAGTCTGGCCGTATATCCCCGTTGGACCCACTGTGTGGGCAGAGCATGCTGTTTTCGCCTCTGTTTCAGAGCACATCCGAGCAGCAGAAAAGCAGCCATAGAGAAGGCCTGAATCAGAAAACACGCTCCAGTGGAAATGTATGCTCTAAATTACCAAACCAAGTTGTTCCTTGGTCTGTGGCTTAATTAAATGCTGCGAGGCTGACTGAATTGCTTAGTTCTCCAGGTAGCATTGTCCTTTTGACTAAGCTTTCCTACTAATTAATTGGCCTGCTGCTGTATTTTCAGGAGGGGATTCTGAAAGACCGGTTACTAGGACATTTTAGTTTGATAGAAAGGAGATCCCACTGAGACTCTGTTTCCTGTTACAGAAAACTTGGTGGGCTTTTTTTTCCTTTTCTCTTTTTCCCATTATGTTTCTTATACATTTTGTTTTTCTGAAGTTACACGAATATACAATTTTCTTTTGCCATCGAAGCCTACCTGGGGTCTTTGCCATTTAGAGACACTGGATACCTTTGTCTTTGAGGACTACATCAGATACTTATTGTATGCCAGTCATTATACTTGGTTCTGGAGATTAGAGGCACTGGTTAAAACCTGCTCTCTATCCCCAAGAATGTGAAACAAAGCCTAGGGTGGCACTTCATGTGTACCAGGCACTCTTCTACATGCTTCACACATATTAACTCTTTCTTTCTTTTTTTTTTTTTTTCTTAAAGATTTTATTTATTTGACAGTGAGAGCAAGCACAAGCGGGAGAATGGCAGGCAGAGTGAGAAGCAGGCCCCCCGCTGAGCAGGGAGGCTGACACAGGACCCCAGGACCCCAGGATCACGACCCAAGTGGAAGGCAGATGCTTAAACCAACAGAGCAACCCAAATGCCCCTACTCATTTGATCTCCACAACATTCACGTAAAGTAGGTGTTATTCTTCTCAATATATATAAAAGGTAATTGGGATGCAGAGAGGTTTAAACACTTGCCCAAGGTCCCACAGCTAAGCAGTGATAGAGATGGGCAAGAAAGCTGGCAGGCTGAGGCCCAGGTCCTTGGCTTTCATCATGATACCACCTCAGAGGAAGACGCAGACCAGAGATAAACACATGACACCACCATTGGTTACATGGCAGGGGTCGCAGGGGTCCAGCGTCATGGTTGCAGGCAGGGGTGGAGCTGCAAATGGGAGGTGGGGCAATGCTACCTGGTGAGTTCAGGGAAAGCATCGAGATCTGTTAAGGTGAAATGTTCTGTGGCTTTGTCCAGTGAGATCCACAGGCCATCTCGCCTTGTTCTTCTGTTGTAACCAAGAATATTTTTCTGCTTCAGCAGAATAGAGAGCAAAAGTGAAAACCAGGAACATGTATTTTTAAAACTATTTTGCCCTTCCTCCCGGCTCTGGCTGTCAGCTCTCCTCTGCAGAATGCATCTCCTGACGATTACTGGGGAGCCTGTCCAGGAACCAGGAGCACAGATGCCCCACAACTGTGGGAAGCCGATAACTACAGCAGCTGACAGCAGTAAGAGGCTTTTCTCTAATATAGTTTTTTCCTCCTTGGAGGTTTTGTTGGAGAGACAAGATACAAAGAGACAGTAGTGGCTGCCTAGTATAAAAAGATGAAAGGGAAAGATGGTTTCAGTTTAATGCACAGGAACAGGACCTTCCCATCCTCTTATTAGGTCCTCCTTAGTTTCTGGGCAAAGGGAATATTGGAGGAGAGGTCATCAAGAGGACATGACCACCAGCTGACCTGTGAGCTGGACCCTGGCAATCAGGATGTTCTTACTCCCTCCCCTGTCCTTGGACCCTGTGATCCACTTCCCTACCCCACCCTCAGAGGATGCCCCAAGGTTACAGCCTTGAGATAGAAATGTGGTCTTGAACTATTTGGATAGTATACACGACTGAGCCTGGTTAAGGTCTCTGTATAAACATTTAAAATGTGGCGGGCAGATGCAGAGATCTACTTGTCTTGCAGCTGCCCAAAACAAGCCTCGTAAGTCAGTTCCCTAACTTGCCACCTAACAATCTGGATTAGTTTGCTTCTTTCCTAATTCTCTCCTTTGCCCTCTGTGTACAAGGCCAGTATGGAAACCAACCATTGTCTAGTCAGCCAGGGGAGGGAAGACATGGATCTTAGGAAAGAGGCATCTGAGAGGGAAATCCCACACTGGCCATGGCCCTCTATGAGGAGGGGGTAGGCATATGTCAGATGCTTGTGGATGGCCACATAAATATGGGGAAGCCCTGAAAATGCAGGCTGTCTCATGCGCTTGTTTGAGGAACTGTGCATCAAGCACTGTGGCAAAGAAGAGAGAAATGCACGGCTGCCGCAGGGGGCTGGCGTCTGTGGACAGCTCAGCCGGACCCAGAGTCTCAACTAGAGGTGCAAGTTAGAAAGTGAGAAGTGCTAAGACTAAAGAAGGACGTGTAGACGTCCACTACTCTGCTGGCTTTGGGGCTAGCAGACAAGGTGGGAGAGCAGGATAATTGAAGGCGTTAGTGTGTCATTTGGCAAACCTGGGAAAGAACAGATTGTCTTGGACTATGCCCCAAATGGTTGTGATGACCTGATTGGGATGAAAAGAGGTGAAATCCCTGAAAAACAACGATGAAAGTGAAGAGAAGGGTGTTGTGGCGATTTGATGAAGAAATGGACAGAGTGGACAGGGAGGAAATGGACAGGAAATAGACAGAGTGCCCCATGACCCATTTTCCTTTGTATAGGGAATACAAAGGAAAACTTGAAATAGCAATCACCCAAGACTTCTTTTTCTTTTTTAAAGATCTTATTTATTTGACGGAGAGTGAGCGAGCGAGTAAGAGAGAACAGAAATGGGGAGCAGCAGGCAGAAGGAGAGGGAGAAGCAGGCTCCCCACTGAGCAGGGTGCCCCATGCAGGGCTCGATCCCAGAACCCTGGGATCATGACCTGAGCCTCACAGGCACCCCCCCCCCCTACACACACACACCAAACTTCTGATAAGACAGAACTATACCCTGAAACCCCTAAGAGAAACCTTGCATTCTTTCTCCACCCCTTGAAATTATAAATCTTATCATGTCTTGAAAATGTTAGCACTCTAGGAGATAACCAAAACACTGCCCAGAGGGACTGAAGTAAACAAGAGGAGGAGGAAAGAGGTTTTTTTAAATACAGACTGCTGGACAAACTCCCTTGCTCCCAAATCTAGTCCCCAGTCTCCATAAGGTTACTCATTAAGGGCTACAGTTTGGGAATGAAAGCTATGGGTCTGTTTGCATGTCAATGTGCTTATGTTTGTAGTATTCAGCCACTGCCAGAGAGTATTGTGAAAATTGATTCCTAAAGGAGTTAAGCCCCCCCCCCAACAACCCCCACCCCGTCCCGCCCACCACAAAACTGCTAGAAATAAGGATGAAAGAAAATGACTGTCTACCAAGAGTGGGTAAGGAAAACAGAATGTTTTCTTTGGTGGGGGGATAAGGAAAGACATGAGGGACATGTTTTGTTTTAAAGAGAAAAAAAGAAAGTAATTTTGTTCTAAAATAAAATGATTGTTCTTGGATTTAAAAAAAATTAGACAGAACAAAAGCTAAATGGATATAGAAAATTGCAGGTTTGTGAAAAAGAAATAATGAGAAAGTCATTTATATGTAGCCAAGCTAAGATTAAAATGGATTTAAGTTAAAAAGAAAAAAAGAAGAATTTTAATATCGAAGGTACAGTGGTACAAAATTAGAATTTGGTTTTCTTTCAGTTAAAAGGACAAAGTTTTCTTAGATTATTGGTCTGCTCTTAAAAAACAGCAAACAAAATTTCGTTACCTTTAATATAATCTGCCTAGAAAACAATTCTGTTTTATCTTTATCAAGTCTTTGATTACTTACAGAAACCGAGTCTTCTCTATTAAAAGCACTAGTTTTTTTTTACACCTCTGCAACTTTGTGTAAATGTTCAATTTCATGGGAAACACTATCAAATAGGAAGCGATGCTCAACTTTTTTAGAGGCTATTTATAGGAAATTCCTAAAAATCTGATCTGTCCTGATATAACATTGTAATTTTAAACAGAAATCACCAAACTCCCTTGTCGACTGCACTGTAATGACCTTTTATCAGACAATTACTGTTTTACTCTGATGCTTTTGCAAAACTGCTCCTAGAGAAAGGCTTCATCTTCAAGGAGATTCCTGGAAACTACTGACGAATACAGGTGTTTGCTAACTAAAATCCCCGAACCGAGTAAGAATGAATTCCATGAGATGACAACAAGAGTTGTCCCTGTTTCCCCCCTCCGTGAAACAGGCTCATCACATTGGTGATTTAAGGTTAACAGGTGAAGACTTGCCTATACTGCAGGACACTTTGCAGGCTTTGCTGGAATATCTGCGAGGGAAAATACAGACAGTGAACCCACAGAACACTGAAGGTTTTAGGGCACCACCATAAAGTTCCGGCAGTCATGAGGTCAGGTAAGGCACGTGTTATCCCAATACCACGACTGATAAGATACAAGTCTAACCAACCCTTAAGAACACGAAAGAGAAACAGCCTTTGCTGGTATTTGGGGGTTTGGGAGGACTTTGAGTCCCCACCTGGCACAGGGTCTCCATCCCCTTCTCTGCCTGGTAAGGAAAAGGCACACGTGGGTCAGGGTATCAGAGTAGCAAGCCACCTTTGAAAAAGCAAAAGTACTGGTGATGCATATTAAAGCTCTGCGCATCTCTCAAGCAAGATTACCGTTTAAAAAGGGAGTTGTGGGGGCGCCTGGGTGGCTCAGTGGGTTAAGCCGCTGCCTTCGGCTCAGGTCATGATCTCAGGGTCCTGGGATCGAGTCCCGCATCAGGCTCTCTGCTCAGCAGGGAGCCTGCTTCCTCCTCTCTCTCTCTCTGCCTGCCTCTCTGCCTACTTGTGATCTCTGTCTGTCAAATAAATAAATAAAATCTTTAAAAAAAAAAAAAAAAAAGGTAGTTGTGTCTGTGACTCCTGAAAATATGGGTTCAGTACTCTGATAAAAACAACAGAAGGAGAGAGTTACCACTAGGATTTGGGTCCCAGCTCTGGAAGGGAGAAGAAACCTCATAGCCCTCCTAGAGAAACCTATATCCCCTCATAGAGCAACAGTTCCTAGCCATGTACACAGTGCTGTCGGGAAGGAGCAAACTGCAGCAGCCAGTGGGCTGAGCTCAGAGCAGCTGGGCTGGTGATGGCTCTGCAGTGACAGTCGGGCTGTTCTACAGAGGTTAACTTATGGCATGGACGTTATAAAGTCAAGGGATGGATGATCCCGAGGGGTCCTGGTGGGGTCAAGATCTACAGGGGATATTTGGGCTTGCTTGCAAGAGCCTGAGACAGTCCTCCTGGTTTTCCACATCCCTCCTCATGGGGTACTGACAACCCCTTGGCAATCTGGAAGTGGCTGCACTATCCTGGATACAAGCCCGAGCCACTGGCCAGCCCTTCAGGAGATGCAGTCATGGCTCATTTTATTGCACTTCACAGACACTGGGGGTTTTTTTTGTTTGTTTTTTGTTTTTGTTTTTACAAAGGGAAGGTTCAAGACTTCAGGCATGGAGGTAATAGCTACAGATGTGGTGGAAACAGCAAGAGAACTCGAATTAGAAGTGGAGCCTGAAGATGGGACTGAATTGCTACTATCTCTTGATCAAACTCGAACAGATGAGCACTTGCTTCTTATGGATGAGCAAAGAGAGTGGTTTCTGTAGATGCAATCTACTCCCGGTGAAGATGCTGGGAAGACTGTTGAAATGACGACAAGGGATTTAGAATATTGCATAAACTTCCTTGATAAAGCAGCAACAGAGTTTGAGAGGACTGACTCCAAGTTTGAAAGAAGTTCTGTTATGGATGAAATGCCATTAAACAGCATCACACACTACAGAGAAATCCTTCATGAAAGACGGGTCAATCGATGCAGAAAACTTCATCATTGTCTTATCTTAAGAAATTGCCACAGTCACCCCAGCCTTCAGCAGCCACCACCCCAATCCATCCACAAACCATCAACACAGACAAAAAAGCTTCTACCAGCAAAAAGTTTCCAACCCACTGAAAGCTCAGAAGATGGTTAGCATTTTTTTTTTTAGCAATAAGGTACTTTTTAATGAAGGTATATATATATATATATATTTAGATATAATGCTACTACACATTTAATAGACTACAAAAGAGTGTAAACATAATTTCTATATGCATTGAAAAGCCAAAAACTCTGATTTGACTAGCTTTATTGTAATATTCACTTTACTGCAGTGGCCTGGAGCCAGACCTGCAGTATCTCTGAGGTGTGCCTGTAGAATAGGTCGGGTGCAGGTGAAGAGCGGCCATTGGTGCACCTGGACGAGATGGCATATTGCCAAAGATGTCAGATTATCCTTGAAATCTAGTGACGTGGTTAATGCAGTGCCAGCATGTCCTGTGTGTTCTCAACAATGCCCAGGCAACTGCCAAAGGAGTCTGGGGCCATTCACCAGAGTTTTCAACTGGTGAAGGATTGGTAAATGGATTATTTTGGCTCCTTCCCACTGAGTGAGGGTTCTAAATACACCCTGGTGTGTGTGAACCCTGTCTAGTCCAACCCAGGATTTCCAGTCACCACACAAATCAGGAAATTAAAGAAGCTGATTGCCATGTAAAAATACCCTCATCAACTAGACAACGATCAAAGGTCATGTTTCAAAAGTCATAGTATGCAAGACTGGGCCAAAAAAAAAAAAAATCCCACAGGACATCAATTAGAGGTTTCAATCTCCCCTATAACCCACAAACAGGGTTGGTAAAAAAAGAAAACTGGAATATTAAAACAGATTAAATTACTAATAGGTAAAACGACCTTGGCTGGGTGGACTAAAGTACTGGTCCAAGATTTCATACATTTATTTGAATGATCACCAGCAAGTCCTGCTCTGCTGTTGCTGTGCCAGCTATACTGGAGACCACGGCCAAGGCACGCAGGGCCATAAAGGTATGGAAGTCGAGGGAAACATTGCCTTGAGCCTCACCATGGATCACTGTGGGTGCTGTTGAAAGCAGCAAGCCACATCACGCCCGTGAAAGGCATGACCTACTGGAATCTGCAATGAGCTGTCCCAGCGGGATGGAGGAGTACTTTGTACCCATGGGCGAAGGGCACCTACTCAGTCTCCACTGGGATCCTATTGTCTGGCTACAAGCCGCACCTACTAAAACTCTACCTGGCATGGAACACACCCCATTGGAAGAGGGGAAAGGTAGGAATTCTGGTCTGTATGTCTTCCTAGGAGTCCATGTTCTTACGCCTGACAGTGCTGTCTCACCCGGTCAACACGTACAGTATGCCACCCAGGCCAAATTCCGGAAGCGGCCAAATTCCCTCTCCTCGAGGCCGGGGGGACCATTCCGTATTCCGCTGGTACAATCCTTAGGGAGATCATTATATCACTATCCCTCCAAGGCTTGGAGGATGTTATAACACACACATAAGCCCTACTAAATCCACCAAACAAGTTTAAATATTAGCCAGCAAAGCCTGCCTTTCATGAACACTGAAGTATCTCTAATGAGTAAAGCTGCCTTCCAAAATAAATGGTCTCAGACAGTATCACCATCTCTCAAGGAGTCACTTGTGTCATTATCCAAACAGAGTGCTGTATGTTCATACCTCATGAATCTATTAATGTGCCATCTTTAGTAAATCACACGAGGACACAAGTAAATGCCCCATGTGATCTAACTAAGCTTAGGAATCTTAATAACTCAGTGAGTGGTTTGGATCATGGGACTCTTAGTGAAAAAAAAAATTATTACTGATTTGGGAAATCATTTCTTTAATCTGTGTTTTCTCTTGCATGCACCTGTACTGTTGCTCTGGCCTCTGCCTTCAGTGCATCCAGAGAGCCACCAAAGGAGCCAACACTATGCGAGTGGAATCTTTTGCTGACCACCCAATGTACACTGCAAAAAAGGGGACGTAAAAGATTATAATAGCAGGTTATGAGAAATAAAATGTTGGGGTAGGCCATCAAGAGGACATGACCACCTGTTGACCAGTGAGCTGGACTCCAGCAATCAGAAGCTCTTCTCTCCTGCCCCTGTCCCCGGAATGTGGGTTCTGTTTGCCTTCCCTGCCCTCAGAAGATGCCTGTAGGCCACAGCCTTGAAATAGAAATGTGGCATTGAATTTGCGAGGACATGGATGGAACTAGAGGGTTAGCGAAAGAAGTCAATCAGAGGACAATTATCATATGATCTCACTGATATGAGGAAATTGAGAGGCAACATGGGGAGTTTGGGGGGTACGAAAGGAATAAACGAAACAAGATGGGATCGGGAGGGAGACAAACCACAAGAGACTCTTAATCTCACAAAACAAACTGAGGGTTGCTGGGGGAGGGCAGGGTGGCTGGGTTATAGACATTGGGGAAGGTATGTGATATGATGAGTGCTGTGAAGTGTAAACCTGGCGATTCACAGACCTGTACTCCTGGGGCTAATAATACATTAAATGTTAATAAAAATTTTTTAAAAATTTAAAAAAAAATGTGGCATCAAGACCATCTAGAAGGTATACATGATTGAACCTGGTTAAGGTTGCTCTATAAACTTTTAAGATTCTGGCAGGTGGGTGCAGAGATCTACTTGACTTGTGGCCACAAAACAAGCCTTGTACGTAACTTCCCTTGCTTATTAAACTTGTCATGTGAGGGGACCTGGGTGGCTCAGTCAGTTAAGCACCCACCTGTGGCTCAAGTTATGATCTCAGGGCCCTGGAATCGAGGCCCTAATCAGGCTCCCTGCTCAGCAGGGATCTGCTTCTCTCTCATCCTCTGTGCTCTCTCTCTCTAAAGTAAATAAATAAAATCGTTAAAGAAGAAAAAACCCCTGCCATGTGCCATTATGGAGTGGTGTGTCTTTCTCTCTCTCTGGTCTCTCCCTGCCCTTTGTTTATGGGTCCAGTTTGTGAACCAATGGGAAAAACTTCACATCTCTTCTTAAGAAGGCTGGGTTCTATAAGCAGACATCAAGATTTTAATCTTTGGCTAAAAGAGGTCCACATTTTAATTGAATTGTTTATCGTATTATTAACCTTGAAATTGGTCATGTCAGGATGAAGCATATTTCTCAAAAATTTCAAAATTAGTCTTTCTGGGATATGAAAAAATGTTTATAGAATTAGTACATGATAGATCAGAATCAGAGACAATTTTTAAACATAGGTGAGAAAACACTTAAGAAACAGCTAGAAAAATAAATACATTATGTATATATATATATATATACACACAGACACAGAGCTAGAAAAATAAATACATCCTATAAATATAAGATGTATTTTTACATACATATACACACATATATATAAAAGTGTGTGTGCGTGTATAATTTTTTTTTGAACTGCCAAGTGAGATATCAAGGAAAACAGGAAGGGAAGTAATAAGTGAATTCTTAGATCAGAATTCTTAGTACAGGATTGTGAAATCAGGACATTACAACCTTCTTTTTCTTTTCTAAGAATTCCTTAGTTCTGAATGTGATTTAAATGTGATATTATTGATAGCTTAAATACTGTGGGCAGTTTTCTCTATGCCAGGGCCTGCTATGTATTTTATATATATTTCATAGTATCTTTAATCCTCAAATAGCCCTCTAAGACAGACAGTATTATTACCCTCATTTTATAGATGAGGAAACTGAGGTCAAATCAGAGTAGAAAAGCAAGAGACATAGAAGTTGAACTGGGAGCCCGATACTTTCAGCAGGACGCTGATTTGTTTCTGCAGCACACAATAAAGAAGTGTTTACCAATTTTTTGTAAACCTGGTTGCCATATCTTAAGTGCTACACATGCTGGAAGTTTAAGAGAGAATTTGTTGACTTTAATTAATTAGTCATCACCGTTATTTAGCAAAAAACAAATTGGGCAAAGTGAAGAGATACAAGGTATCACACAATGGGAGGAGAATATAGTCATGAGCTAATAGGAGAATTCTAATATCTCAGTTGTTATACCAAATTTATTCATCACTAATATACTACTGCTGGGCAACATCAAGAATTTATCACAATTCACTAAATTAAAACCTGTGAGGATTAACCT
This sequence comes from Mustela nivalis, assembly GCF_964662115.1. Lineage (NCBI taxonomy): Eukaryota > Metazoa > Chordata > Mammalia > Carnivora > Mustelidae > Mustela > Mustela nivalis. The sequence continues at coordinate 109,848,056 of NC_139024.1, read as the reverse complement.
CTTTTTAAAATGCCTTGATGTAAGGTGCCTGGGTGGCTCAGTGGGTTAAAATGCCTTGATGAAATGAGGGCAAAATTACAGCAAAGTGTTTCTTGCTTTCTCATAAAAGCATAAATATTTTTACTGTATTAATAGATTAAAACCCTTTTTCCAGGACTACACTGTATAGAAGAACCAGCCACTTTTTTTCCCCACACTGTGTCTCTATGTCACATCGACGTTAGAATTCTGTGAAAGTGGTTATGAATTTTGTATTTCAAGACCCTATTCTTTGAAGAGAGAAATAAATAAAATCATCTTTTCCTGAAAGACATGTTCATAAAGCATCATTAAGAAAAAAAAGACACCTTGGTGTCAACCACACTCGAATTTAAAAAATTAGAAAATAGACACTTTGTATGCGTAATGTAGCACAATTCTTTCCAAGGACAGGCCATTATTCTTAGTATACCATGCAATCGTTAAGGAGCAATAATAGAAATAGTTAACATCCATCAAATCCTTGCCACGTGCAATACAGTTCTGAGCACTTCACTTATGTTTTCTCTATCCCTTACATCAACACAATGAGGGGAGCACTCTTATCACCACCTCCATTTTACAGATTCTGAAGCTAAAGCCAGAGTGATAAAATAACTCCCAAGATCTCAGAGCAAGTGGTGTCGCCAGGAAGCCATTCTCCTGGTCTTGTGATCTCAGCCATGATTTCTTCTGTTTCCTGATGCTGGTGATGATGATGATGATAATAACGGGAGTGAGAGGTGCTTTAGTTCTCTAGACATTATTAGTAGAAGATCACAAATCTAAAATGCTACTAATGATGCTACCTGAACATGCTAACATGGCAACTTACGTAAGGACAGCTGTAAACCCCGCTGAAGCGCTTCACCAAGGCTTACGCTTACAAACCCACAGGTCCTGCTTGAGCTGTGCCAGTCCTGTGACTGCTAGACACAATCCGATGTCTTGTCTTTACCAGTGTACCAAATGTGTTTATGCTGGATCTTATAAAATGCAAGACAACGGGCTACTCTGCTCAGGAATGACAGTGACTGGTAGAACAGTGTTACAAAAATCCATTTTTAGGTGAATGGATGAAACGGGGGTTTGAGATTGTAATAACAATTCTGTGTTCCTATAGATAAGTAGTCTCCATGGGTCTGGAAGGTCTTTGAGCTGAGCATCCGAAGGAAAAGGGAGTGGAAGAAGCTGAATCGCACCATCTGCATCTTGTCAGTTTACTCCTTCTCAGAAGACAATTCTTCTCCCCTAGATCCTCCTCTGGTGGCTGATGATGAAAAGATCTTGGGATGCCCCTTCTGGGCCCCAGAAGAAGAGGGGTTAAAACTAGAAGCCCTATGCATAATATTATCTATGTTTATTGACAAAACAGATCTTTGACAGGAATGTATTTGGCCATCTTTCTCATACAGGGACTCCTTTTTCCCTACCTGCCTTGGGGCATTTTTCATTTTAGCTTGATTCTGATTTAGAATGACTTATGCTTGAGAGATTGTTTATTTGCTTCCTTTTCAAAACTCTTTTCCATGTCCCCTGACTGCAGTCTGAATTCGTAAGATTGTTGATTTTAATTCCTCCTCTTCCATTTGCCCCTTTGTTAATATCTCGATAGTTAGTGTCATTTGTGACTGTAATTAAAATGGTTTTCACTTTTCTCTTCCAGTTGACATCCAGTTCCTCTCCCTAACCATAAATGAAGATACTTCACAGAAATAGGGTAAATATACCAGATGCTATAGAAATCCAGGAGAGTCCTGCAACTTATCATTATTGTTTTCTACAACCTTGTCCATATTTTTTAACTTTTGGGGAAGCCCAGCGTCTATGCCAAATTTTAATGAAGTAAGATTTTATTACTAATATCATTTAATACCATGCAAAGAACCACAACTAATATTTAATTACCATGAGGATGCCGCAATTAAAGTGGAAAGAAAAAATGGCTAGGACTTACTTGGGTTTGGTGAAATGACACAGAAAAAAAAAAGCAACTTTACAGCATATGCATATGTATTTTAATATATTATTTTCTTATTTTTTGAAGGAGTCTCTTTACCCAGATAGTACTGGCCTTTAAACTCAGGAGAAATTTTTCCATCAACCTCAAAATACTTAGACATCATCATAAATATTCTCTTATAATCACATGTGCTGAGAAACTATCTACAGGTCTACTGAATTTTGTAGAATTATACCTAGTCCTGAGCATTATTTAATTTATAATCATTTTTATTTTAAGGGTCTTCTTTAGCCAAAATATATCAAAAAGCAATGCAGGAATGGATCGTTTCATGTATTTTATAGGAAAAGTTCTTCTTAATATGTTCAACAGTAGCATGTGGACCGTACGGAACATAATCACAGTTATTGCCCACCCTCTTCCTGCCCTCCCTCCAAAAACTGAAGTTTAAAAAAAAACCTTGCATAGAAGCTAGAGTTGGGGTTTCTAGGCCAACAAGTTATTATAATTCCTAAACAGTAATATTTCTTCCACCCTTGCTCCCTTCCTATTTTTCATTTTCTAAAAAACCTAAGTGTAGACTCACGGGCACTTTTTCCTCAAGAATTTCAGTGGATGAAGAAACTATACGGTAATGACCACTCAAGCTCTGAAAGCACCTTTGGAGTTTCACAAAAGAAGTTCACCCTATCCGACATCGCGCCGTGTGGAATTCTGGGAGGAGGCAACAGTAGATCACCACATGCTTGGCCTCCCAAGCCCACACTGTAGAACTGGGGAGCTCCTCCTCGTAAATCCAAGATATCCCAAACTGTTCACTCAAAGTCTTTTCTCTCTATCTTTCCCAGTCAAGAAAAACAAATCTTCTCTAAACTAGTGAGGACTAGGTAAGAATTAATCATAGAGTCCACCAAATGAAGAAAGCTAAAATTGGGGATAAGATGGGCTGCGGAGCATGAGCAGTAACACTGGTCCATTAGTTTCTTTCCCGGACTGTGGATCTCATTGGCGTTTTAGTCATGCTCTGTCCAGAGCCTTCTCCAGTCAGAAGAAGATGCCGAGAGAGGATATAAGGAGGATTTTAAGCACCCTTCTGCTTCCTGATTGACTTCTTTAAGAGCTCAGCCTCATCTGTCCAACTGGATTTAACTTTCTATTTTGGCTAGAATTAAAAAAAAAAAAAAAAAAGAAAGAAAAAAGAAACACAACTACCAACACGAGAGACCATCTCTTTCTCAAGCATGTTATTTCCCACACTGCTGCACGCTGCTTCCATAATGAACTCTACAGTTCTTTGTTTCTTGGCATGAACACTGCAAGTCAGGTAAAAATGTTTAGTTGTGTGTGACCTGGGAATTGAAGAGGAAAACGCACAAAATTGGTTTGGCTTAGAACCTAAGCGTTTACCCAGAGGTGAAAGGTTTGTGTACCAGCATAGCAAACATTGATTTTTGTTTTTTCCTTCTCAGACATTTTAAAATGCAACTTGGAACTACAACTACTTCAGTGTATGGGTAACCTTTTCATCTCCTCGAACTTGTTTTGCTCAACATGCCCATTTCAGGTCCTTCTGGGTTAAAAAGAGATTTGTTGACCCAGGATGTCTCTATTCAGTTTTACCCCACCTCTTGAAGATATCTGCCACAACCACACCCCAGCACCAATTTCAAAATACACAGCTTAATTTCCAGACCCGTCTTTTCTATTTCAATTCGATGCACTAGCTATATTTTAGGTAGCTGGTGACTGATGAGAATTTATCCCCAGTATCACCGTGTTTTCCATAGTTGTAGTTTGTCTGATAAAGGGAAAAGTCCAGGAGGCCACAAGCCCTCCCCTCCATCACCAGCAGAAACACACTGCATCTGAAATCTTTGCGAGCATTCCACAACTACTCAAGGTTGTCTTGGTGTTTTCCTCAGCATTAGTGGTTTTATAGAGTCACACAAAGAAAGCTGAAAGCTGCCACATTATTTTTAAGTGCTTAACATGTAAACATTCCTAAAACACATCGACAAAGAAAATGATCAAAACTGAGGAGAGGATTTTTTAAAAATTGTTTCAGTTCTTAACCCCCATCCACTATCTTCTACACACCTGTCCTATTTTCAAAATCTTGAGTACTACAGACAGCCAACACAAAGGATTTCCACGTTTATAATAAAAAAAAGGGAACTAAGTTTTCCATTTTTCTAGATTGCATGCATTTATTTTTTTTAAATCATGCTGTAAATAGCCAATAAAGTTGCTCTTCTTGGTAGTTGTTTTTTTTTTTTTTTTTCAAGAAAACTGAGTATGATAAATGGATTTTCATACATTCCCATATGCAAGCATGAACTTCAAATAGCAGAGCCCAACTAAATCAATACTCACAGAAGTAAATTTTTACAGAAAATAGTTATTTTAAAAATGGTAATAAAGCAAATAGTTATCAAGATTCTAGAATAGAGGGGAAAGGGAAACACCAAACATAAGGAAAGATTTAAAAACTATTTATTGTGGGCCCAGATCTTCTTCTCCCTTTGCAAACCGCACCCCCCCCCCACACACACACATCTGGTTCCAGATCTTATTAGATGCAGGGAAACAGGTGAGAGTGCTGGTCTGATGTCAGATCTTTTCTCTTCCTCTGGCCTCAAAAGTCACCAATGCCTTTATAGCTACTCTACCTATGGGCTCATCTCTCACCTGCCTGTAACAAGAGTTTCATTTTACTTCCCTGTTTCTAGGCTCTCCTCATTCTACTTCATCCTGCACACTGCAGCCAACTTTATGTAAGTACCATTCTCTTCCAACACCATGCCCATGCCATTTGAGGCCCGTCTCAATCCAGCTCTCCAGCTCCCCTCCTTTCTATCCAGATATGCTCTGTGTCATAATTGCACTGCCGCACTGTCCACTCATTCTCTTTTTCTTCTTGGCAAAGTTATAAATAGATTTCCTATTTATATGTCAACTCTTTCCAATTCCATGTCCTCCATGGAGCTTTCCCTAATTTCTCCTTTCCCTTCTTACATTTGCTGTGCAGAATTATTGCCTGACTTCTCTCTTGAGCTAGACAATAACCACACTGTGTCCTAATTATCTGCTGACCTGCCTATTGCCTCCAGGGCAGGGACTGAAACCCATTTGTCTCTGCGCCCCTAGCACCTGAAAGAAAGGAAAGCTACAACAGTATATCTCAGAACATATTTCAAATCCAGATGGGAATTTCTAGAACTATTTTGAACAAATTTTTTTTTTGGAACCAATTTTCCTATATGTACCCATCAGCCAGGATATATGTGTGTGCATATATGTGTGTTGCCTTTCCTGTTTGACATCATTTAAAAATTTTCTTTTCAGATGGAGAGGAGAAGCGAGTCAGGGGAAATTGGAGGGAGAAAAGAACCATGAGAGACTATAGGCTCCGAGAAACAAACTGAGGGTTTTGGAGGGGCGGGCAGTGAGGGGTTGGGTGAGCCTGATGGTGGGTATTACGGAGGGCACGGATTGCATGGAGCACTGGGTGTGGTGCATAAACAATGAATTCTGGAACACTGAAAAGAAATAAAAAAATAGTTATAAAAATTTCTATTCTTAATTGTTTTTATTCTTAATCTGCTTGGGATTTTTTTTATATGTGAACTACTTTTTACTTTCAGGTAAGTACAGACCTATGGTATATACAGCAATAAGAACGATGCCTTTGTGATTTTTGTGAATAAGCTAGGAAAGATTCAGATGTTCTTAATACTCCATACTTCCTAAGTTATGAATGAATTCATATTTCAGAAAGCAAAAATCAAACAACAAAGCTGAAACAAAAAGTCTTTCTGATTATCAGTCTGAAATCTTAATTATAATATTTCATCCTGTGATTGGAAGGATGGGCGTTTGTGTTCGCATGAGCTTTCAAGAGCAAGTGAGAGAGCAAGGGACAAGGGAGAAGAAGAAGAAGAGAGAGAGGTGTTTATATTTCTAAGCTGAAACAAGCTGTATACGTTTTACGTGATATGTTGGCTTTAAAGAGAAAACTAAAATTCAGGATGAAATGCTACATAATTAAGGGAAGTTTGATGCTTTCTTCTTGATCTACACAGAACTCAAACTATTACTTATACAAATGAATCAGGATGAGTGCATTTAAAAGAAAATTTAGTTTTGGACCTCAGGGGTACAAATATTGGATTAATCTTAATCTCTGGTGTATAAATTGCACAGACTGATCTGCCTATACATGGCTCTCTATTTTTATTCATTCATCCACTCATTCATTGATATATTAATAATGTAACATACCCACTGTTGGTGGGAATGCAAGCTGGTGCAGCCACTCTGGAAAACAGCATGGAGGTTCCTCAGAATGTTGAAAATAGAACTGCCCTATGACCCAGCAATTGCACTATTGGGTATTTACCCTAAAGATACAAATGTAGTGATCCAAAGGGGCACATGCACCCGAATGTTTATAGCAGCAATGTCCACAATAGCCAAACTATGGAAAGAACCTAGATGTCCATCCACAGATGAATGGATCAAGAAGATGTGGTATATATACACAATGGAATACTATGCAGCCATCAAAAGAAATGAAATCTTGCCATTTGCGACAACATGGATGGAACTAGAGCGTATCATGCTTAGCGAAATAAGTCAAGCAGAGAAAGACAACTATCATATGATCTCCCTGATATGAGGAAGTGGTGATGCAACATGGAGGCTTAAGTGGGTAGGAGAAGAATCAATGAAACAAGATGGGATTGGGAGGGAGACAAACCATAAGTGACTCTTAATCTCACAAAACAAACTGAGGGCTGCTGGGGGGAGGGGGTTTGGGAGAAGGGGGTGGGTTTATGGACATTGGGGAGGGTATGTGCTTTGGTGAGTGCTGTGAAGTGTGTAAACCTGGTGATTCACAGACCTGTACCCCTGGGGATAAAAATATATGTTTATAAAAAAAAAAAAAAAAAAAAAAAAAAGAAAGGACAAATACCCAACTTTTGTAGCAGCATGGACGGGACTGGAAGAGATTATTATGCTGAGTGAAATAAGTCAAGCAGAGAGAGTCAATTATCATATGGTTTCACTTATTTGTGGAGCATAACAAATAGCATGGAGGACATGGGGAGTTAGAGAGGAGAAGGGAGTTGGGGGAAATTGGAAGGGGAGGTGAACCATGAGAGACTATGGACTCTGAAAAACAATCTGAGGATTTTGAAGGGGTGGGGGGTGGGAGTTTGGGGTACTAGGTGGTGGGTATTATAAAGGGCACGAATTGCATGGAGCACTGGGTGTGGTGAAAAATAATGAATACTGTTATGCTGAAAATAAAAAATAAATTAAAAAAAAAATAATGTAACATACCATGACTCAACCACCTAACACAAAAGATAGAACCTTGAAAATACTTTATATACAGCCATCTGGTCCTCTCAATTTTCTGGACTCTCTCAACTTACAGTAACCCAATCTAAACACTTGTCTTAACTGTAATCCGTTTTCCTTATCAGTTTATTTTCATATTTACATGTTCCCACTTTTAATCCCTCCTATGGGAAAGGGTACCATTCTAGTTTTTTCTAGAACAACACTTGAAAATTCATCCATTAATGACACAATGTGTAGCTTCCCTGATCTAATGCAAATTATATATATATACATATATATAATTTGTGTACACATATATGTATGTATATATATGTTTGTGTGTGTGTATATACACACCCCCCTTTATGACAAATGATCATTTGAAGAATATTGTCAATTGATCTAAGGCCAATGAAGAAAAAATTGTCATACTATCAATTTACTGAATTGCCTGAAAAATGCCTATTTCTTGTACATTTTTCTATGTTAAAATATTATTAGTATATGTTCTGTAAAAGCAGCATAAAAACAAAACTAAAAGCATAGAGAAAATCACTCAAATTTATTTACAACACTGACTTAACCTGTGTAATGTGGGGAAGGTGCCATTCTTAAACGGCGAGGCAGTGAGGAGAATTCGAGATCCCAATCCCTTTTCTTCCTGTGATTTGCAATATGATTATGGCTTATAATTTAATTTGTTACTGAAATTTGATTGAATCAATTAAGTCAACTAATGGACTAAGTTGTATCAACTCAGTCTCTACATGTTTTAATTTCCTCCTCAGTAATATATATATAATCTATTCTTAAAAGAATAATTTGATTGCTCTTAAAGATTCTTTCAAAATAGTACACAACCTTACTTTCTTTTCTCAATATTGAAGTCTTACAGATTGACACATTTTATTGTTAAAAATATTTTTCATTTAGGGACGCCTGGGTGGCTCAGTTGGTTAAGCAGCTGCCTTCGGCTCAGGTCATGATCCCAGCGTCCTGGGATTGAGTCCCACATCGGGCTCCTTGCTCCGCAGGGAGCCTGCTTCTCCCTCTGACTCTGCCTTCCACTCTGTCTGCCTATGCTCGCTCTCGCTCGCTCTCTCTCTGACAAATAAATAAATAAAATCTTTAAAAAAAAAAAGTCTAATAAAAAAATATATATTTCATTTTATTTTGTTTTCTATTTTTTTTTTTTTAAAGATTTTATTTCTTTCTTTACAGAGAGAGCGCATGGGAGCGGGAGAAGGGGAGAGAGAGAGGGAGAAGCCGGGAGAGAGAGGGAGCGAGAGTTAGTTCACAAGCAGGGGGAGTGGCAGAGAGAGAAGCAGCAGCAGGCTCCCTGATGAGCACAGAGCCCGAGGAGGGGCTTGACCGCAATACCATGACCTGAGCCGAAGGCAGATGCCTAACTGACTGGGCCACCCAAGCACCCCAGAGAGAGAATCTGAAGCAGACTGTGTGCTGAGCATGGAATCCCATAAGGAGCTCCATCCTAGGACCCTGAGATCATGACCTGAGCCAAAATCAAGAGTTGGATGCTTAACCAACTGAGCCAAGTGCCCCTCATTTCATTTTCATCAAGCCCATAAGCCTACTTTTGAAACCAAACTCTCTATAAAGTTCACTCAAGAAACCTTGGTCAAATAAGAACTGGTGTTCACAAAGAGCAGAGGAAGTATTCCTGATCCCAAGGCTTATCTCTGTAACAGCCTTTCTTCTCTTCGGTGTGTTACCAACAGTATGCTCATTTACAATTAATTCATTTAACTGATGAATGTACTTGACATTATGTACTAAAAGCTCTAATCACGGAAAGCCTAGTGATCTAAAATCCATCTCTGACAGGAATTCACTGCTGGAAGTCTAACATCAAAATGTCAGCCATAGTGGAAGACTCATGCTCATTAAGTATAACAAACCCATGGCAAACCTCCGAAACTGCCATAACCATGCATGGAACTCTAACGAGCCAAGGTATCAAGAGGAGAGACACTCCACATTATACCTCTGTGTTATAGAAAATGTTCCTTGATTAACAAATTTGCTCTCAAATCTTTATCGTCTTCACTAGTCTGTTAGTACTACAAATATGTCTCATGTTTGGCAAAAAAAAGTCTGTGGGACAGTGAAGGATAATGTAGCTTCCATAACTTTTTGTTTTTTAAATTTCAAGAGGAAGTTATAATATAGGCAATCCTACTGGGTAAACCTAAAGTACCAAGAATATGGTATGCTAAAAACGGAAACGTTATAAATTTTACTTCTTGGATCACTTCTGAGTCCTTATCTCTAAACACATATGATACTACAAAATGATTATGTCTGTGGGGGCATCAGTCAATGATATTGTCTGACTTGGATTTGAAATGTAAATAACTTAGGGCAAGTACTGACTCCTTTAGAAATATAAAGCTAGTGCTAAGGAAATACAGTAATTTGATAGAAACACATCGATGCAATTCAAATTCTGATTAAGAGAACCACTTGAAATTATTTTGAATGCACAATTATAAGCATGAGCTACTTTATCAAAATGTACATATCAGCTTAGTTTAAATTACAGGAGAATGTATTACTTCAAAATGATTTTTTTAATATGTAGAACATTTTTTAAGGATTTTATTTATTTATTTGTTAGAGAGAGAGAGCGCGCGCGCGCGCACACACACACACACACACACACAGAGGCAGGGAGAGTGGCAGGCAGAGGGAGAAGCAGGCTCCCTCTGAGCAAGGAGTCCCATGCAGGACTCAATCCCAGGACCCTGGAATTTTTACCTCAGCCAAAGGCAAATGTTTAATTGGCTGAGGCACCCAGGCATCCCTACATTTAGAACATTTTTAAATGATGGAGATTTTTAATATTTTTATCCTCTTCAAATGAAATCCCCAGGAATACCTTTATTCAAGAAAGACAATTTTAATACATAATTTTTTTAACATTCTAATAAACACCTCTCTATTCTTTATTCTGTTGTGGCTAAGACTATTATTTCTGAAATTAGACAAACCTGAGTTTAATACTTGGTTCTGCCTTGTACTAACTGTGTGACCTTGGACACAATATTTAACACCTATCTGTAGGTTTTAGCTTCTTCATTTCTAAAGTGGGGGAAATAAATGACCCTATTTTAATGAATTGTTTGAGGAATAAAGATGATTTATAGAACATGCTTGATATAATGTTTTTCAGAAAGTAAATGCTCAGTAAATATTGGGTATCATACTACTACTCATGGTGATGATTTCAAATAACGGGACTAACAGTCTGAACTGTATATGTGAAAAAGTTGAGCCAAAAAGAATTCCCATGATCACCTGTTTGTCTTATTTTGGAGAGGCCCAGAGTGCTTCAGTGACAACCCCATCAAATCAGTCTTATTGCTTCCTGTAAACTATTCTGTTAAGTGGTTTGCCTCGAGTCCTTGCCAGCCCATTTTAGGAGTGGGTAACACAGAGCAAGTAGTGCTAAAGGTGAGGTGAAATGAGGCTTTTCTCTAATGAGCAGAGAAATCTCATATGACAGAAGAGCAAAGTTAAATCACTGTATTGATTGCTCAGAAAATCAATATGAAGTTTCCATCCACAGAAATGCTTCCAAGCTGAGAACAAGGGGTCTGGAAGCCCGAGGAATAAAGGGCACAGGCCTGTAAGAAAGGATGTGTCGATACTTCTGTGTGGACACCCACAATGCCTTGGAAAGCTGAAAGCAAATCAAGCCTCCGGTTACCTTAAAATGTTAGTGGGGTCATTCTTGTCAAAACGGTGATTACTTAGAGAGGAATCTAATAGGAATAGCAATAAATTCAATTGGATATAATGTCATAACTGTTTAATGTAATATGTTGGAACTGTTTAATGTAATATGTTGTCACCTAGACAAAAAGCAGTAGCCTCTTTGGAGTACTCAGTTCAATAACATTGCTCAAGAAAATAAGATATAATCACCCCTTAGCTTTTAAATCCTTATATTATGAACTTGGACTTTAAATCTGTAGTTGCACATATATAAAGATTTATTAAAATTATAATGGCATCTTGTAAAAAACATTGAAAAATTGTATAACATATCTCTGTACTTATGTATCCAAATACTACCACAATAGTGTCCAAATCCTTATTGTCTGATTACCTTCATTGTCTTGATTATTATCTTTAATAAAACCGTGATGTTGTAAAAAGTAATACAGCCATGTATAACTGTAAAAAACATTCTAAGTGTTTTTTAGGTTAGTTAAAAATAAAAGCAATCTTCAAATCTTCATGTTTTACAAATTGGGAATAAAAATATTTTTGAGTTGAGTGTGCTTTCTGGTTGGCAAATACATATATTCTACATTCATGAATATTTTAATATAAATCGGAAACACAACTATGACAAATCCAAATTCATTTACTGATGAATGAGCCATTACACAAAAGTAACATTATTGCCCTCATGCCATGACTTTCGGGGCTGGACTTAAGATTTTGTAGTCATCAAAGTGAATGATGGGAACACTGACAATGGATTTATTGCCCAGTGACCAGTCAGCATCACACACTTACTCCAGGATGACAGGACTCCCGAACCTAGCTGCAAATTGCTGAATTTAAATCTCACTGAAAAGTAAATGGAAGCAAAATCAATTTCATTTCAGTTTTAAATAATATTTATTTTATTATAGCAGTAATTTTTAAGCTTCAAGTAGCTTCTATATAAAAGTATTTTGATATATCAGATTGCATGTATATAGTGTGGCTTTTGAAAACAGTCTAATAGGAAAGGATTTTTGGGTATGTTACTAAAATGTAACATTGAAACTGGTGAACAGATTAGTATCCCGACAAGTACAAATGACTCTTATGTTCTATCTGTCATAATAAATCTTTTGTAGACTGAGATTAGCCTTTTGTGCCAAGATCTCTGGGGAAAGTAATGTGCATTGGGCCTCAAGGGAAAACTTTCTATCTATATCTAACTAATGCTTCCAGAGACTTCGGCTGCTCCCCTCGGTGTTGCAAAGTGCATATAAATACTAAAAAACTAAAGCAGATATCCTTGAATTAAAAACCAAGGAAACATACAAATACATTCGGATTTTGTTTTTTACCTACCATAGTCCTTTGAAAATACACACACAAATATCTATTACCTTTAACTATTCAATAAACATTTTGTGTCAGTAGCTCTGAACGTATTTCTCTATTTTTTGCTCTCTTTTTTATTTGAAATAATCCAGCAGAAAAATTTTGTAAAAATTCTATTGACAAAAACACTGCCCTTTTCCCAAAAGGCAGTGAGAAAGCTTTTGAAAACTCTCCTTTTCTTAATGTATTTTCTGACAGGATTCAAATAATTTGAAATATTTCTATAATTTTTTTTCAGTTATTAAGACTGTAAATAATGGGGGCCCAAGTCCTTCTGACAGAGCCTTCCCCCCTCTCCACAAAAAAAAAAAAAAAAAAAAAAAAAAGGACTGTAAATAATGGACCATGGAAAGGAACAAAGACAGAGGTAAGCAAACTACATTTGCCTTGAAGGAGTCATTTTTCTTTTGTAGATGAGCTGGTTTTTCCAAAAAAGAGGGCAATTCACTTACCTCAGTCTTTCATAGATTTGGGTTAAGCTAACTGAAATGTGCTTTAGGACACAGAAGGAGCCAGCATTTGGAGAAAATAGAAAGAATGTGGCCAGAAGCAATTTCTGTTTTTAAAATTAACCAATAACCTCAGGTTTTTGAGGTATTTGAGTAGAGAAGTAGTATTTTGGATTTTTTTAAAAAGTTGGAACAAAATTATTTCATTTTTGGAACATGTAATTTGGTAATTTTTTTATCTAAATTGCTTTTAATTTAGAGATGTTTTCATAAGAAAGTTAAATTTTAATCAAATATGAAAATGTGCTTTTTAAGAAAAACATATAATATTAGGCAGTTTCTCCACCTGGAAAATGGGGGATAATAACAAGATCCACAAGCTTGTTGTAAGAATCAACTGCATAAGAAATTTTAGCCACATGAATGAAGAGATTTCTTGTGGAAAGTAAAAAAAAAACTCCATGCAAAGCTGGGTGATACTCTGTAAAGATATTTCTATTTTGCTCTATGGACAACTGACTGTCCCGCCCATGTCAATCACCCTTGTCATCTTACTTGGTCTATTATAAACTATGTGACTCAATCCTGGTTGCATATCAGCACTGCTTGTGATGCTTTTTTACAACTTTAGTTTCCTGGGCTCAACCCTCAGAGGATCTAATTCAATCAGTTTCACAGTGTAAGTCCTCGGACTCCCAAATTTACAAATCTTTTTGGGGGACTGTGATGAGGAACCAAGGTTGAGAACTACCGTATCAGGCAATCATTGTTCCAGTTTATTTGTTTCTGCTGAAAGGCTATTATCTGGATTTCAACAAGAGACAAAGAGAGGGAGAAAGAGAGTAAGACAACTAATTATATTTTGGATAGTGATCTTACTAGGAGAGAAACCTATGGGACTGTGTTTTTCGAGCAATGATCCAGACTTTCCGGAACTGTTAAACACCAAAAAAAAAAAAAAAAAAAAAAAAAAAAAAAAAAAAAATCAAGACCCTGAGAATGCTGTAGGACAGCTAGTTTAGAAATAAGTTGATATTTTCCTGGGAGCTGTGTAAAAATATGTCTTTTAATCTTGAAAACAACTCTTATTACAAGTCACTGCTGTTACTTTGTATCCTACAGGATAGCTTGGTGAGTGTGTGCAGAGAGTTCAGATGAGTGCTACGGACAGGCAGGTTTTGAGAAGACCCAGAGTGACCAGGCAAATAGGAGTTCAAGCAGGAAAGTGAGACAGTACAGGAGCACTCATGTGACTTTTGGAACAAAATACTCAATTTATTACATCAATCCAAAAGAAAAAGGGAGAGAAAAAAGGCATGCCTGTCTAGGGAGAAAGATGATCTTAGAACAAAGATACATAGAAACCAAAAAGGATAAAAGAAATAGCTAAGAAGATACAGTAATAAAGCCAGAAGAAAGAATAGATTTTTAAGACTGACAGTTCCAGTTAAGACTAATCACACTCAAGAGTTTTTAGTACATGAAAGGAAAGCCCTGCTGGGCTTGAAATAGCTATGGTTGGTTTCTAGGTGTAAATCTCCTTAGTCTATAGATCACAGATACCCTATTTGTATTTAACTTTTGTACTTGGAGTAAAATAAATTTCCCTAGAGAGATTCCTCCTCACTTTGTAAATTGGCTTTTTCAAGAAATCTTAATTGGATATAGTTTTCACACAGTGTTTGTCTTTGATTTAGTAAAAAAAAATGGAGAAAAGCAGTGAATACAGATTATAATATATGTCCCTATCTCCATAATATATGTCCCTATTTCCGTGTCGAAGGATACTGCTCTTGCCAGCTTTTACAGTTCTGCCTCTGAAGCTGGACTGCCTGCCATGAGAGGTTAGTATATAAATGGAGTGGGAATAATATTTTGTTTACACAGAAGAGACCTAACTGAGCTCCACCTGGGCATCAAATAATTGGCCAAAGCGGAGTATCCGTTCTGTTTCTGTTGCTCATTATTTCCTCGGATCAACTACGTCTTAGTTTCCTGCATTTTCCATTTGTAAAGTGAAGGTCTTGACTGAAGTTAATTGTTAAGACGTTATATGAATCTCGACAAGACATCGCATCCATTTCCCTTAGCCTTTAATCTGCCTGAAATTTCACTTACTTAGAAGCCTCCCCAAATTAATCGAAAAGGAGACAACTGATCCACCAGTATTTTAAAAAAGACTTGAAAATTTTAAAGTTTAGCTTCAATTTCTAAGCACAGAGTGAACATACAGGCTTACACATGAAGCAAGTCTGAAATGAGTTTCTCTGCTAGAACGTTACTGCTTCCAGAGGGGACTAACATTGTGCTGTTAGAAAATGTGAATACTGCTTGAGAGAAACAGTGACTCCACTCAGAAGTCATTCAACTTCCTTGTGTCAAATGCAATAGTCATTTAGGTGCTATCACATGCAAAAAATCTTCCTTCTCACCATCATGATCTTTCAAAGCAACACTTGAGATTTTTCTGAAGCACAGCCAATTATATGTCTTAAATACAGCAGATGAATGAGAATGAGGATTCGTGTCCCCTATGGGCACTTGCATAAAGAACATTCACTGATGTCAGCCATGGTTCTGCACATGTTAGTATGTAAAAAGAGTTGCTTCCTCCCCTTGCCTTACAGGCAGTGAACTGAAGAAAAGTTAGGAGACTAATGACTGTGGCTTCCTTTAATACCTCCCAAGAGCTATTGTTTACTAAAGATAAATGGTATCTAAAATTAACCCTAACTTTAGCCTTTATCTTTCAATAAATAGGTTCATAATATTTCCCAAAACTTTTTCAGTTTACCAAATCCAAAATGACTCCCTTTTGGAGAAATCTGACATCTGTATTTAGAAAAATGCTATGTGAAAATTCTCAGATACACTATTATATATTTAAAACTACTGCTGGAATTTTCATAGGGGGTTGATAAGAAAAACTGAGGAACTGCCAATAAACGGTAGATTTTTTTTTTTTTGAAACACAGAAGAAATTGAAAATAACATATCTTGTCCATGGTTCTAACCACCCACTGACAAAACCATTTGTGTAAGTAAAGAACTGATATTCATAAGACCAAGGGGAACAAGGATAAAGAAAAAGTAAAATTCCTCCTTAAAAGTACTTGTCTTTCACATACCTTCCAAGTCTGCCTGTATTTTCTACTGAAAGACTTCTTACTTCTAAAGTGCCAAAAATTTATTTATTTCCATTTTAAAAATGAAATAAAATAAAGAGCAGGAGTAAGCAGGCAAATAAAATGATCCTTGTTTCTTTAAGGTAGGATCTCCATGGACCACAGTGATAACTCTAAATAAATACTATTTTCTATAGCAGAAGCCAGAATTTTTGCTACACGGCCATTGTGTCCTGGATCCCATCCAAAGTACGACTTAATGACAAGAATAAGTTGGCTATTCTTGGTCTTTCATGGCATATTATGCTACTTTTTTCCCCCTAAAAAAGTTACTCTTGCCTTACACATGTACTCATAGGAGATAGAGAATGCATTATAGGCAAGGCATGCTGACATTGACTGTAAATGCTTCTAACCTGTTAATAAAGATGGACCCTCTAATTTCACCAAATTTGACCTACATTGTTTCAGAAAACAGAGTATAATACTATATTTATTCCAGCATTAAAAAGAAAAATAAATCCTGATGTGCATTTGAAATTCTCAACTAACATTAGAGTTTTCCTATTCTGGCCAGATTTCAGTATAAGCTATAGAATTTTCCTTTACTTAGAAGGTAAAAATTCTGGGGCTCCTGGGTAGCACGGTCAATTAAGTGTCCGACTCTTGGTTTCAGCTCAGGTCATGATCTCAGGGTTGTAAGATCAAGTCCCACATTCAGTTCCACACTCAGCACAGAGTTTGGTTGGACCCTCTCTCTCTAAAAAATAAATCAGTCTTTTTAAAAAAAAAGGGTAAAATGCTTTGGTCTTTGTTGGTGATTTTCAGTTTGGTTGATTGAAAGAAATGTTACCTAACCTAAACCAAGGATTTACCATGAATTACTAAAATATTAGCTCTTGTTGTAATAACAGCTTGAAAGATAATTCCATCCCATGAAACATGAATTCATATGTACATATATGTTTATTCATTTAGGCCCTCACGTTTTAGGTGGCACTTGAATCAAAGAATAAAAAGGGCTCTTGAATAAAACACTTGAATGATTTCTCTCAGCTCTATAATTTTCTAATAGATATAATAAACATACAGAAATTAGCCCATTTATACAATAATTTCTATTATATTCAGCAGCCACTGAATGTGTATTTAGGGTCAAACCTATTTTCAGTTCTCTACGTTGATAGTACTTCATTCTAGATGAACTTTGATTCTAAATCAACACCTTAAAGAAGTTTTTTCATTGTGCACATAAAACCTACAAATCTACTGCAAGCTGAATTTAAGGCATTTCTGAAAGTCTATCAGTTTTAACAGCTTGAAACCTTTTTCTTACAAAAACATGCATTTCCCTGCAGGGTTCTGAAAAGTTTCCCAGCAACACTCATTAAGAGAGGCCACAGCTATAGATTAGCCTTGCTGCTACCATTTTCCTTGTAAAGTGTCTTTTTTGGTGACAATTTTCTGTTCAGTAGTGCAACTGCATGTAATTATTCAAATACAAAAGCCTGTTGTAAAAGAATGTAGAGATGATGGCAAAATTACCAAAAAGTGGGTGAACTGCTATGACTTTAGACACAATTTTGTTATTCACTGTATTTACTGACAATTACCATTAGGAAGGATTTTTGTGTGAGAGACCAGGGCAGATTTGGTCCATTTGCAGAAAGATAATGTTCCTAAATACAGTTTAGATTGTTTCAGATGTATAATAAACAAAATAATTCACATTTTTGGTATGCTGATGTATCATCACTAAATTATTGGGAGAAAATACAATAGCTACTGTTAATGTCCACAGTTTAATACAGGGCCCAGGGAAATTAGAATATATGAATAAAAAATTCTGGTCTAAGATGGAGTTTATGGAAGTTGCAAAATAATACTGGACAAGGAAAGAAAAATCCTTTTTTTTTTTTTTGGGTTCTTGATCAGAATCCTAAACTCAAAGCTATAAGGAAATTAAAGACGGTTTCTCTTTAATCCCTCCAAGTGGAGTCCAACAGTCCCCTTGCTCTACCTCAGCCATCCAACTTCCACCAAATATATAGACATATATTTGCATTTTGCTGCTAAGAAAAATTGGTGCTCAGAGGGGCTAATGGCTTACCTATGACCATCCACAGTTTAGTGACAGGTTTAGTATTTGAGACCAGGACCTTTGTGCTATGCCAAATTGACTTGAAATAGGGTCCAGAAAGATGTCTTAATACCGAGACAGAGCAAATGGGTGTATTTCTGTTCTGAGGACTGCTGCTCTCCTCCCCGCTACACTCCTCAAAGAAAGGTAAATGTACATGTAGCATGGGGCCCATTACTCATCTGTGTATGAATTATTGATTTCGGGAAGAGGGGACACACAAACCTGGTGAGACATATGGGATTACATAGCTTCACTATGTAAAAACAAATACAAAATATTTTTCCCAGAAGCTATACTCATCCAGTCTGGCCTACCATGCACTAACAAGACAGGATACATTAAAAAATTCAGTTTGGGGAATGCCTGGGTGGTTCAGTTGGTTGGACGACTGCCTTCGGCTCAGGTCATGATCCCGGAGTCTCGGGATCAAGTCCCACATCGGGCTCCCAGCTCCACGGGGAGTCTGCTTCTCCCTCTGACCTTCTCCTCGCTCATGCTCTCTCTCACTGTCTCTCTCGCTCTCAAATAAATAAATAAAATCTTTAAAAAAAAATTCAGTTCGACTTTCAATATGTCCCTCTCTCACACCTTCTATCCCATCATAAAAGAATTATAAAAACAAAAAAATCTCTACTGAGCACAAGCCATATCACACACATAAACAAAGACACATATATAATTTCGTGTATTAAAAAATACTTTATGCAAGGAAGCCCTATAGAAGAGATGATGTTTGGCCATGTGAAGTTGAATGAAACAATTTTTTTTTTCTAACTTCTGGCTAACGTTTTTCCAGTCTCTCATGGTCATTTTGTGGTATGGCTTGTTATAACCTAACAGGAAAACAGTAACCCAGCTGAACGAATTCTGTTATTTATTTTTATTCTGAGATATATTCAATGCCTTCTTCACATCTGATTCTATTAATATAATGTGCATATATAATGTCTGCTAGATTATACTCTATGGTACTATTGCAAATAGAGGGGTAGGGGAAAAAACAGTCAACGTGCTCTTGTTTAAACTTTACAAGGTTAAAACTAACCATATGTTCTTGAACACAGGCGCAAGAGAAACCCTTAAAGATGTGCAGTTGGAGAGCTGACAAGTTGGCTGCAACAAGGTTAGTTACTGAAACTTGTAAGCTATCTATTACTTGAAATTATTCCCCATGTAGGCCCAGCTCTTTTGAATCTCATCTGCTTGGAGCTAAGAACTTGCATTAATTTACACGGTACTGACTCATTTTCTTATTAAGCAATTTGAAATGATATGGTATTTTTGGCTTTGCAGGATTTCTTTCTCTTAATATCTTGTGCTTTTCTCCAGGAAGGTCAAAGAGTTTCATATTAATCTTCATAACATTGCTGTGGCATATTCTTATCCTTATTTGACATACAGTAAAGCTAAGGTAAGTAGAAGATTACATGAAAATAGACTAACAAGGACAAGTACTGACAGGCAAACTTCAGCCTTCTATTTCTTACTCTACCCACCCTTCCATTCTCTGTTGCAAGAACCAGGACACCTATCAGAATCACCTGAGGAGTATTTTCAATCAAGTCATCCAATTCCTGAGGGCATAGCAGAATCTGGAGGTGGGTGTGGGGAAAGTAGATTGAAAACTCGCCATGTGGTTCTAAATGCCTGTCTCCTTTATCCTGCTTGAGAACCATTACTGCCATAGTATGGTTTCCCAATATATGCACTTTTGTTCTTAAATATATTTCCCTCTATAATTCATCTTTTTAAAAATGTTTATCCCATTATAACAATTTAATAATTCCCACTCTGGGACCCTGGACTCTATATCATTTAGTCTTTAGAAAAACGGTTGTGAGAGCTAACATTTTTGACACGTTAAAGGCAGTTCATTTCTTTAATGACTTTGTAATTTTCCCTTTATTAAAATGCATTAACTTTATCTAGTATTTTCATACTCAGCACAATTTCCAACTGTTTTTCACTTCTATATACTTGCAGATTCAATATGCAGATATTTCTTACATTGCTGAGTTTTCCCTTTTAGCAATAATCTATGAAAAGGACGCTGGTATTACACATTATTCATGTCTTCCTTCAAGTTCCAAGGGAAAGAAAGAATCATGGCAGGGTGGGATTTTTAAAAGTAGAAAAATTAGCTCCTTTCCGTCAACATTATTCTTAACTCTGAAAATTGCTAGTTTTCCTCTGATCCCGAGGAATTCTTTTACTGATCTTAGAATTCTCCCTACTAGTAGAAATATTGACTTTTTTTTTAGCATTTCTCTGTCAATACAATTCCATTTCTGAAGATGAAGCTTAAGCATATTCTTTATATTGCTAGCTTCAGAGATTTCATTCAAATTCCTCTCTTTTCCAGCAAATGGGCCCTGGAAGCTTAACAAGGATCCTCTTCATAGCTGGCCATGAGATTGGGGAAGCTGCACAAATATATTCCAGCATCTCCACTATAGAATTACAACCACATCTCTACAAATAGATAGGTCTGCCAACAAGCATTAAAAAATACTGTGATGAGCTACCCTGCATGATACCCCGAAGAATCTAGTTTTCCCGTGATGTGCATAGCTAAGCTCTATTATCACTAAAAGAAATTACAAGTGGGTATCCAGGGGAGAATGTCACCGAAAATGTACTTCTCTCGCAAAATTCACACCATCTCCCTTTGAGGCCCTAGTGCAGACCAGTCAACTAAATCTTGAACATGATCAGCAGACAAAATGCAAAATAATGAACTTTCCCCCCATCTGTGTATTGCGTTTTTGCCATTTGTTTTCAATTGACTTTATCCCCATTTACTAGCAGTGGAAATAGGTAAACAGTATTTTGTTTACTTCAGAGGGCACTTTTTATTGACAACCAATAGTTAATGAAGCCAAATGAGAGGACTGCCGGATGCAGGATTTGTAGAGATGCAAATGGATACAGGATAGAATATAAACACATTTCGGGGAGGGGGGGAAATTAGTCCTTATTGAATAAGATGCTCATCAAAGAAAATCTGGGAAATGATTAAAAGATTTATAACTGTAGGATTTAATGACCAAAAATGCACCACTTTTTACTGACAAGATAGAAACTAAAAGAAAAAAGATAACAGAAATAATTATATTACATATATTCATGTTTCCATGTCATTGATACAGCCTCCCAAGGCTGTTTAGGGAAGCTTTCTAAGAGTAAAACATAATATAAATACAACAGGATTGTTCTTGGTATTTGAAAAAAACAAACAAACAAACAAACAAAAAAACCAAACTACCATGCTATTACTTTATTATTAAAAAGGACCAGGGTCTATTAATTGCACATTGACAAATGTCTTATTTTAGTTACTGAATGGAAATTTTCATTATGTTTGCATTAACAGGCAAAAGAGAGGCTATTTTCAGATAATTGGGTGTTGACCAATTTAAAGGAAGTGAGACACAGAATACTGCCTATATATGAAAACAAAACAAAACAAAACAAAAACAGCAAAACCAAAACGAAGAACCTTGTCAGTGAAATTTAAGACATAAATGGTTTTTAGACAGAATATTCACTGATGGGTTTTAAAACTTGCTCTCATTCATTGGACATGAAGTCAGAGATGGTTTGCTTGGCATAAATTCCGTTCCTTGTGCTTTTTCCTCTTCATTTGAGAAATACTTTTTGCTCCCATATAAGAAGTGTGCTACCAGCCTCTGATTTCCTGGAGAGGAGCACAGCTGCTTACTTCCTAACTCTCTACAAATACTTCTCTTGTATATACCTAGTCATAAAGAATATAAAGAGATATGGCTACATGCCTGAAGAGAATGTGGTCCTTGAACTTTTGATCCTAGACAGAATTTTGCTCTCAGCTGGTAATTAACAAGCTCAAGAAATTTAAAGAAAATAAATTAAGTCTGTCATTGTGTATGTTCTGATAGAAATATATAGTATTTTTAAAAAGTTCCACTTTCTAAAGAAAACATATTTAGGAACTAATCAGGTAAAAAGCCCCAAAAGAGTGAAGGATTATAAGACAACAAAAAGGAAAGGGGAAATTGCTTGCAACAGACTATGTTCCCTAGAGAAGGATATGGATTGCTTTATGGACTCCTGATTCTCTTCCACTTTTTCTTCAGTTTGAAACAGGAGCATTATGTCATAGCCCAAAGGAACACTACAATTAGGCGATGCTCCCTTCTTTCTCAGTAACCTTATCTAATTGGTCATAAAACCTTTATGATTCTATCTCATGAAGCAGAGCCATACCCACTGCCACTAACTTAACAGTTATTGAAAGCAGGTATCAGTTTTAGACAAAAGGTTCTAAACAAGGGATCTAGAGTAGACAAAATAATCTTGAAAAAGAAGAATGAAGTTAGAGAATTCAAATTTTCTGATATCTAGACTTAATATTTTTTCAAACAATTCCATGGGGAAAAAAGGTCTTTTCAACAAATGATGCCATAACACTTGGATATCCATATGGAATGAAATGAACCCCAACCCATACATTGTGTCATACACACAAAAATACTTTGACATGTCACAGACCTATATAAAAAGGTGAAACTGTAAGGTTTACAGAAAATGATATGGAAGAATATCTTCCTGACCTTAAAGAGTAAACAAATATCTCTTTCTTATAGAGAACTCACAAAACACAAAGAGAAATATAAAAAAGTACACTTCACAAGATTAAAAAAAACTTCTACTCAGCAAAAGGTGCCATTAATAAAATACAAAGGTAAGCTACAGACTGTCAGAAAATGTGTAGGTATAATGTCACTATATACACATATATGTATATATATATAAAATCTTTATCCCAAACACATTTCAAAAACCCCTTACAAAACAGTAATAAAAAGACAAACAATCCTAGTTATTAAGGAAGGAAAGACTTGAACAAAGACTTCCCTGTAAAGAACATAAAAGGGCCTATAAGCACATGAAAAGATGCTAAACCCTATTAGCTATTAAGAAAATGTAAATTAAAATGTTGGCAAGGATATGGAACACTGAACTATCACAGACTGCTGGTTATTGTAGAAGACAGTACAATAATTTTGAAATCTGTTCAGTTTTTTTTTTTTTAAGTTAAAAATACTCCAACTAACCATGAGAGACTGTGGACTCTGAGAAATAAACTGAGGGTTTTAGAGGGAAGGGGGATGGGGGGTTAGGTGAGCCGGGTGGTGGCTATTAAGGAGGGGACATACTGCATGGAGCACTGGGTGTGGTACATAAACAATGAAACCTGGAACACTGAAAAACCAAAATAAAAATTTTTTTAAGGGGCGCCTGGGTGGCTCAGTGGGTTAAGCCACTGCCTTCGGCTCAGGTCATGATCTCAGGGTGCTGGGATCGAATGAAAAAAAAAACAGACCAAAAATGTACTCATATAACTTCATTTAAATGAAGTTCCTAAACAGACAAAACTGATGTAGGACAGTAATCAGAGCAATGAAGGCCATGGGGGAAAGGAGTTGCCTGGGAGAGAGCAGAGATAACTTTCTAGGGTGATGGTAATATTGCGTATCTTGACTGCAGTATTGACTACATAGGTACATGTTGGTCAAAACTCATCACATTATTCGCTGTGCATTTCACTGTATGTAAATTTTACCTCAATTAAAAGTTTATTGTAGGGGCGCCTGGGTGGCTCAGTGGTTAAGCCGCTGCCTTCGGCTCAGGTCATGATCTCAGGGTCCTGGGATCGAGTCCCGCATCGGGCTCTCTGCTCAGCAGGGAGCCTACTTCCTCCTCTCTCTCTCTTTGCCTGCCTCTCTGCCTACTTGTGATTTCTCTCTGTCAAATAATAAATAAAATCTTTAAAAAAAAAAAAGTTCATTGTATGTCAGTTTGTTATGTCCTAGGTATAATTTTACTTGATCCTCATAACATCTTCCTCCCCAGTGCTAGATTAGAAAAGAATAATAGCAGAGAGTTAGAGAGTTCCTCCATTCAATGAAGAATATTTAATGGGTGCTTGCTGCTATGTGCCAGGCTCTGAGCAAGGCACTAGGTAGTATGAATCAAGTAGAGAATGTCCCTTCCCTTCTGAATTTAAATAAAAAAAGATGACAAATTAAAGCAGTGATTATAAAGAAAATAATGGATTCCTTGAGAAATAATAATGAGAAAACTATTGTCGTGTTTTGACTTGGGGGAATGGGATTTCAGGGGTGTCTTCTCTGAAAAGGACACATATAAGTTAACTAGGCTAGCCTAAGAATAAAAAAAAGACAAACTGTGGCAGAGAGAGAAATATGTGAGGAAACCCTGAGGCAAGGGAAACAGGTGTATGCTAGGCAAAGCATATAACTGATGGGACACTTTTGTAAGTGACCTTGCTAATAATTGCACGATGACAGAAGCACAAACCAGCCATATGGTCACCTGACGGATGGCTTATTAGCTACTTCTACAGAGATTCTAGTGGAAGGTGAGCATGGCAGGAATACAGTCAAAGGAAAAGTAATGACTATGAGGTGGTGAGGTGGGAGAAGTACTTAGAGGGCAGGTCATTTAGGAACTTGTGGGCCATCTTAGGGGTTTTGGATTTCATTCCAGGTGTAAGAGAAACTTCACTTATTTTAATTGAAGGGTTTTAAGCAGAGAAGTGTCATGATCTGATTTATAATTTAAGAAGATCACTAGGCTGGTGTGTGGAGAATGGTTAAATAACTTGACAAATGGTACATGGCCGGTAAATGATAAAGCTTAAAACCTCCTCATTTAGAATAAGCCACAATCGCATTACACCTGGAATGCTGAGCCACCTTACAGCGGATCCTCCAGCCCCAGTCAAGCCTTCAGATGACGGTTACTCTCACATTTGGACTGCAGCCTTGGGAGAGATGCAGAGAGACAACGGCCTGGGTCGACGGCTCCAAAGTCCTGACTTAGAGGAACCGTGAGGCTTATATTTATTTTTATGGCACTAAATTTGAGGTGTTTTGTTATGCAGTAATCGATAATACAGATTTTCTATCCCATTTCTATAAAGGGTGGTCTTTCTTAGGTATAGAGGATTTACTTTGTAACTTTATTTTTCAAGTTAGGAGAATACGTAACAAAAGTTTCTGAACAGTAAGAAATTATAAGTAAATGAGAAAGAAGCCAGAAAAATAGAATTAATTCATATTTTGTAAAAGCCATTATGTAGTATCCCTATACATTAGGAAAAATCACTTTGAAATATAAGTAAAATGTCATTAACAATGAGAATGTAAAATACATAAAAATTCATTTAAAATTCTCTCTAGTCTCGTGTGTATATACTGATGTATCATGTACCAAAGACACATCCATGTACAGAGATACATAAAAACTATGCATATTATAGTTTAACACAGAACACATAAACAGGCCCTCGTAATGAATACTCATGATTAGAATTTATCATTGTATTTCTCCTGTTAATCATTTCCTCCTTACATTACAATTGAAACCTTAATCTTTAACTCAGTACACTCGTAACCTAGGATGACTATAAATATAAATATTTTAATTTACTCACTTTGCATTTCATACATCTTAAATTTTGTAGTTAAGAACTACATTCAACTCAGTCGTATGCTACTTCTTTCTTTAAGGCTTAAAGTTTAAAATTAACAGGCTAGCATCACAAAAGGAGTGAAAACCAGAATGTAATCTTCAAACATGCTTATTTTTTTCTGATAATAGGCATTAGTGTTTGTGCTTTGGTTCTTAAAGTTTACCACAGCAATGCCTATGATAGAATATGCATAATAATAACAATAATCCAGCTTTTAGGAAGAATGAGGGCCAGAGGCTGAGAGGCTAAAAACAAAACAAAACAAAACAACCACCCCAATTCTGTTCTGTGGGTGACATTAGTGAAGAATTAGCTGAACTCCGCCATCCCTATTTTTTGTGTCAAATGTTACTTTTCTGCCCAGGTGAGAGACTTTTTTTAAATAGGGATTTTAACATTTACGACGAGAGAGTATGACGACTCTCTTCATCAAACTTTAAGTAGTTTTCTTCTACAAGAGAACCAGTTTTGTTGTCTCATGTACTGGGCATTTGTTAACCGCTTTTAGCTTCTTCAATTCATAAAATGTCCCGCATGGCTGAGAGTGATTTGATTCATATTATATTTTAATTTTTATACACTGGTAACTAATAGTCACCCTATGTGAAGAAATTCTGTTTAGTTCTTGCTCCCAAGGAAGGAATTCAAAGTGTTTTTCACTTCCTTTTTATCTCTGCAGAAGCCCTTTCAGAAACTTGCAAAGGTCCCTGTTCTAGTTCTGTAGGCTACACAGAAATAAACCTTGGGTAGACAACTTCAAAATGAAGGTCATCTTTATATAAAACATCAGCCTAAAAATGGCCTGTCCTCACCTTACATTATAGTTCTCTCTAAATCCAACCACATCCAAGTCTATGTCTAGGGCTACTTTTGAGCTTCCACAGCAAAATTGAGTCACTGTGACAGAGACGGTATGACCCACAAAACCTAAAATCTTCGCTATACAACTCTTTACCCCCAAAGCTTGCCAACTCTTGGATTAGACCCTGAAGTATTTGTGAAAGGAGTTCTCTCCTCTACTCTCCACCACCAATGAGGCAAATTTTGCCTTGGTCAATGATCTTTGGTAATAGCCTCAATCCTCCTCTCTTCATCCCATATTCACCCTAGAGAGGTATAGCCTTAAATTAGTCTGATGGGCCATTGGAAACTCTATTATAATCTTATCTCAAGGGCTTTTGACTTTTGTGGCAATATATGATTTAAAATAATTCACTTTATGTGAGGTTTTTTTTTTTGTTTTTTTTTTTAGCACTTTGGTACTTTACCATGTATTCGGAATTATCATAAACATTATCAGCTCTAATCATACAACATGGCTCTCTTGCTGACATTAGTCAAACTTCTGACCAGTTCCCATTAAATACTGAGAAGAGGGAGGGTAAGAAGATACACATACAGTGAAACTTTTAATTTCTGTATTGGCTTGATTCTAGGGGAGTAAAACAGCTAATCTTCAACATTTTTTATAAGACTTCTTGAGAGTCATTTAAGTTCTCAAATTCTTTCAGATATTCTGAATCAAGATAAAATATCCTGAATCGAGATAAAATCCAATTCAATTCAATCCTCTCTCATCAAAAGAAGATCTCAAAGTGTTCTGTAAGTCTTTAGTGCTTTCCTCCTTTCTCTCATCATAAAACAACAATATCAACACAAAAAGACTGACCTAGGCTGCAATTATATCAAACAGGGTCCTAATCATCCAAGTGGCTGTACTATCCTTCACTTAACAGAGCCACAGCTTGCATCATTCGTGCATTCAACATTTATTAACTTTATACCACATATAAAACAAATACTAATATTAGTGGCTTCAAAGCCTAGAAACAAGAGGAAAAACACCACCTTAGAGAATCGCAATACAATGGGCAAGCCTGCTCAGAAAATGAATAGTTATGGAATAATGTGTTTGGTGCTGACAACAGGGAGATATACCACGGACTATGGAAGCAGAAAGGAGTACTGGAAGACTTCACTAAGATGATTTACGTAAGCCAACTCCTAAAAGGAGTGTATTAGGCAAAGTAAGAATAAGTACAGAGGCACAGAGTGAGAGTGACTCCAGTGGACAGGGGATACCCTTGAAAGCACAGAGACCGCCCTCTCCCACAGAAGAGAGCACAAATGGAAGACCAAAAGCCCTTCGAGAGGCTGTCTCGTCCTGGAGAGACAAGGGTATTTTTATAACTCATCTACCCAGAAGGAATGCTCTTGTTTTTCCCATGAAGTCAGTGTGTGTACGAGCGATAGCTCTGAATGTAGGTGATGATCAGTAAAAGCAGTTAATCTCATGAGTCTTACCAACCCACTGTAGAGTTTGAAGCTGGGGAATGGCATAATCAGGTATTTATTTTTTATTTAAATTTAAGGTATTTTTCACAGTCATATGAAAGAGGAGATTACACAAACAAAAGCTAAATGAGCAGACCAAAGTTAGAAGAATGTTATGGTAGTTATGGTAGTCCCACTGAGAAATCATGAAAGCCAGTTCCAAAGTGGGGGTAAGGAGGATGGAGACTAGAAATGGGCCACATCAAGGAGTCTCTTTAGATTGCCTGGAGAACAGTCCGGCTGCTTGAAGGTGAATGAACAAAGAATCAGAGTAGGCCTGGCATGGGGCGCCTGGGGTGGCTCAGTGGGTTAAACACCTGCCTTCAGCTCAGGTCATGGTCCCAGAGTCCTGGGATTGCATCCCAAGTCAGGCTCCCTGCTTATCCTGCTTCTCCCCTCCTTCTGCCCCTTCACCTGCTCTTTCTCTCAGATAAATAAATAAAAGCTTAAAGGACAGAGAAAAGAGTAGGCCTGGCATCTCCAAAGCAACTACCAGAATTGAAGCCCAGACTTATAATCTACTTCTCTCCTGCTGAATGAATGCTCACTCTGGGACTTTTGCCCAGCTTTGTAGTTTGACCTCAGAACACACACTGAGTGTGTAAACTGGTACTCATGATTATCTGGCACCTGATATCTCAAACCATTTTAGTAACTCTGTATTGTTAAATAATTCCACTTTCATTTTCTTTGCTTGTTTCAAACTGATCCTTCATATTGATCTTTTGCCCTATTTTGAATTGGCTTTGATAATGTGATTTGATTCCTACCACACAAAACTAGAAATGCATAATCAGGAAATAAGAAGGTTAAACTGCACTGTCATTTTGTGAATAAAATAGTCCTTCATTGCTGGGATCCTGGGAAAATCAGGAAACTAACCAACCATCCTGTTCCCTGGTTAGATAAAGGTTTTCGGGAATCCAGAAGAGCCTTGGCAGAATTAGGAAGATGCCTCAAAATGGACTCAAATGAATCACACGTAAGCTTATTGCATTCAGATCCTTTTACAAACATCATAGCAAGTTGATAAATTAGATTTTAATAAATCTAAATAGGAAGCTTTAGCTTCAGTCATTAGGATCACACACATATTTGAGACATAATAAACATACATTTGGGATATTATTGGCAGGAAGCGAATTCTATGAGAGGAATTACAAATAAGCACATTTCTTTTGAAGATTATGAACCTTATTTTACATGACTTATCAAGTGAGAAGTTTCACATTTGCTAGGTTTCAGAGCCTCCTTAACTAAAACCCAGAAATCAGATCACCTTTAAATATGCCATCAATCACTTAGACCTTCAAACAGGCCCCAGGAAAATAGTCTTTATCACTGTATTTGCTTAGATTCTGTCTACAGTGGGAAACCCTAATCCTTATAAAACTAACTACAACTCTTAGCTTCAGAGATATAGGCCCAAATGATGGACTCAGATAAATGCATGTACTCATTCAACCAATAAACACTATACACTTTATGCACTCAGACTATATGTTGACAGTAAATTTAAGAATAAATTTAACCTAGTCCTGCCCTAAGAACAGTCTGGTTAGAAACAGGTAATCTAATCAAAGACTTTAAGAATGCACTGGAAATCATGGAGCCCCAGAGCCAAGTGTACCTAAGAGTAGAAGATTGAGTAGGGTTTCCTACACAGGAAAAAATTGAGCAGTGTCCGAGAATGAGCAGGAGCTAGATGAAGACATTTGGAAAGTCAGGTGGGGTGGAGAAGAGTAACAGTGCTCCAGGTTCAAGGGTAACAAAGAACAAGAATCCATAAAATAATTTTGACAAGCTATAAGCAGTTTGCTCTTGCTGGTGTGATCAAAGTCAGCAAAACAGAATGAGAATGGAGAGGTCCACAAAGGTCATGTTCAAGGTTTCTCAAGTTTCATAAGCTACAGAACTCTTTCTCAATAAAATTTATTTCTGAGCCCCAATATATTACTGCAAGAAAATCAGTGAATAGAAACCTTCATAGATAAATAAAACATTTTTCACTGCTTGTGTCTGAGCAGTCTGAAAATCACTTCTGTGAGGAAGTGAGACAATAGCAACAAAGGCACAGGGAAGTGAAGTGATCAGATTTGAATTTTCACTCCATGACTTGGGCTACAAAGCAGAGAGTGTGGTTTTTTGTTTGTTTGTTTTGTTTTATTTTGTTTTTTAAAGATTTTATTTGTTTATTTGACGGACAGAGATCATAAGTAGGCAGAGAGGCAGGCAGAGAGAGGAGGAAGCAGGCTCCCTGCTGAGCAGAGAGCCCGATGTGGGACTTGATCCCAGGACCCTGGGATCATGACCTGAGCTGAAACCAGAGGCTTTAATCCACTGAGCCACCCAGGCGCCCCGAGAGTGTGTTTAATGATGCTGCCAGTGGTAGACCACTGAAGATGATTAGTACATGACAGAGGAAAAGGTGGCTTTGAGAGGCATATGAGGGTGCAACAAGCATGGGGGTGGGAGGAAGTGACTTATTGGATCTACTACATGAGGGATGAGGAGACATTAAGCCTGACTCTCAGAGTCCCAGCTTATGCAACTGGGTTGGAGCCCACAGGAAATACGTTCAATTTATATATAATGTGTTGGATTGTGGATCAGAGACACAAGTGATGAATTTGGTGGTGAGCAGAAGATCAGACAAGAGGAAATACGAAGCTCAGAAGAGAAACATAAATCAGATGCACACCTGGGAGTCATCAATATCATTACCACCATAATTACAGCCACTGTTTAAGGGGTGCTTTAAAGTGCTTCATAGGTACCATCTCATGTGACGTTGACAACACCACTCTAAGAGAGGCCTTAACAAGAAGTTAAGGTCCAGAGAAACTAAATATCATCCTCAAGATCATATAAGCAGGAAGTGGCAGGCTTAGGGTGCTCAGGTCTCTCTGGATTAAAATGCCTTTCAACCATCACCACCCAAGAGATGGTTCTCTCCAGGGCAGCATGCAGAGCACTGAATCTCAAGAGGAGGGGCAGAACAGGTAGCTGAAACACAGTCAATATTCCTCCTCGGAAACTGAACACATACACATTCAGAGGCCACACATGTAGTAAATGGGTGAAGAATCTGGGTCTCCAGCAAAAGAAAACCATAGATAGAAGAAACAGGTGCATCAGAAGGAGCTTCACCCAACTGAAGATGTTCAAATTCAAGATTTTATTTCTAAAAAAACATCATCCTGACAGCACAAAAACATCCTCCATGAGAATGACCGCTGCCTTTTAGCTTGATGACCGCTGCCTTTTAGCTTGACGTATATTTCCTAATTTTAAAGATTACTCTGTAAAGATTACACTGTTACTCTTCTCCACCCCACCTCGACACAAACTACAGGACAAAAATAACATTTTATAAAAGGTGAATAAACAAGAGATGTAGGAAGAACAAACTTTGTAGAGGATAGACTCTTAAAACATGCTCCAACATAGAGAATTTTTGTTTTTTGTAAGACCGAATTAAAAGACATAGCTCATTATATACATAAAGAAACATGAGATAAATTCTTCTAAATAGTCCTAAGGAAATGTTTGCCCCTCTGAGATAATTTGGGAAGCCCCCCTTGATATGTCAATGGGAGCTTTTGCTGGGTCTCTTAAGACTAAAGTTAGTGTCTAACTTTGCTTTCTCACAGCTGACTATTATTTTTCAAATAACTTTTAGGATGTCTTTTTAGCATGCTTATAATTTCTTCCATAACACTTTGGTATTCTCAGAATATACTCTGTCTGTGTCAGTCAGTGTAATCTTTAATTCTAGGACCTGTCCAGGAATGCACACAACAGGATGGTCAGCTGGCACCATATTCCAAATGGTCATACGCCAGAGGGGGCAACTCCCAGGTCCTTTTGATCTAGGTAGATTTGTCCACATGTAACACTTTGCTCATCAAGCTGAATATAAAAGGTTGGTCTTTATTTATGAACTAGTGTCTGGTTAATCACTATAGTAGGTGTATTAATGGGTTCCCTTTGATGAAAATAAAGGCTTAAGGATATGCGGATTAGCTGATATATATAGTTAAATACTTCCCAATCTTGATATGACTATATGAGAGATTTCATTGAAGCCTATATCCAGCATGTCTTAGAGATGGGGCCCACAATGTTATCCCCAGTCATTCTGTGTCCAGACATTAGAGTAGGAAGGATTTCTGATTGCATCATGGTGACTGAAGGGCCCAGAAGATGCTTCTGAAGTGTTGCTATGTCTACCTCAAGTGAATGTTGCACACAACATGTGGTCAAAGTATCTAAAATGACAAAGATCTAGGATTTTCACTGAGCTTATAAAACAGGTTTGTTCCTGATATGCTGATAAGTATTTATCTAAAAAATATCTAACTGTGTGATAAAGAATCTGGACTTGACTGCTTTCATTATAACTGGTAGTGAGGTTGTGGGAGAGAAGCTATCACTTAGCACTTCAAACGTTTTGGATGACTACTATTGTCTAAATAAATAAATAAATAGTTTTGCCAAATTTGGCTTTCATCATTTAAAAAGCATATTATGAAGTCTTTAATATGAAAAATCATTTCAATGTCTTTTGGGAAGAAGCAGATACATATTTTGTGATTAAGAAAACCATATTTTGAACTTATGTTTCCAAAATAATCTTTGTTTTCTGCAAAACAGTAGGACCAAAAATAGCCTACATACTTAAAACAAAAACAAAAACAAAAAAACAGAGTACTTCTTCACAAACAAACAACATTTCAGTGATACAAGAACATCCTGGTTCCATTCACAAAGATATCAAAGGGCAGTTTCCCTTTATGAGAATGTTTGAAATATAATGACATGGATTATCAGTAGATTTTATAAATGTATCTTAAGAGATATAAGAAATGAATACCTCATACTAACAATGAATTTCAACTTGTTTCTATCCTACTCAAAAGAAATACTCAGTAGTGAGATAACTGAGTCAATTATATTTCAACAAGCAGTTCTGAGAAAGACCCGAATATGACACTTCCAAACTATTCTGGACTCAATACTAAATACCTGTTCAGCACTAAATACCTGTTTTTGCACAGACTAGTCATGACTACTCAGAGGCAGTACCAAATAAGCTTGTTCATAGAGAAGCTTTCACATGTTTCTATTTTTCCAAATGTGGAATACTAAAAAATCAATCAAAACTTACCAGGGAAGTCAAAGATGGAATCTGGTCAATTATAAAATGCCCAAAGGAAAAAAAAAAATGCCCACAGCAGCAATAGGGTCCTACACACTACCTAAATAAAATACTATAGCCAGTGATCAATATTTTACCTTTTTAAAATACTTTCCTGGCAGTTATACAGATAAGTTTATACACATGATACATTTTGTATTTTTCATTTCTTTCTTTTTTAAAAAAAATCATGAATCCCAAATATAATCAGAAAGGTATAGCTTTCACATACTGCTATTTCACATATAAAATGAGTACAGGCAATTTAATTCAATTCAGCACATCATGATAAAATATATGATTATTTTCCCCAGAAACTTGATATTGTCAAGAATGACTAAAAATAAAATCCCAGTGTTCATATTTTCCCTCCTAGTCACAATGCTGTAGTCAATTTTCCTAGGCTTGCAGAACCATCTACTCAGAGCCAGTAAAGCAAAATTAACATAGCATAAGAGAAACCAATAATTTCTCATTTTCTCACCATTACTACTACCTACCAAATGTTTCTCCCCACAAGCATCAGTAACTGTAGCAACAAAAATTAGCATAGCTATCTGGAACAGAACTACTATGGTCCCCAAACCATATGGAATCTACCCCATAGATAATTACTAATATATTTTTTCTAAACCCATACCAGCCATTCTGTTAAATCAGACATGAAAAGTAAAACCAGGCTTGTCTTATCTTGCCTTTGATGTTCCTAATATTTGCAGATATCAAAAAGACATCTCCATAAAAAAACAAGGAAGCTGAAAAGCTGGGAAAGGCAAAATGGCCAAGAATGTAATTTCTTAAGACTAGTTTCTGAATATTATTACTATGTAGACCTATTAATATGGTAGTCACTGGCTGGACGTAGCTGCTGAGCACTTGAAATGTAGCTAGTCTGAATTGAGATGTACTGGAAGTATAAAATACACATCAATTCTGAAGACTTAATAAAAATATTATAAAATATTGTATTAGCATTTAAAATATTAATTATATGTTGAAATGATCATCTCTTGGATATACTGAGTTACATATAGTACTAAAATTAATTTCACCCGTCTCCCTTCACTTTTACTGTAGCTAATAAAATATTATAATTGCATATGTAACTTGCCTTTTGGCTTACATTATATTTCTATTGGATGGGGATGATTTAGACAATAATCACTCTAATATGTAGTAAACCTTGTGAAAAATTCTACCATTTGACCATCTGGCTTAGAACTTTTACAAACTTTGCCATACAGCATGAAACAGCCTTAAAAGCACATTTCCTACTGAAGGTCACATAGTTTTCCATATTTTAATGAGCATTTGGAGGCTAAACAAAGACAGGAAAGGGGGCTTTGATGAAAAAAACAAAAACCAAAAACCAAAAACTCAAACTATGGGTTTAAGCTAACTCTAGCTTGATTTTTTTCTCATTGCCAGACCCAATAAATAATTCCTATTTCAGAGGAAAAGCTCTTCTCTTCTGCCTGGAGTTTCAAGGACAAACAGTTCAAGAATTGTGAATAGGTACTAACAAGTAAATGAGCCTTTCTAAGGTATCTGAAGCCCTGCCCAGGTAAAAGCCAAAAAGGTTAGGGTGAGATGAATAATTTAGTACTTCCTTAGGGTTTACAGTCCCATCGTCTCTCATCTCTACTTAACTTTGCGTCACTTTCCCTTTTCTTCCCAGCTTGTGCCAACGTTGACCCCTACTTTCTCTGCTGTTGGTTATTTGTACATTTCTTTCTCCTCTCCTAATTCCAACTGGCATCTTCCTCAACCTTTGGTCTTTCTTCTTTCTTCCTGTTTTCCCTTTTCATATATATTTATATGTATATTATATACATATAATATATAAAATTTATGTTACATAGTCATAAATAGGAAAAATAAAACATTCAAATACATCAAAGTTCTTTTTACTTCCACAGGGCTCTATACTGAATTTTAATTGTTTTTGTTTGGCCCTTCAGGATTAATGAACTTTCCCTTGGACTCTATCCCTGGCAAAAACCAATATGGTTCAAGAAGAAATCTTCACTAGAATCACCTAAGTGGATTCCTAGACCCTAACTACCCAGATCCAAAATCAGATTCCTTGGTAATCAGAGCATGGGTTAGCAAAATTAGACTACCTTAATGTTGATACATGTCCTACTAGTCTATCAGAAGGACCTACTGAAAAGTACATTATTACTAT
Organism: Mustela nivalis; assembly: GCF_964662115.1. Taxonomy (NCBI): domain Eukaryota; kingdom Metazoa; phylum Chordata; class Mammalia; order Carnivora; family Mustelidae; genus Mustela; species Mustela nivalis. The sequence continues at coordinate 109,812,617 of NC_139024.1, read as the reverse complement.
TATTTTTTTTTTTAATGAAAGCTTCTGGGAGAAAAAAAAATTTCAACTATTGACTTTAGTATTTGACAGTAAAAAAGTTGAGAAAACAACAGGCCCAGATTAATCAGCAAAAGTTATCAAAGCAATGTTTATCAGAATTCCTTTGAGACTGGGATAATTTAATTTAACATTGCTAGTATGGATTTCGTACAATGCATTCAGAGTAGTTTAGTAAAGAAAACTGATAGTCATTGGTGGAAAAAACATGGTCATCCAACTCAATTCATTTTGTATGAATAGAGTTCAGGCTTCTACACTCTGCTCAAAGTGACTGTGCAGTTCAAGAACCACAATGCTGGTTCAGTATCGAAATGTGAAGTACAAGTTTTTGAAAAGCATAAAATCTATTGCTGCTTTTACCTAGTACTCTCTTCAGTCATTGGTGACAGACAATTTGGGGGTAGATTTTCATGATCTATGTTACACTTGTAAGCAATTTATAGTTGACTTTTAGGAATCAGTGTGTTAATAAAGTAGACCCAAACACAGGCAATTCTATTTACAATTAGGATAATGAATCAAAATTTGCTCTTTTGATGTTCCAAGGCTTTGAACTCCTCGAGCTTTGATATAATGTTTAATAAACATATCTTTACTATTATAAACAGCCTCTCAATCCCCAGGAAGTTAAGCCAGAACTATATTTCTGGTCTAGATTAGGCAATACTTTTATTTAGAAACTAATTTTATTTAAAAAAATTGTCAGAAGTTTACCACTTTATGTAGAATGTTTAGATTATCAATAATCAGCTTTATGTCAAAACATAAACACACAAATAGAATAATTACCAGTCATACCTTATTATGTGTCTGAGTCTGTCCAACCAGGATGAGGATGTTGGATGAGATGATAGACAGGCAGAAGTTAATTAGAATTATAGACCTCTCAGAGCGTATGTACCTAGCCAGAAAGAAAGAATGTGTCCAACTTTAAAATTCATCAGAAAGAAATCCATATTATGCAAATGGTGAAATTCATCCAGAAAAGGAAACATTAAAATATATCCTTTATAGAAGAAAATATATGAAAAATGTTTTTTTAATAAAGATTATCCTTAGAGACCCAATTTTATAGTGACATGGTATGTCCTAGAGTCCTTCAGAGTAATTTTATTTTCTTTAGACATTAGTATGGACAACATGTCATTTCTGACAGAATTGAAGTTGTAACTGCTATCAATATAATTTTTTTTACTAAAACATTAAATTTCTTGGAAATATAACAATTACTATAATTACCATTATGTATATATATATATTTATATATAATATATAATACATTTATTATCATATAAAATCTATATAAACCAAAAGGAAAAATCCCACACAGATTCTCAATATCCTTGTATACTAGAAAGCAGCCATTACTTTCATTAAACCATGAGCCCTCATCCACCATTTCACACACTCAAATATTTTTATATAGTTTGCTATTCTTTTTATTTTTCTTTTCCTAACTGCTCCAAAAAAAAAAAGAAAAAGTAAAAGAAAGAAAAAAAGGAAAGATTAAAAAAATGAAACTTCATTTCTAAAAACTAGTCCAATCCACAAATGATAATTTGCCATTAGGCTGGAAAAATACTTGGTATCTGCCATATTTCCCCCTTATGAAGAAGTGATTATATACAATCTGCTATATAACTTTTAAGTGCATCAAGAATGTAAGTCATAGAGAAAGCTGCTCAGAATCAAATGTTCCACCAGCTGTTTACCCTGAAAGGGTAACGGTTATTTTGCTTTACTGTACCCTGTGGTAAATCACTGAGTGACAGTAACAAAAAAGACATACTTGTACTTGCTGTGTATTTGAGGCTGTTCAATTTGTATTAGTACATGGAATCACTTTCCACAGCAGGCATGGGTTTACTGTGCAGGGTTAGGTGGGGTGCCAGAGATCTGGAGGCACTCTTTGGAAAATAAAATCTATCAAAGTTCTTTTTCTATCTCTGTCTTTGAGGAATATTTAGGCCCACATTCCATCACATATTTCAGAAGAGAACACAAAATAAAAACAGGAGTAATAATAAAATACAAAAAGCAATTTTTTCAAATAAAAAAAAATCCTTTCTTCACAAAACAAACCCAAATAGGAATAACCTAGGTCAATTCTCAATATAAAATGCCCTCAAGTATTGCTTAACCTTGTCCCTCCATCATCAGTATCTAAAAATATAATAAACCACACACTGGGAAGCTAAAGACAACATCAAATATTAAGTCATTTCTTCTTTTGTGAGTGGGAGATATAACATAAAAAGTTTAAGGACTGCACAAAATTGACCCTTTATACGATGTTAATGGCTTTGTGACAGCACAAGCACACAGATGACATTACTAAAAGGGTTTCAGTGATATCATTTGCTCTGTATGCAGGAAAATCCTGTTGATAAAAGACCCAGATGGACCACCTTGAAGACTCTAGATATTTCTATTATTCATTAATACTGAGTTACATTATTGCATTAAAATTTTCTATAAAACATCTCAACTTCCAAAACTTTTTATAAACATACTTGAGGTTTTAAACAAAACTCGTAAATACTCATTTCAATACATAGATTAAAAAGATATGCTCAGTTGCTCTTTGATGTAATACCTTTATGGAACATATTTGTAGATGAAGAGAACATACATAGTAATATTTCGATGAACATTTCTAATGAACTATAAAGGACACCAACAATTTTCAAAATACTACACTATATATAAAATAATTCTGATGTTCATATATTTTATAAATCATTAAAAACTTTAAAACTTAGACTTTTAATTATAAAAAAAGGCAGCAGAGGCCTAACATGAGTATTACCGTATGGTAATACCACACGGTAATACTATAAGATAAATTTCATGTTTATAACATTCATTAAATTTGTCATGCCATAAGATTCACTATTGATTTAGGAATCTTGGAATTCCTATAAAATTATTAATGCTACTTCAATTCTTCTATTTGTACACGATGAGTTGATTAGCCACTAAATGTTAGGAATCAAAATTGTGTTGTTTCTTGGTACTCTCTTCTACACTTGTGTTACATACCAGGTACTAATACAGATCCTTCCAGGTGTTTGGGCAATTCTTAGAAAACTACTAGGTGATCTCCCTGGATCTTCTGGATTAAAGAAGATTTATTATGGACTAATTAATCTTGTGCTTCTTTACATACCATTTACATTGGCAATGTTGGTGCTAATGTTAGCTATAGGTGTTGAGGGGTTAAGAGAAGGTGGAATTGGTGCCTGAACTCTAAGGACTGAGAAATGGAACTTAGTTCTAATTACTTCAGTGAGTATGAATGATGACACTGTTGAGATTGCCTGAAGTTCTGGCCCTTCGACACTGCCTCATTTTCCAAAAATGCCATTTAGGCAATTATGGGAGACAAAGTAGTCTTATTCCCAGTCTTTGTTCATCTTGCTCTTCCATTCCCAGGGCAATGTTGCTTGACTAACCCCTGAAGCTTGGATTTTATTGTTTCTAATGCCATGCTTAGACCAAACATTTCTTTAATTTCGTGGGATTGGCCATATTTTATCAGGTTTTCTCATTCTGTCAGTATCTTACAACCAGATAACTCCTTCCCAGGAAGGTAGAACACCTATTATGTACCTGTGTCAACGGGATAAAAATGTCTACATAATTTTTTGAAGTATGAAAATTTTAATATTGTTGACACATTAATATCCTGGACAATTAATTCTTATCTCAAGAGAGTTAAAAAATATAATGGACAACATTTTTTTTTTTTTTGGAAAGGACGTTAAATCAAATGACCTTTCTTTAGTAAATCATAATTACTCTTCAACTGAATTGTTTTTTAACTTAAGTAACAGTAAAACACAAGGACTAGCTACTTTTGCAATTTTGGTATTGAACATATTCAGGAAATAATATACAACTGTCTATTTATTAGTATAATAACCATTTTTGGAATGTTTTTAATAATAAAGATGAATATACAATGTTTTACACTTAATATTTTTTAAATCTGTTAGGAATTTTGGCCATTTGGTTATGTACTGTTTATCAATATGTGAGTAGACATAATAAAATATCTAAAATATACAGGTATAATTTTTATTAATAGAAGAAATCTTAGGGATATACTGAATTTTCATGTACTATCAAGCAGATGCATTTCAAATATATAAAACAAAGTTTTTCAATCACATCTCCTTATTTATGTATTTTTTACTTCTTTTAGCTAATTTGTCAAAATCTGACTTTTTGGAAACATTCAACCAAGAAGTCTTTCCTATAGCATTTTGGTATTATGTTAATGCATTAATAATATAGAAGACTTACTCATTGTCTGGGATATACTGAAAACATGCACTTAAATTCTTAAGTTTAAAACTTAAAACTTAAGAATTTGGAGACCTAAGAATTTGGAAAACTTAAGATTTTGAATTTCCATAGCAGAGAAATTACTTTGTACCAATTAAACTCTAAGCTCAGTAACTATTGGGATAAATAGAAACAGACATTGAACTATGGAGATAAGAATACCATGTTTGAGGGTAAGCAACTTGTTGAAAGTTATCACCATTTGATTTGGGAAGAAAAGTATGTGGCTTTGTTTATTTTGTCATCATAGACATATACAAGAAAATTAAGTCAGAATTTTATTACTATTATTGAGCTCATTTATTATAGGTCAATCACAACAATTATAACTGTTCTAAAAATACTTCTTTCAGTAAGTTAAAAAGAAAGGAGACATAATGGTTATCATATTGCCAGCTTTAATCTGCTAAGAGAGCATTCTATTTCAAGTGCATTAATTGATTACATACCTCCATAATGCTGCATAGACAATTGCGAGGGTGATCAAGGCCAAGCAAGAAAGGCCACTGCCTACTATTAGGGTAACTGAAGGTGTACCAGAGGATTCCATGATCTGTAAATTAAACAAAAGAAACACAAAAAGGAGAGATAATTTTTATTATAAATGAAAATAACTTCTAAACTCAGCAAAACTATCCTAATACTCAAAAACAACCAACAGAGTTGTTATAGTTACCAGATAATTACCCAGTGATCACTTTGTTCATATATTCTCAACCTCTAAAGTGACTAATTCTAGCTCCCCCCCCCCCACTGTGAAGTAATAAAGGCCTTAGAGTTTTAAATGCTTGATTATGGCATATTACTCACCATGGCTTACAATAAATACCTATAACTAAAACTTGGTGAGTATTCACATGTTAAATTTTCTCTAGCTGAAATTTCAAGGAGCATTTTTTTTTTCAACAACTGTATTTCAATTATTTCATAGCATGCTTTTTGGTAAAATTTACTTTGATCTTCCCATTTATAACTCATTGTAACCCTAACCTGGTACCTAAATATTGAAAAATTTTCAAACTTTCTGACTTTTGACAACTTTGTTCCAAGTCAAGTGTTCTCTTATTTAATTTCACTTGCTTGGCCTCTAAGGCTATAAAAGAAAACCAAATTTTGAATGCAAGAATTTACAACATATTTTGTGGATTTTTCTTTTCTATTAACAAAATATACAGAAATAATTTTCACAATACCGGTATCAGTCCCTAAATACATGACCTTGACAAATATGCCTTAAATATTTTAAAACATATATAAAGATTATAAGCAGTTACTGACTTGAGAGGTTTCTTTCCTTAGACACTAACATGATACTAATAAAATCTGTTGTTTTTCTTATTTTTAATATTGAAAGTTTGAAGAAATACACTTCAAGATCAAGTGTGTTCCAAACCTTAGGTATGCACATTAAATTACATTATGTATTTTTGTCATCAAAATAAGTAAGAAGAGTGAGGCATATTTAGGCCAAATTTAGACAAAAAGTCACATTCATCTTAATAATTATTTTTCTATATTTCAATATTTTGTAAATAATTTTTCAAAATACAGTTGAGGATATTATTTTTCTCTTAGTTTATGCAGCTATTTCAGAAACTACTTTTTTTTTAAACAAGCCTACACTTTTAAGGAATGATTTTACAGTTTCAGGCAGTCCGTGCTTTCATGAAAACTTCATTTGCTTTTTGTTTTTTTTAAAAATAAATATCCAAGGACACCCCCAGAAAACCTGTACTGAAAATATCCAATGCAGATATGCAATATGTTTGGCTTATAGTGTCTGGGGTCTTCATTCTACTACCAACAGTATTCTCACAAATTCCCCAGACCAGCTTTACAGTTCTAAAATAAAGGTTAAGTTGGCAATTATTTTTATTTGAAAGTTTGCAGCATATTAGTAATATGATGGAGTACATCCTCAAAACTATGCTGCAGAAATTTCAAGTTAGAAGACATAAAATTTAGTAGAATTTAGTTACAGCACATCAACTAGAATTCATTTTACCAAGCTACTGTAGCTAAGGAGGAGACGAACCCAATTTTGCCACCCTGCAACATTTTCCATTTCCCCTTTTAAAATGCAGTTCCCTGGAGAAACACTCTCCACAATGTCCCTGCCTTTGCATTAAAGCCTTGTTTTCCCTTTGTTACTTACTATTTCTCTAGGTTGCTGAGCCAAAATGGCGAAGGTAGAGAGACGATCACATAAGCATTTCGTATGGGATGCATCGGTAAGCACAGTTTTACATCCCTGGGTGGACCACGTTCCCAAAGACTCGTTCCTGCAAAGGGGGGTGGGGGGAGATCGGGATAAATACGCCTGACGGCCAATTCCGTAAAGAAGAAAATGCAGTTTAATTGAGAGAATCGTCTACTGTAATTCCCGTTCAGGAAAAAAAAAAAAAAATCTACTTGTTGTTGAACAGAACGTAATTTAGATGCATCTCCAGTAATGCAAAGCGAGAGTGTTTGGAAAAAGCAAGCGGGCGGGTGCAGCGTGCAAAGAGCTGTCCAGCGCCGGAGGTGCTGAAACCGGGACTAGCTCTGTCCAGCCCTCTGCGAGGAACGGCAGAGGCAGTGGCAGCACGAGCAGCCGCCAGAGCGTTGGCAGCCACTTCCTATGCTCATCGGATCGTTTCAAACACTCAGAGTGTAAAGAGGCTTTTCAGATTTTCATACCAGCTCTGATTCTCGTCCTGTATTTTTGGATCGTGAATGCTGGCTTTTAAAATGCGGATTTCTCTGAAAAGCCTGCCTAAAAGGTTATATAGCTTGGGTTGGGTGATAGGATCTTTTCCGCTGCTGGTTAGGGATTTTTCCTCCCTTTAGAATTAGCTGCTGTGAAAATTTCACCCTGGAAACGGGAAGCAGCAGCAGCGGCATCAGCTGGTTACGACTCTTATTGCCTTGCCTGGTATCCAGGGGAGGGGTAGGTTTCAGACACAAGCTTCCCACTCCACACTTCATTCAGCCCAACACGCCTCTGAAGCCCTTGACATTTCTCCCCCTGACCTGCGTCTCTGCCCTGAAGTAGAAACATTAAGCTAACACCAAGTCTGCTAGAACATTTGGAAGAATAATCCTACCCCAAAGTCCGGTAGGAAGGGGAAAGAGGGCCTGCTTCAGTTTCTCTTTGGTATAGCCATTCAAAATCTAAAGCATATGGTTTATTTCCCACCCCAGCAGAATAAAAAAAATGGTATCAACCTACGCTTTCTTAGTAGGGGGGGGGTAAGATGGGGGAGAACCCTTCCACCCCCAGCTGAACTACTCTACAGGAAGAGGAAGAAAAGGAGAAAAAGAAAAAAAAGCTAGAGAGTTCAACCAATCAACTTTATTAGCATTACACGTGTTATATACTGAATGCACCAATTCTCCCCTCCCCTCCCCCAGGTATGGAAACTCTCCAGCTAGCGAAACCTGGTTATGTGTGTGTTTATGTGTGTGTTTTAATTTCAAACCACATTATTATCTGTGTTAAAAATTACTCTAAAATTCGAAGCGAATAACACCTAATTTTGAATGTTGTACTTTTGATTTCACCTACTCCATCCTTGAATGCCTAAAGCTATTGGGTTTAATATGCATGCAGTCTATTTCTGAGAGATTTCAATGAGAGAAGCTTCTCTGTGACAGTTGGACTTCCAAGTTGAGCTACAGAATATAATTCACACTATCCTTTTTGGTATGTAGAAACAATGTTTTTAATATATGTGATTTTGTATCATTAATATTTATGACTCAAAATACTCTTAATTACAAGTTCTTTTAAGAAGGAATATTTGAGTGAGGAATTTGAGGAAGGCCACATAAAAAAATTAACTAAGTTCACCCAAATACTTTTAAGTATCACCAGTTCAAAATTAGGAGGTCTCTTTTCTTTCTCATGACGTCATGCAGTCATGTCAAATTTAAAAATATGTATCAGTAATACCTTCAACCAACTGAAATAGTATTAAATCCCACTTCTACCTAACCATAGCAACACTTCAGTTTATCTCATAAGCTGTGTCTTATCTTCTTGAGACCAACAGTGAAGGCCAAATGAAAAACATTTAGCTTAGTTGATTAAAGTTTAAAGAAGAAAGATATAGTTAAGAGAACCTGACATGTTTTAAAACCTAATATCTGCATTATTCATCCTGGATGGCAGCTCTACTTTAATGCAGTATCTGTGCTTTCAAGATGGAGTCTAGTACTTAAACTTTTCACATTATGTAGCTATGATCAATAAACCAATGGGAAATCTTAATAAGGAATTAAAAACTTTACTGTAATTAAGACCTCATATGAGACAAAATTATGTATTTATACCCAGGTAATTAAGAAAATGTTAGCATTACTAAACATTGGCTATCAGATATTAAGTTTGTGTTCAATATAATGATGTTGGACTCTGAAGATCTTGTAAATTTTACATGACATCTTTAGAAAAGTAGGTCAATTTACTTTACTTTGTTTGTACAATGATTGCATTGCTGACCTGACCCAGCCTCGGGCTGAACTGGAAAGTGACATGGGTCTCACTGTCCCCAAGCATGAAATGCTTCAAATCTTTCTGGGCCCCTTTCCACGTACCTTCCTGAGGCTACAAAGTCTGTATCCCTACCTTTCTTTGGAATTATTCTTGCTTTGTTGACTTTACCTGATTAAACTAATATAATAACATGAGTGAACATAGTGTGATGTACTCTTCTCAGTTTAAAATAAGGTATAAAACACAAAATAATGCATCTGATAGAACATCAGAAATTGGAGCAGATGAGTAGCAGAGAAGATTTTGAAAAATAAGAGATTAACTACCAACTTCTATAGTTGGCTAATCCCAAGAGCTGAGCAATAAACATGATACCATTCTCAAACCATATTTTATATTGTTTCAAAAAACCTCAATATTTTAAAACCATATAAACTCTTAAAATTAGTTTCCAAATCACAAGCATACATGTCACTATTATTACAAAACCTATAGTATGTGTCATCTATATTTTTAAACACTCAATAGCCTATTCTTACTGCACAAAATTCTTTGAAAGCATGGTACACGTGTCTGATTGATTTCAGGGAGATCTTGTAAAGCAAACTGATATTTGGTACAGCTAATGTGAAGCAAAAAAGCTTCTCCAATCTGTAAAGAACAAGATTTTCAAACATATGGACTATTACAGCAGTCATATTATTCTTCCAATATCAGAGGGTTTTTTGCAGGCTATGATTAATGGTGTATCTGTGAATTATTTGTATTTATTAAGTCTAGGTTGTCATCAATAAGGCAAACAAATACAACAAAATATATAGGAACATTAAAGATATAATAAGAATAACAGACGGACAATGTCAGAAGAGAACACAGAATGATGATACAGATATATATATTATGCTGAAAATAACATATTTTTTTTTCACAATATCTTTTCTGGGCATTAAAATTTATTTCAAATAGTTTTCAAAAATAACTAGGCCTGCAGAAATTCTATACAGCCAGAACAGTCTTTGTTGGTTACACCTACATTCACCCATGCTAGCTGTTAGCTGTCATCTGTACCTCTTCTCCTTCTTCCTATTATTAGGTTGGCTAAAAGAAGAAGAGTCTGCCTATCCCAAGTATTCAAAAGTACATACCCACAAGCATAGAAATGTGAGATACAAAATCTATTACTTTCTAGCTTTATATTTATTTGAGGCTTTCCCCAATTTCCTAATTGGGTTTCTTTCCTAACCTGGTTTCTTTTTGGATATGAGTATATCATTGGGTTCATGATTTCATGGGAACTTTAAATAATATAGGATGTGACGAAATTCTATAATATTTACAATTACAGGAAAAAATTGTCTGTTCTCTTTGACAAAAAGTTATTTAGTAAAACCTGGTAGCAAAAACTTATAGTGACACATTTCAAAACTTTTCCAAGAAACCAAACTTTTATCTTTGAAATACCGATACAACCAGACATTTCACTTGAATCACTCTTTTATAAAACTGTCTATTCTGCTTCATAATAAATCAATGTGTAAAGTATTTATTGTGAATAAGCCATATACTTTAGGATGTTTATTAACTTTTAGGATATTAACATCCCACTTATTCAAAATCAAAATAGCTACAATGGCAATTCAAAAAAATTTACACACGATTTCTGAGTACATTCTTCTTACCATGTATGTACACTGAAAGGAAGTTTTTCCCATGATAATAGTTACTAATTTCTAAAAATTAGGTGAATCTGTACTATTTTTAATGTATAGATTACACCCAAGTAAAGGATGTGTATATGGTTCTTGGTATAAGTTATTCCCATAGTACAGAAAATTATGGAGTACAAATGAGCTAATATTCTCAATTTTGAGTTCAAGTAGTATTTGAGGGTAATTCCTACTTTTTAGAACATTGCAAATATTGCAACTATTGTTATCTTTAGCAACTGTTACTATGTCAAAACACAGGGAATAAATAATTGGAAAGTTTTGCCAGAAGTAACCTTAGTGAGCTTCTAGTCCATTGGTTTTCTACACTTGATTACATTAAAGTTACCTGGAGACCTCTAAAAATTAAGCCCTGGGGTGGGCCTTGGGCATTATTACTCTCCTAATGCTCCCCAGATGATTCTGTGTGCAGCCAGAGTTGAGAATCACTGATCTATCTCAACCACTTAGTTTTATAGATAAGAAAAGTGAGGTATAGTTAATGTAGGAGACTTGTTTTAAGTCAGAGTGAGAAGAAAAGTTGGGCTTCTCACTTCCATACCAGAAGTTTTTAATGCTAAGTTTTAATTGCAATCTCTTTTAAAACAGAATGTAACATGTCCTATGAAGTTGTAAGAATATCTGAATGTCATGCACTTTTACACTTGCAACCATTGTGGTACTAGTGTCACAGTTTTAGCAAATTGAGTTATCAATGGATAAAATTAGCAAAGGGTAGGTAGACTGTTACACTGTATCATTTATATCTTATATTTAAGTCATATATCCTATGATGCATTAAAGAAAAACATTGATTTTATACCAATTTTTTATGACATAAAACATCTCCTGTCTCTATAGTGAGATCATTTACTGTTTTGGGTGATATAAAAGCTTAAATTCCAAATTCTGAAAACATAATAATGGGTAAACATTCTAAGTTCTTTTTTCCTTCTGAAAATGATATTCTCTGTATTGTGATTCAATGGAAAACTGTTATTCAAAATTATTTTTCCATCAATTATAATGATATCTGTATATAGCAGATATATCATTAAATTAACTAAACAAACATCATTTAATACCTAGTAAGTGAAAAGCCGCATGGCAGAGATTCAAAGGCAAATAACATACAGTTCTCAAAAAACATATATCCTATCATAAAACATATATCCTATATATAGCATATCATTGGATATCTATGCTATATATATATATATATATATGCAGATATATATGCTATATACAGATATCATTATATACTAGTATGTATGTGTAAAAATGTAATAATAAATGAAGAGTAATACCCACATAAAACATATACACTTCATTCACTGAGATGAAATTTAGAAGCAGGTACTTTGCTACCACCAGAAAGAGCACTTATCATCCACTGTGCTGGGCCTGGAATTAATAGTGACCCTTCTATACCAAAACACTAGATTTCCAATTTGTTATAGAGAAATGAAGTAGTTCCAGGAATACTCTATAGTTAGATCTCCCCAAAACAATCCTTTGTGTCTATTAATGATTCCCATCCAACACAGGAATATTGGTTGATAAATTCACCTCACTTTCTTTAGTTATAAAATTAACACTCTCTGTGCCATACTAGAATACCAGTGTTTTTTGAGAACTGTATGTTATTTGCCTTTGAATCTCTGCCATGCGGCTTTTCACTTACTAGGTATTAAATGATGTTTGTTTAGTTAATTTAATGATTATTTACACTGCAAACAATGCAATGACTATTGATACTGATGGATCCAAACAATCGTCTTAGCTCTAATTCATTTGTCGTTCTTCAGCATATAGTAGAAATATAATCTGAAGTGTATCAACAGGCTAATCTATTAGTTTTTGGTCTTCAAACACCATTTGATGACAAATTCTGAAAGATTCAGCATGCTATAGTGATTATGTTCAGCAGCAAGACCTGAATCTTCACTAGTCAACCAGTCAATAAGTATTTTTAGAGAGTGCTTTTCAAATGCTAAAGTAGAAGATTCTTTAAAAAAAATAATAATAATAAGTTTCCTTTTTTGACATGGGGACAGTCTGGTTGGGAAGACTATATAAAATCCGAGAGTATATTTTCTGCTTTATTACAAATTATTCCAGAAAATGTTATCAGGTCTACCCTTTTATTCTAAGAACCATCATTTATTGTCTGTGTAAATCCCATCACTAGGCTTCTTGTTTCCATTCTTGCCACCTAACCACAGTAGCCAGAGAGCACCTGTTGAAACATATGTCAATTCATGTCACTCTGTTCAAAAATCTGTCAGTGGTTCTCCTGATCTCACTTGGAGTAAAAGACACAAATCTTACAGTGACCTATAAGGACCTGTAATATCTGGTCTGTCACTACTTTCATCTCCTACTTGCCTTTGCCCATCATTTCCAAAGTTAGTGAGCTTTTTGTTCTCTCACCTTAGCATTTTTTGCTGGGAATTGCCTTGGCCCAGAATGCAGTCCTCAAAGATAATTATATTGCTTACTCCCTCACATCATGTAGGTTGCTGCACTGTTATTCTACCAGAAAGGTTCTCACCAATTATCCAATATAAGATAGTAATTCCCCATCAGTAGTAGGTTAAAATTGGCCATGAATTCTATATAACTCTTCCCACTAAAAGATACAGTTTATTTCTTTTTCTTTTGAATCTTCATAAGCCTTGTGACTTGATTTGATCAAAAGAATGCAATGGAAATGATTTGTGACGTCTGAGCCTTGATCCCAAGAGAATTACAGTTTCTATACTCATCACTCATCATCTTTTCTGCTATCATGTGGAGTAGACTCAGGTGAGCTTCACTAAATACAAGAGAGAGCACTAACTACCAGACATGTGAGGGAGACCATACTAGATCTTTCCGCCCCAGGATGAACTGCCAGAGAGAACTGTATTTTCATGAATGGCACCAGATGAAACCAGCAGAAGAACCAACCAACTGAACTCAACCAAACAGCTGGGCCATACAACTGTGAACAAATAAAATAGTTGTTGTTTCAAGCCACTAGGATTTAAGGTGGTTTGCTGTATAATAACTGATTCATCATCTAATAATTTCTCATATACCCTGTGTTTTTACCCTGTTCTGTTGCTGCCATAACACTTATCCCGTCTAATACATTATGCATGTCTTTGCTTATTATAATTTTTTTTTACCTCAGTATTCCCAGATCCTAAAAGAGTGTCTGATACATAGTAGCTGCTGAATAAATATTTATTGAATAAATACCCAGCATAGATTTTGGACTAGAAAAGTCAAACTTTTCTACACTATTAATTCATTTTTTAAATTTAACAAATATTTATTCAGCATCTAATATGATGCAGACACCAAACTAGGTTATTCTGTGGACATACTAGATTTGTACTTTGTCATTTGGAGCTTGAGAGCTTCAGTGGAAATTATCTTGCAGGTGTAGTGTCACTGCCTTTTTGTCATAAAATACACATTAAAACCAAGAACATGTTGCTCTTAAGGGTCACTGAACATCATTTACAAGAATGGTAGCACCAGTTTTATTGCCAGTAAAAGCTTATATTTATTTATTTACTTCTTATATTGTGGTAAAAACACTTAAAATCAGATCTATCTTCTTAACTTTTTAAATGCACAGTACAGTATCGACTCTAGGCACAATGTTGTACATCAGATTTCTAGAACTTATTCATCTTGCATAACTGAAATTTAATACCTGTCAAATAGAAACTCTCCACCTCCTCCTCTCCACAGGCCCTGGCAATTACCATCCCCAAAGTACAGGCAACAAAACCCAAACTAGACAAGTGGATTTATCAAACTAAAAACCTTCTGCACAACAAAGGAAAATATCAGAGTGAGAAGTCAGCCTAAAGAATGGGAGAAAATACTTGCTAACCAAAGACCTGGTAAGAGGTTAGAATCCAAAATACAGGGCACCTGGGTGGCTCAGTCAGTTAAGTGGCTGCCGTGAATGCAGGTCACGATCCCAGGGTCTTGGGATTGAGTCCCACATTGGGCTTCCTATTCGGTGGAAAGCCAGTTTCTCCCTCTCCCACTTTCCCTGCTTGTATTCTCTCTTTCTTTCTCTCAAATCAATAAATAAAATCTTTAAAAAAAATATCGTAAATACATAAGGAATTCCTATACCTCAATAGCAAAATAAAAACAAAACTGATAAAGTAGGCAAACTAATCTTTTTTTGCTATTGTTTTAAAATTGGAAATAATAACAGTAGAAAAAAAGTATGGGAAGAAATAATATTAAGGAGGCCAATCTACTGGGTTATAAATATGTATAAATATCTTCACCATGATTTATTAATAATTAAAGGTTATAACATGCTAGCTGCCATCATTAATTAGTAAATAAGCAAATAATAATTACACTAATGAAAATAACAGCTAACATTTATGGAGTATCTAACTCAATGTTAGGTGCTATAGTAGATATTATAAATATATATATATATATATATATATATATATATATATATATATATCCTAAATCCTAAATCAAAAGTATCAAGGTAGATATTGCTGTGATTTTCCCAGGTAGGAATATAGAGACAAATGGACCTAATGCCTCCCTCTAGAATCATAAGGATCCTAGAACTATAAGAGCTGGGGTTAGAAGCTGCCTGGATATCTCAATCATGCAAGCTCTGGACTGCCTACTTTGGCTTTATTGTTATATGTTTAATAGAAATAAATGGAGCCAATAGATTGTGGCTATGCTAAGGCTGCCCAGCTGGTAAAGGGCTGTGCCAGGAATTGAACCCAAGTCTACAAGACTTCAAAGCAGATTCTCCTTTCTCTGTTCTCAGTGAGGGGTAGATACAATGAAAGCATAAAACCAGAGTTAAGAACATGCAGGGAGAGTGCTCAGAAAAGGTGAGCACATTTTGAGAATTAAAATCTCAAAGTCTTTTATGGCTCATTGTTTCCGAGTTTCCCAGCAAACAGTTGTTTACATTAACTCTTTTTTGTCTTCCTGTGAAGTGTGTTCCTTCCCTTTGAAGCCCCAGATCCCTACCCGTTTCTCTGTAGTTCAGGATTATACAGATACCGCATTCTGCCTGACTGTCTTTGGAATTCCATGTCTGGAAATTACTTTTTACTTTCTCCTGCTAATTGGTCTCATGTCTCTTTGATTCTTAGTCCAGCTAAGAAGACCATGAAGGGCAGAGGAAAGTCTTCCTCCACAATAATACCTTGGGAAGAAATGAGAAGAGTTGAGAATTCCTCCATAGATCTTAACACCTCTAAATCAAATCACTATACTATAAACATTATTTGCCAAATGTATTTCCTAAAACTCTGTAAGGGTATACCTATGATTCACAGCGGGTTTCTATAGGCTAAAACTCTGGCACAAAACATTCAACAGCAGAATCACTGAGTAAGCTTTTTCCTCCCATTCCATTTGAAATTATAATTATGATGTGGCCTGGCTGTAAACTGACCTAGCTATACTTCTGGCACTGGGTCACAGGTTAGCTGTTTTTTAAGTTAAAACTTTGAGCATATGTCTGTAATGTTAACCCAAATGAGGATAGATCTTAACAACTTACTGTTGAGATGTGAAACTAAAACACCTATTAGAGGTTGACGTTTGTCACTCAAGATCCCAATGCTTTGTTTCTGGGATAAAGCTGGGAATATGTGATTTTGATATTTTGATATCAGAGTTATTAGTTTCAAAAATAGAAATTTTAGATCTTGAAGAGTTAATCATACTTTAAAAATATGATTCATCACTAGCTATGCAAAAATCCTTGGACATATATATAGTTTAAATGACTACTTGGATGACACGATATTCTTAGAACTCTGATACAGGTAACCTAGAATATTACAGTAATGTTTCTCTGCTTACTTCCTCCATGTATTCTGTGCAATTTGGGAACCTGGGTATTAGTAGAAAGGAAATGGAAATGATTGGAATGACAGAACAAAGTATTACCATATACAAACACATAGAAATGAAATAAAGTGGTCTGCATATGAAAAACTGGACTAAGTTAAAATATAAACTAAGAAAATAATCTGTTAACAACCAAGTGGTTCATAGTCATATAATTATTCAAGTAACTTTGTACCAGATCCAGTATCACTCATTTGCAACTACTGAATTCTTTAAAAACTAATCAATATCCCAGCATTGCAGTGTTTAAAGTGAAAAAGCTCATTCAATAAAAGACATGCTGTAAACATTTTGTATCTACACGATGACAGAGATAAATACATGCCTTATAATGGCTTCAGTAAGTATTACAATAACTTTCATCAGGTTTTTTCTAATTAAAATTACACTGAATTTGCTTGTGACAAGTTTCAAAAGAGCTTGCTAATTTTCCTCCCCTTTTACATCCTCTATAGAATCTATGGAAAAACAATGATTTTTATCCTACATATAGTTTTTATTGCATGTGTGGGGTTTTTTGTTTGTTTAAGTCATAGATATGGCAAAGGGAAAGTTGGTTTCTTGTCTCAGCTGGGCCACACCAAAGTGCTATTGTCTGGAGGAAATCCCTAGCCTACTCTGGGACTCAGTGTTCTCATTTATAAAATTAGAGAGTTGCGTGTTCTACCAATTTTATAGAGATACTGTGTTGATAAAACTAAGGATAATGAATATTTTCATCAATTATTTGTTCAGTGGATATATGATGTAGGCATTATTAATGAAGATAAAAATCATATTTCTAAAAGTTAAGATTCCTAAATAAATGAAATATATTGTGATAATCACATATACCATTTTACTGACAAGAAATGATGTCAGAGGATTCAAGAGACATGAAGAAGATTACCTATTAAAGATTATCTCTTATCATGGCACCATAATGTTTCTAGGTTTAAGAGGCAATGCCAAAGTCTGTGTTTGGAAGACCCAAAGTTAAAAGAAATGAAGTAACTAATGTCCTCTATGAAGATGAAAGAGATGGTATGAATTGATGTTTACCATGAATTTTTTGTTGTTGCTATTACTATAAAGATTGTAAGAACTGGAAAGAGAACCCGAGATTACAAAACCTTTGGGATCATATAACCACATGGCCAACAGCTACATCACATTTTATATGATGGGTGGGCTAATAAAATATGAAGATAAGTATATATTACCAGGGAAGGAATACATGTCATATTCTGACATGAAATGCAAAGGATGTAATATTTCCTATCTCCCAAAGTACTGCCATTACCATGAAATTATCAATGAAAACCTTTCATTAAAATACTTTCTATGGATATTAGGAAAATTTAAAATAAATGCTCTGATAAGCATAGTGGAAAGTAATAATATATGAAATTACAAAAATGTAGTGATTTCTGTAAACCTCTAGCTTTGAAGAATCTTGAAGATGGAGGTCTTTTGTGGGATGACATAAATTCCCCACCTCCCACAAAACAAAAAGATGTGAGGTAAATGAGGGTCCAGTGGCTGCTACGGCTGACAAATATTTGCGGAGAAGCACTGTTCTAAGAAGAACATCTCATACCATTTATTTGCCAAGCTATATGCTCTTGACTACATGGCAACTTAAGCTGAGAGTAGCAATGGAAAAGGGAAGCCTGTGTTTTAATTCCTCAATGGGAGCTCATGAAGAAAGGCTAACAAAGAGGCAGGAGTGTCTCTAAGTGAATTATGTAACACAACTTTTTAAAGTTCAGTGCTTAGTGATGATAGTGCCTAAGTTGATTTTTTTTTTTTTTTAAGGATTTACTTATTTATTTTAGAGAGAAAGAGCATGAGCATGGTCCCACACGAGTTGGGGGAGGAGCGGAGGGAGAGAAAGCTCAAGCAGACTCCCTGCTGATCAAAGGACAGACAAGGGCTTGGTCTGATGACACATGAGATAAATACCTGAGCCGAAAACCAAGAGTCTGACCCGTAACCAACTGAGCTACCCAGGCACCCCCTTAAGTGGATTTTTAAAGTCTCATGAATAAATTTGAAAGGACAGTATTCTAGGAGTTTATGGGTAGGTGAAATTAGGGTTTTATAGGTATTGATGTAGACACCCTAAAATACTGACTTTCACAATTTGGAGAAGATGAAATTCTGCTTTAACCTCCTACATTGGTAAATTTATATAAAATGTTTTCCTGCCTTTTTGGTACGAGGCATACAGATTTCAAAGATTGAAAGACAAACATAGTCTCTGCCCTCGGGTACAGTGGAGACAAATATACAACTTGTCCATCCCCACCCTAATTAAGAAAATTCCAAAACCTAGAACACAGTTAGAAACTGTAGGTGTGTAGCTAGTGCTGTGGTGACAAAGGAAAGAACGACATGAGTCCATTTCTCAAAAGTCTGGCACTTAGAAAAATACATGTTGCCATATATTTAAAGAAATGTGCATTCTATCTTCCTATCATGCTGCTGCTCCTGTGGAACTATGGTTACTTCCTACATTAATAAGGCAAGCAGTGAAAATTCATGGTTGAAGGACAGCATTGAACCCTCCATGGCATAATTAACATTTTAATGAGCAGTCAAGGCCTTTTCTGTTTTGGATCTCAACCTTGTGTCTCCTGAGTGGATCTCAATCTGTTGAGCTCAGAGAATGAGGTGACTCTGTCTTAGTGAGATTTTAAACAAAAGTAGACCACATAGGCCACTGTTTCAGCTTGATACTGCTCTCCTTTGTTAGCAGAACTCACTTATATTGGAATGTGCCATGTCAGTATTCAACAACTAATTTTCAGCTCTTGTTTCCTTTTTAGCATGTATAAAAACTGTACCCACATCACTTACATTCTAGGAATGGCTAATTTTCAGTAACTGACCGACTAATTGCAAATTCCCCTCATTTGTAAGGTGCAGTGGGCTAACTGCTATTTGGGGACACAAAAATTTGCAGAGGAAGCATTGGGTAATGCTTGTAATTTAATTATTTGCAAATCAAACTGCCTAACACACCAAAGGCACTAAACTTCTTCATTGGAGACAAGTTTGAAGGTCATTAAAAAGCTATTTGTTTTGAGGTTTCAGAAAGTAAAATACCCCAAAAAATGTTCTAATGGCTAGAAAAACACTTTTATTCCCAGATAAAATCTTTCAAAACATTAAAAACCAATCTCCTTATTTTCATCACTAGGAGGAAAAAAAAAAAAAAAAAACCTGTCATGAGAAAATTCCTGTGGGAAAGTTTCAAGCATCTTAAAAATGAAGCTTATAATAGAAGAGCCTTCTCTGTCATAATTAATATAGCTTCACTAATATAAAACCCTGGCTTCCTCTCCCATCGTCATATCTCATTTCTGACTGCCGCAGACCCATTACTATAATGTACATTATACGTATAGCACAATATATGTTACAGTATTATTCTTATTAGGTAAAGGCTGCAGAATCTCAGGAAATTCTGACATTTATTTCTTGGTGACAAGGAAGCATAGCTCAAGTTATCTCTTAAGATGTGAACATTAATAATCCACATAGATAGTGAAGTCGTTCAACCACTTCGTTAAATTTTGCTTACTGATTCAGTCATAAAAACCAAGGACATCATGCCATTTACCTATGAGTTACATAATCTTTTAGCAAAGTTGAAGACTGCAGTTGTGTTCATTGTATCCTTCAGTTATTGTTTTTTCTCTTAACCATAGTCAAGCATATAAAAAAAGTTAAAACATAGATATGTCTTCCATATTTAGTTGATTAATTTATGAAGAATAGTTGTTACACATTATCTACCACTGAAGTAAATTTCAAGTGAAGAAGAGGACTTCAAGTTCTCTAAAGAGAATCAGACATCAACATAATGTTCCACAATATAAATAACCTAGTTTTGTAGCCAACTGTCGAGAATACATAGAAAACCCCAGGAAATAAGAAAAATTTTCCTATTGATACATTTGGGAAGACTGGTATAAAGACTGGTTATTCTCAGAGTGCGGTGTAAAATTTTCTGCGCAATTTCCAACTTTGCAATTTTAACACAGAGAAACAAATTACTTATGTTAATACTTCTCTAATTCAGGCCAGTAAATGTATCTTCAGTGGTTTAGAGTTCAACTGTAGCCATTTCCAGGGACAAACACAGGTTCAACAACAGTCCTGGGAAGTATAATAAGTGCATTCTAGAGTAGCAGTTTTATATCATTAAGGTGGCTTCAGGACCTTTTAATATGAGAAACAAATGCTGATAGAAATCCACAGCACCTCCAAGTGAGAGTAAGGATATTTCACGAACTAAGTGCTGCTTGGGGAAAATATTGAGTAACTCAATAGACGGCTCAGAAAATCCATTGTGGGTGACCCCACAAATTCTCACTGTCTCCAACTTCTCCTAGTAAGTGCTACTTCTTCCTGGCTTCTGAGCTCTCTTCACCTAATTAGGCTCCTATTGCTACCAGGCTTGCTGAACAAAGCCTCCTATAAAGGCAATAGATTCTTTATGGAAAGTCAAGCACAAAAGAATAGGAAAAAGAGAAAGAACTTGCTTTTGGAGTCCCCTGCCTATATTCCAGTAGTTCTGTGTGATTTCTTTTAGGTTCTGAGTACAGATATCCTTAAACTAATTCATTTAGTCATATCCTTATGAATTAGATTTTCTTTCAAATCTTAGATGACAGGACAGAAAAGACTATTATTCACTGTTACTCAGCTGCTCTTTTCTTTTCCTCCTTCTTCCCAGAGAGCCAAAGTACAGATTGAAGTGATTCCTGCTTATACATCTATATACTGGGACATAAACTGTCTAGGGCTGTAGTGTATATAGAATTCTGACATGAATGGGGAAAATATTATCAGTGGATTCTAAGACTGGATGGTTACTAAAATATGAGTTGCTTCTTTGGGTACCAGACTCAGTCATGGCATTAAATATTCAAATATTCAACAACAAGTACTTATTAACCACTTTGGACAAAAGCTTTCATATCAATAGAACAATGACTGTTTTGTTTTACAATGTAAGGCTTAAAAGACCTTAATCTTTTTATCACATGGAGATAAGGTTTTTATGTGCCCACCCAAATATATTAATGTTAAGTATAAAAAGAAGTAACTCAAGACCATCTCCTGGATATTAAAGGGTCTATCTGTCCCTGTGTAAGAGTCAGATACTCTGAACCAAATTCCCCATCACCTGCATCACATTCTTTTATTTTTATTTATTTATTTGTTTTTAGAGGTGGGGGAGGGATAGAGGGAGAGGGAGAGAAAGAATCTTAAGTAGGCTCCATGCCCAGTGCAGAGCTTGACGTGGGGTTCGTTCTTACAACCTTAAGATCATGACTTGGCTTCATGACCTGAGCCAAAATCAAGAGTCAGACACTTAAGTAACTAAACCACCTATGTGCCACACACTTTTTTTTTTTTTTTAAAATTAAATACCTATCTAGCTCCAAAGGGATGAGGGTGGGGAGAGGCTATAACCACACTACTCTGCCAGATTCAAATCTTACTCTCAGATACACCTCAGGAAGGATTCAAGGACAAGAGAAATCTTCCACCTGGCAGCCGAGGGGGCTGTGAAGAGAAGCAAATCAGGGTCTTTAATCATTTTAGCAGCACAAAGGAGAAAATATGCTAGCACCAAATCATCCATCTCCCACTGCATCTTTCAGCCAAATCGAAGGCCCTGTGGGACCAGAGCTGAGAAGTGCTGCAGCCCATGGGATGATGGGTGACAGACTGCTTCTTTCCCTGGTAGCCGGGCCACCTTGAACAAAACACTACATTCCTTCTGTATCGCACAGCTTTCCTTCTCAGCCATGTTACTGAACTATAGATAATTCATGACTATAACACTCAGGAATAACGGACAGGAAAAACAGATGCTCCGGGCTGGGTTTTGCCAGTTTTCTAAATGCTGCCTATTACTTCATAAAAATCACTTCTCCCCTATACAGGTTTAATTGCAATCATTGTATAGGTGGGTTTCAGAGCTTTGAGATAAAGAGGCTGGTTCTTATCCTAGACCTTATCTTAGGCCTTCAGGGCAGTACTGATAAGCCCCCTCTCTTCTCAGTGACTGCCGCCAGGCCTCCCCAGAGGGCTCATCCACACTAATGAGGACCATATTGCTGCTGTCTCCAGAGAAGCCTTTAGTGAGACCCCTTCTTTATGAGGCATCTATCTCACCCACTCAAGACTCAGAGAAGCTGAGGTACGCTCTTCTCATAGTCGTTAAGCGGGACTGGAAACAGCAGCTGAAATGGGGCACCATCGATTCAAGTACCTCTATTGTTCCAGGAATTAGATTCACACCTCTTGAATGTCTTTTCCTTTTTTCCTCAATAATCCCTGCTAAAAAAGAGAGAATAGGCCTGTAACAGATTAACTGGTTCTAGGTCCACATCTCCAACAGGGGGCTTAATACCTAACTTAATTGCAAATTTAATCTCCCCTAGGAATATAATCTTAACCCATCGGTCTGGAATTTCCCTGTTGGCACTAGTGATATAATACACTTGACCCATTTTGTTCCCTAAAGAAGAGTGAGTTTGCCTGATGCAATTGACGCTTCCCTTGTACCTTTGTGCTTTCTGTCTACAGAAGTCTTCCAGATAGCTCCACTTCTCAGAGCTCCTTTCTATTTGCTAAATAGAATGCTGCCTGACTCATGAATCACTGAATAAAGCTAACTTGATTTTTAAATTTAGTCAGTTGAATTTTGTTTTTTAACAGCACCTTCATGGTTTCAGGACAAGAGAGTCTACAAGTGGCAGTAAGGTTGGCAGCACCTTCATGGTTTCAGGACAAGAGAGTCTACAAGTGGCAGTAAGGTTGGCAGCTCCGTGCTCTCTCCGTGCTCTCCGTGCTTTCCAAACCCAAAGGCATTCAGTTCCTCTGCTGATTGAGAGCTGATATTAGTCCACCTAAGAGCATCATTTAAGCATCAAAGCCAGTGGGATCTTCTGTCCCTTAATCCTTTTAAAAAAATTTATTTATTATTTGAGAGAGAGGGAGAGAGAGAGAGAGAACACACATGGGAGGGGAAGAGGGAGAGAGAGAATCTCAAGTAGATTCCCTTCTCACCATGAAGCCTGCCTGATGCAGGGCTTGATCTCATAATCCTGAGACCACGACTGAGCCTAAATCAAGAGTCGGACGCTTAACCAACTGAGCCACCCAGGCACCCCACGTGTCCTTTAATTCTGATAACTGTCGCTCCACAAGCAACGTGTGGGCTCTTTCTACTTATTTGGTTCATACAGATACTTTGTCTTGGGACTTGATAGGACTTTTCTAGGTCTATCTAGGCCACATTTCTGTTTCTATAGAACCAACACCCTGTGGTTTCATTTCATGTGTACTTGGAATGGCCTTGCTCAGGGCACTCTAAATCCCAGTGTCCTCTTTTTCTTCTGGTCTCTTACAGTAGATTCCTTGATTATGGACTGTTGCCCTGTCCTAGTCTTACCACATTAATTGCATTGAATGTTGGCTGAGCCTTACTTACATTTGTAATCTCCTTTGTCTAGGTGGACAGCATTAGCAACTCCCACTGATAATCCCAAGAAGGCCCTGTGGGTGTCTCTCCCTTTAACAAGGTGTTAAAAGCCCTTTGAATTACTTAGCTTCTCAATAGGAACCTGATCTTGAATCAGTCTTAAGCAAATTTTCTCACCAACCCTAGGTATTCAAATGCAAATGACCCCGGGCAGCAGTCTTCGGAGATGGAAAGCATTTCTGTTTAGACCCATTACAGCCTCTCAATCAAGCAAATTCTTTAGCTTAGGGACTTCCACACATCCTCTTATTTAAGTGCCTACTATTGTCAGACATTTACTGAACCTTGGGAAGATGAAAAATTACTTAGGGGGTGCCTGTGTGGCTCAGTCGGTTAAGTGCCCAATTTTTCATTTCAGCTTGGGTCACATCAGGATCTCAGTGTTGTGAGACTGAGCCCAGATTCAGGGCTTCACACTCAGCAGGGAGTCTGCTGGAGAGTCTCTGTCTCCCTCTTCTTCTCCCCATCTCCCCCGACCCCTGCCAAAAATCTAATAAATCTTAAAAAAAAAAAACAAAAAAAAAAACAAAAAAACTCTGATGCTGAAACCATTATACTATTTGAAATAAGGTCAGTATTTAGAAGCAGCCTAAAAGTATGAAGGGAAGAACACATGTTTATTTTGATTATAGTCTGCTATGCCAGTAGAAATTTTGAGAAAATAATCTTTGCATTCTAGAAAGTAGTCAAGGCAGCTAAATCAGTTCAGCTTTGAATTCATTGTAACAATCTAGGTGAACTGTATAGAATTACAGGGTTAACAACATTCTGCTTGAGGATTACCAGGACTGAGAAATGCATTTCATTGTGTAAAAGACAGATACTCACACTCCCCTCCCTTGAATAAAAATGAGAGAAATTTTAATGGTGGGAGGAGGTCTTTAAATCATCTCTAAGAATATTACAACGAGAGACTAGACAAGACCACTACTAAGAAGTTCTGACAATTTTCCACCCACTGAAGTCTTTTTTTTTTTTAAATATGATATTTATTTGACAGAGAGAGACACAGCAAGAGAAGGAACACAAGCAGGGGGAGTGGGAGAGGGAGAAGCAGGCTTCCTGCTGAGCAGGGAGCACAAGGCAGGGCTCGATCCCAGGACCCTGGGATCGTGACCTGAGCCGAAGGGAGAGTTTAATGACTAAGCTACCCAGGCACCCCACACTGAAGCCTTTAAAATGTCTCTAATGAGAATCATAGGGATAGATTACATTAGTTGTCTTGTAGGTCTTACAACTATTTTAGCAAAAAAGCTTAACTTCAGTTAATATATTCCTGAAAAGAAAATACCTGACTTTTGAAAGCAATGAACATTTCATAAGATGAAAAGTTTGAATGAAATATGTTTATATTTATGTTTATGTTCATTTTGTTACCCTCTTTTTGAAGCTAGCACTAAGAAAAAAGGGAAATGGGAAGAATCATAATTTATATGTTCTCTCTTCAACGTTTTGAAATAATTTTAGACATAAAAATGTTGCAAAAATAGTAAAGAATTCCTGTATATCCTTAACCAGCTGTCTTCAATATGTTAATCTGAAATATCCACAGTATAATCAATCTAAGTGATGAAATTAACATTAGCATATACTATTAACTAATCTATAAACCATATTTGAAATTCACCTATTATACCTCTAATGTCCCTTTTGTGACCCAGCATCCAATCCAGAATCCTTCAGTGCATTTAAGTTGTCATGTCCCCTCAGTCTTCAGTCTAGGACAGTTCTTGTTTTTCATACTCTTGACAACTGTGAAGAGTGCTGACCACTTATTTTGTAAAATGGCCCTCAATTTAAATGTGTGTGCATTTTCATAAGTGTAGACTGAGGTTATGTATTTTTGACAAGAATGTAACAGAAATGATGTTTTGCCTTTATTGGTACATCACACATCAGGAGATCTAGGATACGCTTAGGGTTTACTCCTGGTGATGAGGACTCTGATCATTTGGTTAGACTGTACTTGCTCTATTTCCCCACTTCTTCCATTTATAATTAAGGAGTATTATTTTAGGGCACCTGGGTGGCTCAGTTGGTTAAGCCTCTGCCTTGGACTCAGGTCATGATCTCAGGGTCCTGGGATGGAGCCCCTGCATCGGGCTCTCTGCTCGGCAGGGAGCCTCTTCCCACCCCCACCTCCCCACCCCCCACTGCCTGCCTCTCTGCCTACTTGTGATCTCTCTCCTGTCAAATAAATAAAATCTTAAAAAAAAAATAGTATCTTTTGAGGAAATGTATTTTCTTCTGAGGATATGCAGTCTTTTAGAAATTAAGACATGGCTGATATTTTGGGCGACTTCTTATAGGGATAGAAAATGTCTCATTTCCTTCTAGACATTAGTATGCCTTAAAGTCACCTCCTGATGACTCCACTGGAGAGGGCTCTCTTAATTTTAAACCTTAGCAGATTTTAGGAGTCAAGTCTGTACAGCCAATGTCACCAGTCTGGCTGCTGTTTAGTTACTTTTTAGGTTGATCTTTGCCAGAATTTCTTCCCACAATTTCAGTTGAGCTCTTCAACATACTGCCTGGCCCAGCAATATAAAGGCAGTCTCTTTTGCTTAGCAGAAAAATAAAATGGATCTGAATCATCAGGGATAGAGGATGCTTTAACTCAGTACCTAGGCAAGCAGCACTGACTGTAGTCTTCAAGGGCTCCTGAGAACCCCTGTCAGGTCCCATATCTACTCATTTGTTATTAAGTTAATGTGCCAGTGAAATACCACTCCCCCTGACAATTGGAACAAAAAGAGAATTAAAGATTTTTAAATTCATCATGCATATCCATGTCTCTATGCCTTTGTTAATATTGCTTTTCCGTATTTTGCCCTGCTGCATGGAACACTCCTCCTTTACTAGCTCGGGTCATCTGCCCTGTCCTCTATGAACTCTTCCTTGACATATCACATCTCAGGGCTGCTGGGTGTTCTGGCTTTTTCTGTTCTGGCAGCATTCTTTACACTTGTTTAGAGCAAATAGCATACTGTACAGTGGTTGATTACCCCTACTCAATTTTCAGGTCCTCAACATCACAGACTACATTGTTCTACTTGGATCATATACAATGGTAAATACTGAGCAAATGAACTAAAAACTTCAAAAATATTAAACTCGTAAAGGCTGTATCATGTTCTCTTCTCTACTGATCTATTTATTGATCCATCGTCTAGCCAATCTTGCTTTAACTTTATGGTTACTGAAAGAT
Source organism: Mustela nivalis (assembly GCF_964662115.1). Classification (NCBI taxonomy): domain Eukaryota; kingdom Metazoa; phylum Chordata; class Mammalia; order Carnivora; family Mustelidae; genus Mustela; species Mustela nivalis. The sequence goes on along the minus strand of NC_139024.1, from coordinate 109,785,369 downwards.
TTAAGGTGACATTTAAATATACATAATGAGAGATAAAACAATATTAAACAAAGATAGATATGAAAAGGTGAGTTGGGAAGGAAGAGTCAGAAGTCTATCAAGCAAAGTACACATTTTAATGCCTGCATTTTTGTTAGGGATGGAATCTAAATTAAGCCTTATGATAAATATAAAAAAAAATTCCAAAAATGTCATTAAAACTAAGGGACCATGCTGTGCAGCGACAAAATGTTCTGTGTGACGATTTATTTACCCAAAAGCCAATATATGATAAAAATTATTTTCTAAAATCAGAACGCAGCAATGATCTGAAATCATGCGAAAGTATTAAGTGATTGCCAGGCAAGGTTTGTTCAAGCAATGCACACCTACCTCTCACTCCCATTTATGATTTTGGAACAAAGCTCCTTGGGAACTGGGGCATGTTACTTTTAAGGTAAATGCAGTATTAAAGTTAACAGCAAATTAACTCTATGTGTTAGATTTTTCTCATTCTTAGAATAAATATACAGGGAAGAAAATTATGTCCACTTGAAAGCTTTTTGAAGGACAATGGGAGAGTGAGACCTGAACAAACACCTGAATTTGTTCATGTGCATGCACTTTAATTTTGTGCTAAGTATCTGCGCAGATTCATTCCTCAAAAAAAAAAAAAAAAAAAAAAAAAAAAAAAAGTGAACTCTCTGTAAAATGAAGACCTTATCTATTGCTCTTACCCACTTGGGTACCCCATTAGATTATGGGTTAAACAGAAACATTATTTGATCATATTACAGAAATACTTTTGTCAAGTTATTAGCTTTGTCATACAAGACTATATCATTTTCCTCTTACTTCTTTATAAATTTAAAACTAAAATAATGTCTGCTACCTCCCACCACCTGCCTATGGCTGCAAAGAGGCAGCTCAGGCCCACAGATCAACAAGAAAGTTCTAAAATCAGCAAGACGAAAAACTGGTTCAGACTTGCTGATAAAGGTTATACTCAAAGACCGTTAATCAAACATTACCCATTCTTTTTTTCTAACACATTAAATTTTCTTATCAAATTAGTAGTTTCATTGTATACAATGGGATTTGAAATAGGAATAACTAGTCAGTTAAATATTTCAAACATTCTGCCCACCCAATCAAGGAAGGAGTATAGTCAAGGAGTACAATTTTATGAATGTTCACTAGTCTGGAGGAATAAAAGAAAAGGGCATATTTCAGTTTCTATTGGAGAGTGTTTTTTTTTTTTCTTTTTTAAAATAGAACTTTTATAGAAAAAAAAATACAACAGATAGAGACACTTTAACCTTAAGTTAATTTTGAAATGTTATAAATCAGCTCTCGTTAGGTCACCTTTTGAAAAAGTCAGTATTCCACATAAAATGGGAACTCAAAATAGTGTGGTCTGAATTATTCCTAAATGTAAAGTCTCAGGCTTCTCCCACTTCAGGCTAAATAAACTCTTGCTCCCACTTTAATTTTTTAAACGTAGCTGCATGTGATTTATGTTTTTACCAATTCAGCAAAGTTAATTAGAGGGCAATATTGGAAAAGGCCATCACCACCCCCATTTCCCAGGCAAGTAAGCAATAATAAGTAGAATGAGTTTTGTTGCTTTTTCAGACACTTTATTGTTGTAAGTGTGATTACTACAATTTTATTTGATTTCTCGCAAATTCTGTATGTCAATACTGGAAATAAACTGTATCCTATGTTAGGATTTACAGAGGCCAGAAAAATACTAAACTTCCTTTTACATTTAAGAATAAAAATAGTTCCACTAAATAAAACATGTGCTTGAGTTTCTTTCTCCTTCTCTTGATACATTTCTCCAGATTATGTACTTTCTAGTACATAAAATACATGTACTTTCTAATACATGCAAAAAACATGTAGCCTAGTTGTAACATATACGGGATTGATCATGAGAGTGGGGAGCAATAGAACTTGGTGCTTAAGGTAAGGCTTTTGAGCCATTTACTCATGTGAACAAATATTGTTCCAGGACTGGCTGAGGATTTGTGAACAAAACAACACTCCTGCTCATACACTGGACTGGGAAGCAGGTTTTAAAAACCCCAATAAATATCTAATATAATATAAAGCAGAGGAGGGTGAGGGCACAGTCAGTGACAGGGAGGGCCAGGGGCTGCTATGTGGGCGAGGTGGCCTCTTCAAGTTCAGTTTCTCTTTTATTATCTCTTACTTGATAGAGTTGTTGCAAATTATATAATGCAGGCACAATGCTTAGGCAGTGGGGGACACTTAGATGCACTCAAAGAAAATATAATGGATTTACAAGATTAGGTTTGTCAGAAGACTGCAGACGATATTCTCTCTCACCTATAGAATCTGAAAGAGAGTGGCCTGGTGTTATCCTCTACTGTGTCAGAGACCCAGGTTTCTTCTCTTTTATTACTTTATTGCTTTATCATGAGTGACCTCCAGTTCAAGCACCGATATGACTGATCCCACTCCTGGCAGACTATTCCATCCCAGTCAGTACGAAGGAATAAATGGAAAGAGAACGCCCTCCCTTTCCGTAAGTGTACTTCCTGAAAGTCATAGACAGTATTTGTGCTTGGAGGTCAATGACTGGAACTTGGCCAGACTTAGGTGAATGGAGGGCTGAGACATGTAGAGTTTTTAGTTTGTTTTTTAACCATAAGATTATGTTTCAGCTAAAAATGCAAAGAGTTCTTTTTTAAGAAAGAAGGGAAGAATAAAGGTGACAGTCGCTGTCTCAAATATATGAGGCCAGTATTATCTGAAAAGATTTGTTTTACATAAGAACTCAGACGGGAAGAGTCTCTTTCTGAGGAAGCTTTGAAATTCTCCTAACATCCTTGAGGGTAGAGAAATGTGGCAACAATGAGGACCCCAGATGATAGGAATTAAATAAAGCTTTCTTGTATTGAGTGGACATTAGCTGCTTGTTTGAGTCAATATTTTGATGGTAAGAGTGCTAAGCAATATTCCATGCCGCCTACACAGCTGTGTTTTAACGAGGCTTTATTTCTAGCTGGGTTAGGTATATGTTAAGAATTTTACAAATTATTTAGAATTTACTTGGGTTATGTTTTAAATGAAGAGAATATATATAACAGCATATAATGAAAAAGATGTTTACCCTAGTATTAAATGAACCCAGTTGTACTGTACTAGATTTTGCTGAATATTACATTAGGAATATGTTAATAAGTACACCATAATTTTTAGAAATTGAAAATTCTATAAAGTACATAAAACCTACTATCTAATTTGGGGTGTTCTTTGTTCATTAGTATCAGAGCTATAAAAGAAATTAGTGATAATTTATAAAATTCCACAATTTTACAGTCCAGGAAACTAGGGATCAGGAAGGTTAAAAGAGTTGCTCAAGGAGAAATAACTGGAAATTGACTCTTCTAATTACTAAGTGCATTGCTTAAAAAAAAAAAAAATGACTAGGACTAGGGAAAAAACAGCCAAGTAGATGAATTTTATTAACCCAGATCTTATTATCATCCTCAGAAAACTGAATATAAGAACAAGGAACACTCAAGATATTGAGTCATCTTATGGGTACATAGATGTGCCTCAATTTTGTACAAAAGGTTTTTTCAGGTCTTTAAATACTTTGGATTTTTTTGGTAAACATTTAATCATTTTCATTATCATTTCAGGAAAACAAGAATTTTAAGTGTCAACTAAAAAATGTAATGTCTAATGAAAACTCTTTCATCTCATGGAGAAGAGAAAATTACTTTGAGGTCTCTGGGCTTTTTTATTTTGCACAGATTATTTAGGCTTGAAAGTTTCAGAGAGGCTTAGAAAGTTTAGGGTGATGAGTCTGGATAAAGATTAGTGCTTATCCTTAGTACACCACCCGCTGGCCAGCCAGTTGGTCACTACCATTTATTGAGAGCTGAATGTGTTTAGGGTACAGTTTGGGGAAAGTTAAATTAATGGCAGCTTTACTTCTCTTATCAGAAAAGTTAACTATTGTAAGGACAACTGAGAAAATTTTCACATAAAATATCGGAGGTGAAATATACACAAAACCGGTAGCAACCCTCGTGGCCCCTGTCCCTAAGAACAAAGATCACTGGAATTATTCATAGGCAAAATTCTGGTAAAGAATGGAAGAAAATTAAATCATGAGATTGCAAATGATGCATCCCATTAAAAGGGATTCTCAGTCTTCAGAATGGTGTATGACATTCAGTTCGTGTGAGTTATGCATGCCAATACCAATCTGTTACATCTGAAGAAAAATGAAAGGAGAGATGAGGGTAGATAGGTGTGGCAAAGAGTAACAGATGAGGTGGCTGGAGGGTTGGCCAGGGGCCAGTTCCGGAGGGCATATAAGGGCCACATTTTCAACACCCGTCTTTATATTGTAGATGAGGGGACAACAATGAGAGAAATGTTAAAGGACAAGGACCTGACATCTACCAATGCCAATGATTCCTAACAGGTGTGCTATCTTAGTGTAATTAACTATGAGTAAAAGAAAGGGAAGAAGTGAGAAAAGTAAAGGGAAGAAAAAAAAAAAAAAAAAGACAAGAGAAAGGCCTCTGCCATTTTTGGACCCTAAAGCCAATGTCCTGACAATGCCTCTTCTGCAAATGAATGATGTAGATAACAAAGGGTCTGTTGCTCAAATGATAATGACTATAAAACTATGCAGTAGACGATGACTTTGTACTTTCCAGGATTAAGGTGTGATCTAAAATTGTTTTCACAATCTCCTTGAATAATGCTGTCCTGATTTCACAAGTGGCTTTTTATTAAATATCTATATTACCACCTGAGCTCTTTTCAGGCATCTGTACTATACCCTTTAGTGGCTGTGATCTATATGTTTTGTTACGTGATTGCTATCTGTCATGGTGTTGATTCTCACATAATATTTGCTGTTATAATTATGCACTAGCAGCTGGGAAGACTAATTTATGACTTGGCTATTATCGTTGAAGGTCATGTAACTCCAACATGCTGTTAAAGCATTTGATCACATTTTGCCTGTTCTGACAGAGAGAGGCTTTCTTCCGGCAACTCCTCAGACTTCTGTGGACTTTATCACTTTTTTAACCAGTGAAGCTGAAGCAAGTAGGTGCTTATTTCTGGTAGCTGCCAATAAAGAATCTGATTGCTTAAATGCCCTCTGTTCTCATACTCAGCTTTTCTGAATTCAGCAGTTGAAAGAAATGGTGTTTATAAAAATTCAGCTACCTATATACTCAAACATCAAATATTAGTTGGAGACTAACTTAGTTCTAAATATTACTTGAAATCCAAAGCAGGAAACTTTACTGTATTGTATCAGGTATACAGAAGAATACTTTCAATTATGCCTATGAAAATGTCTATTAATACGACAGGTATAAATTGTGGCTTATAGGATGATTTGGAGACAAGCAGAGGGAAAGTCTATCTACCTATCTGAACAATAAATGGAATGGAAAGTATAGATTGGAACATTACAGAATTTATGATAAGTAGGATAATGCAACTGGTTAAGTGTCCATCCCTTAGAAGCAAGAGAAAAGTCAGGATCCACTTCAGCATATGGAAAAGGATAGTGGTGTTTGGAATCTGTCACAAACATCACAGAAAACTTCAATTAGACTTTAGTTTGATCTCAGAATTATTTTTAATATTTTAAAGAGCAAGATGGAAACCTAAAACCAATTTCATGAGACAACTTGCCTACCTATCAACATTAGAATATTTATAACAAGAATATTTATAGCTGGGTGGCTCAGTCAGTTAAGCACTCTACTCTTGGTTAGGGCTCAGGTCATGATTTCAGAATCATGAGATCGAGCCCCATGTCCCACATGGGGCTCCTCACCAGGCAGGGAGTCTGCTTCCCCTCTCTCCCAGCCCATCCCCCTGCTGGTGCAATCTCTCTCTCTCCAAAATAAGTGATTTTTTTTAAAAGATTTTATTTATTTATCAGAGAGAGAGAGGGGGAGAGAGCGAGCACAGGCAGACAGAATGGCAGGCAGAGGCAGAGGGAGAAGCAGGCTCCCTGCTGAGCAAGGAGCCCGATGTGGGACTCGATCCCAGGACACTGGGATCATGACCTGAGCCGAAGGCAGCTGCTTAACCAACTGAGCCACCCAGGTGTCCCAAAATAAGTAATTTTTTAAAAAGATTTTATTTATTTATTTGAGAGAGAGAGCATAAGCAGGGGGATCAATAGAGGGAGAGGGAGAAGCAGAATCCCTGCCAAGCAGGGAGCCCGATGTGGGGCTCAATCCCAGGACCCTGGGATCATGACCTGAGCCGAGGCAGACACTTAACTGACTGAGCCACCTAGGTGCCCACTGAAATAAATAATCTTAAAAAAAAAGAATATTGGCAATTAAAACACAGTCTCACTAGATTAAACTTTTGTGAACTAACAAGCCATGTCTCCTCAAAACAAACCCAAGTTCAACTTCTGATACACAGAATACTCCTCAAGGACTACAAACCACACTGGGAGACCAAGTTGACAAGTAGGAATCCTGTGCCACTGGCATAGTTTGAACAGAATTCAAAGACAAAGAGCTGTATAGCAGAACTCAGCTTTTGACTGGGAAAGATCTTTGAGTACTGACAGTGATGCTATATCACTAGACACTTTATTTGTGTAATTTTAAATCACAAAGGATAGATACTAAAAGACATGGGTGTCTGATGAAATGACAGGTGGGACTGGAGATTGATGGGAATATTCTGAAGGTGATTGAAGTAGTCTATTCAGGGAAAGAGTAGGGTCCAAGTAGGAACACTAATACACAAAAAGTCTTGTGGAGGGAGAGCCATAAGGTAGGATGGACCTAAAGTCAATGGGACTGTGTAGTTATAATTCTGAAATGGACAAGAGAGGGGTGATGCTGAGAATGATAAAGTTAAGAACACAAGCACGTAAGATAGATGAAAGGGTCTGCTCCTGACTTTTTCTTTTAAGGTAGGCTCCACACTCAGCATGGAGCCCAACATGGGGCTCAAACCTACAACCCCAAGATCAACACCCATGCTGAAATCAAGAGTCAGATGCTTAACTGACTGGGCCACCCAGACATCCCTACTCCTGATATTTTAAATCCATAAAGGATAACTATATAGGAGAGAATGGAGCCAAAAACAGGATTTCAGGAGTTGGTCACTTTTAGACGTTACGAAACAAATGAAATTGGAGGAGTAAGATAAAATGAGAAGGATGGAGGAGTCAGAGAAAATAAGAAGAATGGAGGCAAGAACAATACACACAATAGGAGGAAGTTGGAAAAAAGAAAGGTAGATAATTTAAAAATCTAGTAGGGAGTCCACAGTGCCAATGTTACAGAGAGAGGTGGTGCAGAAACAACCATCTGAGGCGAGTCCTGGAGACTAAGGAACCAGAGGAAGAAGCTAGATCCGGCCAGGGTGGGAAGCGTGAGGAGGCAGCAAGTGTAAACCATCCTGTGAAGATATTTTAGTAAAGAACATCAAGAAATGAAGTGTGACTTCAAGAGAACCAGAAAAATACTGTAAGGTAAAGAAGAACTAATGATGGTGATTATTTGCTCTTTACTTCTTCAGAGGGAAGGAATCTGAATGGACGTGTTTAAAGAAAGAGAAACAAAGTATTATGGAACAGGGTCCTAGGAGGACAGAGACAGAATGGAACAAGAGTGATGATTTCTATGTTAAAGTTATGAAGTCATATGTTCTGTAAAGCATTCTGTCATCTCATGTTATTTAAATAAATGTATCTTTTTGGCATTTCTTTAGTGAACCAATAACCATAGCAAAGCATGCTCTAAGTTTCCTTTCGAAACTGCATAATGGGTCCCAGGTTTGGCTTAGATAAACTTGTCTTCCATTTCTTCTTTATTTCCGACTGCTTTTAAAGTTCTACTTCATGGATCTAGGAGTTGGTTTCTTCCAGTTTTCCAAAAACCACCTGCTTCCAGATTTCTCTTTCAGTCTGTAGCACAGCAGCAGTATGTTACTCACAAAAGCCGTGTGGGTCTACAAGGAAATGCAGCCACAGAAACTTGCAGAGGCCTCACGGATCTCCCAGCTTCTTTCCTCAGGTCATAAAGGCCACTTGCTTTTCTACAGATGCTTAGATTTTGGATTTGAGCAAAAAGTTCCTAACTTTGCTTAGACTCTTCAGTGAAATAAATATTGCATGTTAAATATAGACAACACCCTGTTGGTGGCCTAGACCCTGATTCTCAACATTTAGTCGCAGGTGTCATCAGGGTTTACGTTCTCAGCCCTTTGCTCCCTTCGAACTCACATGTGTCTCTCTTTAGTAATCTGATCTGTCAATGTGGGTTTAATTTCATTTGTATACTGATGACAACAGATTGATGTTATAAAATTAGCCATAATGTTCTCTCCACCACATCTGTGCTATATGCTTGCCAAACTAATGTCAAGGATAGGGTATCTCAAGATTTTCTTCAGTTATCATTACCAAAATTGCTATCTTTATAAAATGCAAGTACCACTCTTATCCTTTGGTTTCACCCTCTTGGTTTCTTTAAACTTAATATTGTAAACCAACACCTTGAACATGAAAATATCAGACCCCAAAGAGTTTTTTCTATCTTTCTAATTAAAAATTCGTTTCTGCTTTAAAAAGTGTACATAAGCCAGAGAACTGATGACACCGAGGTGTAACAATCTCAATATAAAAACAACATTTTACTTCAGAAAACAAATGCTAGAATTATGCACCTCTTCATCTCAAGAAATCCTGTTTTGATCAACATTGAAGGCTCAAAAACTTGAATACCAAAGAAACTAACATTTGATTAGGATTGTAACAATTTCAAAGGACATGTGTATACATGATCACTCTGAATTCATATAAAAATCTTGCAATGCAAGAAAGATACTATTATTACCCTCATTTTGCAGCCAAGACTATGAATAATACAGAGCTCAAATAACCTCCATAAGGTCATCCATTAAGCAGGTAGCGCAGCTAAAGGAGCAAGCCCAGGCATTTTGGGTTCAGACCTCAAGATCTCTCTAAAATTTCATATAACCGCCAAGCCATGTGTACTGTTTCTGAGAATGTTCATGGCTTCTATCACAGTAATGTTTTGTACTGAACCACTGAAAGTTAGAACAGGATGTGCCTTTTGTCTCTTAAAAAGAGGCTAATCCAAACTTAGCTTTTAAAAACTTGTAGAAGTAATCTTGGTAAGGCTGAATGTCAGGGAAAATTCTATCTTTTCCTGGTTATAATAAGAGAAGTAAAAGTTTCTTGAACAATTATCACACACCGGGAACTCTATTAAGTACTTTAAGTGAATTATCTCATTTAGTTATCAGAATAATATTATGAAGATTATTAGGATTATCCCCATCTTATCAATGTAGAAACCATGGCCATGGCAATTTAACTTGCCCAAGAGCCCCTTGGCTTTAAGTTGGCTTAAAAAACAGCCCCATTCCAGAGCCTGTGTGGTTAACCTCTGTGCATATTACCGGTCAGCTAAAATATCTGGAATGCAACTGGTCTTCTGAGAAAGCTTTTCGCCTAGAATAGTCTTGTTGCACCTACAGAAGTGTTGGCAGAGATGTGCTGAGCAATGAAAAAGAAAAGTGAGGAAAATAAAGTTATCAGACTGAATATGTCTATCCACTTTAGAGATATTTACTTCCACATCCATAGCTGTCAGGAAAGGCATCGTCTGTCAGTACACTTTGGTTTGACCTCCACCGGTACACTCGGCCTGGAACAGGTCCGCATTTGGTCACACATTCAGTTGCTCTATCCTTCTCATCATTCGCCTCAGCCTTTGAGCTGGATTCATATTAAATGATCAAACTTCTTTTGGATTTTGTTATACATATTCATTATACATAATGAATATGTATAAAATGCTATCCTAGCACTTAAGTAGTTAATCGATCCTAAGTAAATGTACTTGAATCACATATTTGGAGATCACTGACTCACTTACTTCATACTCATTAATTCCATGGATGCAGAGCAGCCTTTGTAGCTGCTGCTACCTTTGCAGAATGACTTGATCTCTACAACCTCAGACACTCAGTTCATTCAGCTCTCTGCTCAAAAGTCACTTCTTCCAAGAGTCCAGAATTCTTGCTCATCACCTTATCTAAAACCCCGTTCTACCTCCACTCTACTCTGCACCCTTTCGTTCTGCTTTTCCTTTATAACACTTACCCTAACTGCTGCCATTGTGTGTGTGTGTGTGTGTGTGTGTGTGTGTGTGTTCATTCCCGTTTTTCTACTCTACAATATAAACTCATGAGAGCACAGGCTTTGTCACACTCATACACCTCTATTTCCAGTGCCCTGAATGGCATGTGCTTGAGTGCCTAGTTTTTTCCAGGGGATCTAGATTCTGGGATATAATTATAAATAAGACTGACAAAGTCTTGTTCTCACAGAGTTAATATTCTGGAGGTAAAGACTGATAAAAATAATGATCATTGATTATGTCAGATGGTAATGAGTTAATAAACTGAGTACCTATAGTACATACCACTGTTAAGAGGTTCAGAAGAACAGACGTAGAAAATACTATCCTACCGATGAACTTATAATTATTCATATAAACACGAAAGAGTCAAATGGTCTGAAAAAACAACGCCATGATTAGAGAGGGGTAAGTGTACTAGGGAATCAAAGGAGGTAAGTTTTGAATTAAATAAGGGAAGATGGGGTGATGTGTACGAAAGGAGGGAAGCTTCATGCACTTGAGATTCAATCTTTGCCAAAGTACTTTAGGAACCATTCTTTATTTCAGATGGTCTTATTTTCTCCCAGCCTTTAAATTGTCTAACCTCTTACCTTTGGTTGACATTTTACCCACATCAAAAAAACACCTACGCTTGATACAATTTGTAATATGAAGGTTTAATTTACACCTGACACCAAACTTTTTTCATGCCTTAGTTGTGAAAAACTAATTAGATGACAGAGGGAACCAGGAGTCCCACATTTAGAAGAGTTGAGGGGAGAGGTAAAGTTTTAATAGTCAGTGGAAATTTAACTTGAGCATCTGACATGCCATATTTATTCATTTCCCATGAATTAACATGCAGAAGGATGTATATGTGTTGTGTACGTTATCTTATTCTGAAGCCCTGACATGAGTCAATATTTTATTACAGTTTTTCACCTCAGTATATAAGTGGGTAACTGAAGAATCCAAGAGTATAAAAAAATAGTCATTAAAATAATGATCATAAGAAGGTAGATCTAGGTTATGTATTCTTACCATACACAAAAATATAATAAATAAGGGTGTGAGGAATATTTTGCAGGTGACAGTTATGTTTATGGCATAGATGATGGTGATGATAGGTTTATACTAACCTCCAAATGCATCAAGTTCTATAATACCTCAAAAGTGGCTTAAAAAAAAAGCCCCTTGCTTTAAAAATTGAGACCAAACATAAACCTATTTACTCAATATTTACTTAATATACATACATGTAACCTTATAAACAATTAATGTATGTAAAATACATACATTTAAAAAAATAAAAATTCTAAAATATTTTTGATTTGAGGAAGCAACAAATAAACTACCTAAACATGAACACTACTAAATGAGAAAACAGACTGTGAAATTGAACAGTGAAAGTTCAATGCAGACTAGCGGACTTTTTATCTTTAACCTCTGTCTTGCACTCAAGGAATACCAGCATAGACAGTATTACTATTAATAATATAATGACAAGCACTGTTAGACACATGCATATATATGCATAGATACAGTTAGCAGGGTGCAAAATGCAATTATTTCTACTTCTCATGACAACCTGGCAGGGTGATAGTATCACTTCCACGTTGCAGAGGAGATGCGGAGTTCTGAGAGGTACAGTAACTTGCCTGCAAGCATGCACCCCAATTCAGATCTGTCTGAATCTGGGCCTCATCCACTCTGACTCACGGACTTTTGTTAGATGAGAAACCACCCTTTGTGACAAACCAAAGAATTGTCTCTCTTTCCTCTTTAAATAATAAAAGGCAGAAGGGGTATCTTGCGTAAGCGCAAATCGGTAGGAGAGAATTTTGCTTGTGGCAAAGAATTCTCCGTGACTGGTGTGTAGATTCTTTCTTCTATGCCAAAGTAAAAGGATTGGATTTTATTGTGTATAGAAAGTTGTTATTGAACCGTGTTGAGTCAGAAAGTGATAAGATCAGAGACTGGATTAGAGTAAGGTGAATCCGAAGGCAAGAGACCAATCAGTAACAGCCCCTGATATGGCTATCCTGGGGATTCTGCGTGCGCCTATTTATGAGTGACTTAAGAACAGAATTTGGGGAATAATGAGTTGTGTAAGAATTAAACAATTAAACCCTTTATATTTTAACTATCCACTAAAGAACTTATCTTATATGTATGCATTTACTTTCCTTTCCCTCTAGGGATATATATTCAGATATATAAAATAGTTTGCCGACCTTCTATAAATGCACCTTAGTTAACTAATTAATTTTTTATTGAGGTATAATTGACATATAACATCTTCATTTCAGATGTTCATAATGATTCGATATTTATATGGATATATTGTGAAACAATCAGCACAACATGTCTAGTTGAGTCTGTTTTTATTTTATTTTTTACATTAATTTTTTGAGGTTTTATTTTAAAGGTAAATCTTTTTTTAAAGATTTTACTTATTTCTTTGAGAGTGAGGGGGAGAGAGAGCATGAGCGTGCATGAGTGGGGGTGGGGGGAGAAGAGCACAGGGGGAGAGAGAGAGGGAGAAAAAAGAATCTCCAGCAGATGCCCCGCTAACAGCTACCCGGAGACAGGGCTTCATCTCAGGACCCCGAGATCACAATGGAAGCTGAAACCAAGAGTCAAAGGCTCAACCAACCAAGCCACCAAGGTGCCCCCAATGAAGTCTCTTTTTAAATAAAAACAATTAACATCAGACACCTTATTTGCTGTGCTCTGCCATTATGTATTAGGGTCTGTTCTTGACCTTCAAATTCATATGTTGAAGTTGCAAACCCCAGTATCTAAGAATATGATCCTGTTTGAAGACAAAGGCTTTAAAGAGGTGATTAGGTTAAAACGAGGCCCTTCAGTGGGTGTCCTTATTGTTAATAGGACTGGCATCCTATTAAGAGGAAGAGATACCGGCTGGCTGCTGCATGCACAGGGGGAGGACCGTGGGAGGACCTGGTGGGAAGGCACTCTCTACTAGCCAGGGAGAGAGGCCGCAGGAGAAACCACATCTGGTTACACCTTCATGGACTTCTCGTCTCCAGACTGTGAAAAAATAACTGTTGTCTAAGTCAAGCAGCCTGTGGTATTATGGTACCACGGTCCTAATAAACTAATGCAATAAGGCTGACCCGTCTGACATTTTATGGAGACCAACATGATGTCTATTCTCACATGGAACTCTAGTTAGGGCTTTAATTCACATAAAATTGGTAAGGGAATATTCTTGTTATGCAAAAGTTTATGAGGTTATTCACTTGTGTATTATATCATACACATCATACGATGAATGGAAAGTTTTGTTTAAAAGTAAATTGAGATTCTCTGGGTAGTACAACTTTTACTAATAGAATATTCATTTTTCCTTTGAAATCAATAGTTGTTTCCTGAACTCCAGATTTCAAGAGATAAATAAGACCTTGTGACATATTTATGCTTTGGTGAAGCATAAAGAAAAAAAAAATCTTATTTAAATTGATGTTTAGAAACACCGTGTAGTCCCGGGAGAGAGAAAAGGATTGTAAAATACAGCTCGTACTCTGTTCCGTCGGGTCTTGTCTGGCCTTGTATGTAAGAAACCTCTTTGTGTTTTGGTGTCTTCAAATATAAAGCCAATAAGTGAAAATCTAACAACCCTGACAGAAGGCTAGGAAAGATGTGGGAAGAAATGTAGGAGAATAATGGGTAGCATCAGGGCTTCCGATTGCTTCGTGCACTGTGAAGGTTCGGCCAGTCTCAGAGAGTAGTTTCTGCAGTTTGTACAGCTTTGAGATATTTCCGTTAATGAAACTCAGAAAACTGAAAGGAGTCCAGTCCAATCTCTCCAACAAGGACCCAGTGAAAAGTAGGTATGCAGGCGAAGGCTTAATTCCTAAGATATATGGGGTATTTTTCTCTCCAGTTTCACTACCACTTGAACAACGCGTCTGCCAACTCTAACTTCTCCCGTGGACACACCCCCATCTCTGAAATTCAGCCACTGGTCCACATAATAAATGAAAAACATTAGCAACTAATATTTACTGAGTACATGCCAAGTGCCAGGCTCTGCTCTCAGCACTTTACATGTATCAGCACATTAAAGTCTCATAATCTTGTACTATTACTCTACTTTGCTGAACTGAGGAGAGAGGTACTAAGAGCCCAGAGCCACACAGCCAATAAACATAGATTGGATCTCAAAGCCAGCCCGTGCAGACCCAGAAGCTCCACTCAAACAGCACACACTATAGGTTCTAATAATATAAAACTCTATTTTTGAGCACCAAAATCTCTATAGCAAGGTTTTGAGCTTAAGTGATTTGATCACAATCACATGATTCATAGATAGCAGGACTGGGTCTAGAAGCCAATGCACCTCACATCCAGGTTCACCTGCATACAATAAAAAACTGTATTTGGCAACAGAGAACGGAACTCAGCACTAATTCACCCATTTACCTTCAGCTGTCAAAGTATGCCCTTATCAAGAAGGAACCAGAAAGGCACTAAAAAATTCTGCCAAGCTTCTGGAAAACCTGAAGAGGATCAAGTTATAGCATCCAGCCTCAAAGATAAAAGCCTTCTCAGCAGTGGCATAGCCCAGCCCTTATCAGCATTACCCGACACAGGTAAGCCCCCCCCCCCCAAGGACCACAGAGCACTGTACTAACAGCTGTGTAAGGCATAGCTAAGTAAAACCCCATGCATCCTCCACCCAGGCTATCTGGAGATGCTGTATCCCACGGCTCTTTGATTTTCAGTAAGCTTCCTTCCCATTTCCTTCACCATCTGTCATACAACTTACATTTAAAAAAATTAAAACGAATCCAAGTTTATTTTGTTTTAGAAGTTTATGGCAACTCCTGAGGTAAATGGAAAAATAAGAAACAGAAATTTCAACATGGATCTTACTAGTTTACAGATTTACAGAGAGAAGTGATAAGGATGAGAAAGGGAAAAGGAACACTATGGAAATGAAGACAAATACAGTGGATGGGGAAGACAGATGAGGGAGAAAATAGTAATGGGAGAAAAGAAAATGAGTACCAAGTACCAGGTACTGGACTGAACTAGAGCTTTCTCTCTCTTTTCCTGGCTCGATTTTTCCCCTCTATGAGACTTGTCTTGGGTTTCCCATGATTCAAGTCCTGAAATAATGCCATCTTAATTTATGCCATACTTCAGAGTTCACGTGGCACTTCTTGTCCCCTAATTCATAGAACAGACCTATGACATATTCAGAGCAGGTTATTATTTTGCTCTGGAGGTGAGAAAATTAATATTCGGAGGATTAAATAGTTTTGCAAAGGTCACACAGCTAGTCAATGGCAGAGCTCAGGTGCTGTAACTACGAACTCGGTGTTCTTTTTACAGTTTGATACTGCCTCTGCGGTGTGCTCTTCTGTGGGGTCACAGTGTCAGGAAAGGTGAACTAAATCTACTTCTTTTAGTCCTCAGCATCGTGATATCTACACACACACACATTCCCTCTCTCCCTCTCTCTCTTCCTTTCTTGATTTTGTGTAAGACTGAACTAAGAACAGAGGCCTAAGGAAAAAGTACAGACACTGAGTGAAGCACATCTGTACTCACTAATAGATGTTATTCCCCTTCATAAAATTCTCTCTCATTGAGACAACAAAGACAAAAAGACAAAAAAAATCACAGAACATAGTTTTTTTTTTTCAGGGACTTTTTTTTCTCCTATCTAGTGATCAGGTTACCTCACAGACCGCCTGTCTCTTCTCTGAGAAGAGAGGAGCCAGCAGAAGATGGAATGCTGAGTCAGAGGAAGACATGACAAGATCTGGAGGGTGAAATTGGCTGTGGATGGGGTGGGATGAATGTGGAAGATAGGAGCAGGCAGCTTGATGAAAAACTGGCAGAGTACCTCACACGACAATCTCAAGAGAGTAAATTTAAGCCTTGATTTAAAAGCAAAAAGAAATCTAGTTTAAGGCAACTTGAGGTTTGAACTCACGATATCGAAACATAAGAAAAAGAATCATCATCAATGTCGATTTCCCCATATAAATTTTAAGAAAAGAATGACTTATTCAAGTATATGATTCCTCCCCAAACTAACTGAATTTGTAGCAAAGCGTTGTGGTCAGCAGCGAAAAACTATGATAAAGAGATGCAGATAAAAGCTCTAAGTGGGCTGGGAATGTCTGTCTTATTCATTGTTGTATCCCTCCTACCTACGTTGATGTGGAGCATAATAGGCCCTCCAAAATTTCTGTTTACTAAATAAAAGACTATGAAGTAAAATATAGGTTAAGTGCTTCAAAATACAAGCAAGATCTCATAAGAAGAGGTCGGCACTACACCCACACACAAAGAAATTGATAAAATCACTGAAAGACGGACTCCAAGTTTTAGACTTCACCATTTTCTACTGTGAATAATAGAGAACTGATGATAGGCCCAAATCCACAAGACTCAGATTAAAGCTAAGGACAGTTAGATCACCAGGGTCTTGCCTGCCAAGTTGTCCTTCCCTCAACAATGCCCCCCCACCAACCAAACTTCATTTTTAATTCCCTTCTCTAAACTTAAAGACAGTCACTCACAGCAGCCCCACAGTGCATCCAGCTTCTTTGACTCACTGAGATGGAGCAGAATAGACATTGACCTAGGAGTGAGGAGCTGTGAGGTCCAGTCTCAGATTCACCACCACCACTAACTGTGTAACCTCAAAGAATATTCTTCAGATTTAATTTATTTATTTGACAGGCAGAGATCACAAATAGGCAGAAAGGTGGGCAGAGAGAGAGAAGCAGGCTCCCTGCTGTGCAGAGAGCCCGATGCGGGGCTCGATCTCAGGACCCTGAGATCATGACCTGGTCCAGAGGCTTTAACCCACTGAGCCACCCAGGTGCCCCTCAAAGTGGATTCTTTTTTTTTTTTCTTTTTTCCTTAAAGATTTTATTTATTTGACAAAGAGAGATCACAAGTAGGCAGAGAGGCAAGCAGAGAGAGAGAGAGAGGAGGAAGCTGGCTCCCTGCCAAGCAGAGAGCCTGATGGGGGGCTCGATCCCAGGACCCTGAGATCATGACCTGGGCCGAAGGCAGAGGCTTAACCCACTGAGCAACCCAGGCGCTCCTCAAAGAGGCTTCTTAATATTTGGAGGCTACTATTTCATTTCCAAGGGGGAGGTAATATTTGTTGAGAGAATCAGAAGGAATTAAGTATTTGAAAGCATTTTTGTAAACTCAATAGCATCATAAAAATATAAGACATTATTATGGTTATATTCTGCAAAGGACCTCTCTATCCTAAAATAAGATTAGAAGCTATTAGTAAATAAGATTGAATAGGCTGTATGTGTCTTACAAAGTAAAGAGATGAGAATTTTATTGATGAGCAATCTAAGGTCAACTGCTGACTCACTTTAGCAGAAATTGGCCTAAATTATAATAGATGTGCCTATTTATAATTCTGAGAGATTCCCTGAGGAGAATCATATTGAAGTAAATGGTATTTTTACCAGACAGAATTCTTCGCCACAAAATGAATGTGAATATTAATATGTGTTAACTCTGGTTGCAGTCACATTAATAATATTCCTAATAAAGCAATAAAGGATGTTTATGCCTCTTCTTGTGCTGAGTCAATAGCAAATTCTGAAATCTTTCACTGTTGATACAAAATCTTTACTATGAAATAGCACCACCGTGGACAAGCAGTAGTAAGAACTCTAAGCACAGAATATACTTGAACTGGTCATCATTTTTAGGGGACTGGTTTCCAAAGGAATTGACCATGAAGTACTGGGTCAAGTACTGATGAATCATTCATGTCACAATTCTGATTGCACTAGAGAAAATAGGTTACGAAGAAATTTGACATGTGTTATTCCCAAACTGTGGAACTATCGTTTTGCCTCTACTTCCCAGTGTTGTTACAGGACACATAGTGTTCCAGAAGAAATGATGCTAGTTTCAATGGATATCATTTCACAGAGTGACTATGGGCAGGAAGAACATGAAAATGGTTCCTGTTTTATTCAGTTTAAAATCTATCTTTTACTTTAAAACACCAGAGAGCATCTGTGATATTATTTTTATTTTATCTTACTACATACACTTACTTTTACTACATATGAAGTGGCATTTGTAATTCAACTTCAGTTAATTGTGCAGTCCAATAAAGATAAATGGAGACAAATGATTTATCCAGACTTGCACATCCCAAAAAATCTGTCTGTTGTAATTCAAAAATTTTAAAAATGATTAACTTAATGCACAAAGATATTTTAAAATGAGTTTATGTTTTCATTTTTAAATTTTTATTAGGATTTTATTTATTTATTTGACAGAGATCACAAGTAGGCAGAGAGGCAGCTGGCATGGGGTTGGGGGTCAAGACACACAGGTTTCTGCTAAGCAAAGGGCCTGATGCAGGGCTTGATCCTAGGACCCTGGGATCATGACCTGAGCTGAAGGCAGAGGCTTAACCCACTGAACCACCCAGGTGCCCCGAGTTTATGTTTTTAAATATTAAATTCTTGGACACACAATGACCAAAATAATGTATCTGTTGTAAAAAGTCTTGAATCATAAACCTAGCAAAAAGAGACTCCAGGAGGAGATGTAATAAAAACGTTCTTCAAATATTTCTTGGGTAATAATTCCCAGAGCAAAAGGCATTTTATGGATATTCCTTTTTCTATGATGGTAAAAAGTAAACAAAAACCAAAAAATGCCAAAAACTGAAATAAAACCCTAGGAACAAACTCATAGTTTTATTAAAATGATAATCTCACTCCATTCTCCACATCTAGAGCAAGGTGCTATTGATCACATTATCAGCTAGCTGAGAACAGAAACTTAAGAAAGAGTCCTCTTACAAAAGAAATCACATCTCAACATGATTTCTGCAAAAAACCAGTATCTTTAGTTTACCAGCAATTTAGTCATTACTTGGACAAGCCATAAAATCATTCATCTCCCAAATGACCCCAAATTAAAGGGGCTTGACAGCCTCTGGGTCCTTTTACTTTTGCTGATTTCAGGACTCTTTGGGCAAGCAGAACTTGGTGACCAGCCAATGCTGGCTCATTCAGTTTCTCTAGCCGCTACTCCCTTTCACATCCCCAGTGTCTCCAGTCTCCTTTCAAGAGTCCGCTTTGTCGGAAGCTATGGAAGCTTCAAAGAAAGGTGGGCGTTTGAAAGTTCCTGTATGTAGAACATCTACCTAGACAATGTCTGTCTTTGATTTGTGCTGAAAATGAAGTAACTAATTTCCATCCAGCTTTTAAATTGGCTAAATTCCAGGAAACAATACCCATCAGATAACAACTTCAAAGGGGATAAGTCATGACATGAACAGTGCTACAAGGAATTATTATTGATGGTACATTACTGCCTGAATTTGAATATTACAGGAGTCACATAATTTCCCTTTAAAGGTAAGAATATCATTCAATAAAGACCTGATCTAATATAGATTATAGTTCATTAGTTCCATCAGAAACCATCGTTATACAGATATTCTCCTATAATTTTAGTGGATCGCCAGTCTCAGAGAAATGATAGCATCTGTTATTGTCCTAAGCCTCATATCTGGTAAACATCTTCTCTGGCCCATAAGGCTTCAAGATCTAACATTAAAATACACTTTTTTTTTTTTTTTTAGTTTTAAAATTGTTAAGTAAATTACCTAGAAAAATCTTAAAAGCAAAAATGATTTCCTTTTCTCCCAATCTTACGCCCTTGTCCCAGCCCCTGCTCTTCATATAGGCACGCACACTGCAAAACACAAAACAGTATAAATACTAAGAAGAAAGAAGTATTGTTTTTGAGTCCTCCCTTATAATTTCAGAGAAAAAATTTCATTTCAAATGTTACTTTTATTATCCTAATTATTGTTATCTCACAGCCAAACCTGGACATTGACAAATCAATTCAGCTACGTACCTTCTTAAAAACATTGTGCTAGGAGTATACATGGGATTACAGGCCAAAGCAACTGGTAATAGCATGATTTAGTTGAAAAAAAAAAAAAAAGGACACATGCATACACACACACACACACACACCCTTACCAGGTGTATTTCAAAACCTAGAATTCTGATTTCCCTTCCTTTACTCAGTTTCATCACTTTTGTCCTTTTGTACTCTGACTTGATGTGTTTGCTACTAAAAAAGAGATTTCTTAACATGCAGATATTTTATTGGAAATATAAATTCAAAATGCATCAGATGCCAGATTCTTGTATAAGGCTGTCATTTAACATTTGGGAATTCACAATATGCTAATTGCTTCTTAGAGCATACAGGAGTCATCTTGTATTCTTTGCAACTTAAAAGTCAATGATAAGTAGGTTCTGCCTTTGAGAGATAAGGCACATACACATATTTTATTTCCTTCAATTACATGAATAGAAACCTAAATAGTGCCTCCTGAAATAAGATCAACATATGCTCCTTGTAAAAGAAGTGATAAAAATGAGTGAGGTCCTTTAAAAGTTCAGAAAGCATTTTACTATTCAGAGAGCATACAGTGTGAATAGTGGCAGATAAAATGAAAGCAGAAATTCTAAGAAAGAATACCCTGCTCCTTGTACCAATATGCCATGTTCTGTTCTGTGCTGGAAATGTTCCTGGATCTGGTCTAATCTGGTGCTTTGGTTACATAGTAGTTTTCTGTTCATGAAAAATGTGAAAGGGCTTGTACACTTTTTTACCAGTCCTACGGTGAAAGGAGCTACAGTCAAACTCTTAATATATCAGTGACTAAAAGTCTGTAAATCTATAAGTTGAGTTTTCAGGTTATATTCTCTATTCTGGATAGCTCACCTGCATTTTATCAATATTAGAGTTTGATGAGGGAGGCTGTATGGATGGTACAACCACACGTTTTTGAATTTTCATTAAATCCAGCTTCCAAAACAGCATTGTAAGTGAAGGCACACTTATTGCCTATGTTCCTCTGTGTATGTTGCTTTCCATATGTTAAGGGGGGATTTCCTGTAAACTGTCTAATCCTATTTTAGATTATAAAATAATTTATGTAACATTAAAAAAAATTAAGGATGTGAACTGTTTAAAAAGTCTAATTCCATTATTGTATATGCATGGGTGGCTTCTTGTGCTTAATTTAAAAACAAACAAACAGGGATGCCTGGGTGGCTCAAGTCATGACCCCGGGGTCCTAGGATTGAACCCCACATTGGGCTCGCTGCTCTGTGGGAAGCCTGCTTCCTCCTCTCTCTCTGCCTACTGCTCTGCCTACTTGTGATCTGTCAAATGGATGGGTAAAATCTTTAAAGAACAAACAAAAAACCCCAAAGAAAACATTAAAAAAATCATGTTCAGAGAACATTCTTTTCCATCGATTGGATTTTAATAATTTAAAACTTTAAGAGGTGCCTGTGTGACTCAGCTGGTTAAGGGGCGGACTCTTGATCTCAGCTCAGGCATTGTTCTCAGGGTCATGAGTTCAAGCCCCATGTTGGGCACCACGCATGGAACCTACTTAAAAAAAAATTAATAATAATAATTTAAAATGAGACATTTTAAAAAATGAATTCTCAAGTAATTGCCAAGTAAGTTTTAAAGCACATTATTTTCCACCCCAACAAATATGCCCCATAAAAACTGTATTTAGGATAACAAGGAAATTTTTCAGAACACTTTCCCTTCCATTAGGAATTGTTCTTCTGGGTTTATATGAAAATATCTTCTATTCTTTTCACAGATATGAATGTAATTTTTTTAAAGAAACAAATAAAATATATTTTTTAAAGATTTTATTTAGGTGTTAGAAAGAGAGAGAGAGAGAGAAAGAGAGAGTATAGGTTAGGAGAGAAGAAGAAGGTGAAACAGGCTCCCAGCTGAGCAGGGAAGTTGACACAGTGCTCAATCCCAGGACCCTGAGATCATGACCTGAGCTGAAGGCAGAGGCTTAACTGAGCCACCCAAGTGCCCCAAGATAAAATATTTTAAAAGGTCAAATTCTTTCAGGATGGAAGTAATATCAAATCAGTTTATAGCTTTAAAAATAAAAACAATCCTGCTTTTGGATTTTATACACGTTTTAGGATGACAAATTCTGTGCTAGAAAATTACTAAACTCCATATACAACTAATGTACATACAGATTAGTGATGTATTCTGTCTTTTTTTTTTGTTTTGTTTTCATTTTGCTACAACTTTTATTGGTGGTGGTAGTAGCTACCATGATGACAGCTGTTTTTTTTGTTTTGTTTTGTTTTGTTTTAGGATGGAGGGAAGGAAATTTACATCTATGTTTTTTCCAAATCATAGGAGAAAAGGTGAACTATTGCATTCATTTGTTTAGGAAACATATGTACCAAGTGATGAAAATGGCATTAGAAGCCATAGGAAGGGGTCTCATTTCTTTGTAATAGATGGACCTACAAAGAGTCACTGACTTCAGTCATGACTTGCTAAGGCTATAAGGAGGTGGAAGTGCTTTGAAATTGTTGAATCCATTTCTTTATGGACAAACAAACTGTCATGGCCACCAGCCTCAGTAGTTACTTGATTTATGAAGATTTAAAAAAAGAAAGCTTTACTCTTTTGCTTACATAAATTAACATTTTCTAGAATTACTATATTAGCTTTTGTAAAATTTATTTTAATTTCAACCGGAATAAAATTGCTGCACTAATTAATTTCATAATAACTAATACCATAATACACTGAAATCTAAGGTCACAATTTATTTCTGTTGTCCATCTTGTGCCATAAGGCACAAGAAACAGTATTAGAGTGTTTTCCATAAAAATGAGTTTATTCGGACCTATGAAATTTATCTTCATTTATATCTTTTCAAGTCCACAGTGTTTCAGAAAGTCTAATACAGACCTCTTTATCATAGATGGATCAAAATGTAAAGATATGAGTTAACATTTATGATTAAAATATGGATCTAATTTTATTCTTCACATATACCATTTAAGTTCTTAATTGCCAATGGAAGGAAATAATAAATTAATAATCTGGCCATGTCCTCTTAGAATCTGCTGAATGATTTTTAATGTATAATAAATGCTTTGGTAAGGAGCTCACTCTGTACCAGAATCTTGAGTCTACTGCATTCAGCAATTTAAATTTACTAAAGCACTTCACAAATTGGAATTCCAATTTGAAAGAATGAAGTTCTCCTAAAAACCTGAAGCACTCCAATAATTTTAAATTATTTTCTACTTTGTAAGTTCAGAGTCCCTACTACTTAGAAAGAGAAGTACTTATAACTAAAAGGAAAGTACCACAATAATTTCAAATCACCACATATAGTGTAGGACAGTTTTAAGGCTCTGTAGTACTTCTGGGTTTTCTTGTTTCATTTGAAGTTTTTCAATTTGAAAGTAAGTCAAGCAGTTTTTATAATGTAACAACTCAAAATGCACTAAGTGATTTCAAATTTAACCAAAACTATGGCAAAAATAGGGTGCATATGGTTAGAGAAAAATATAAACAAAATAGCATGTATCCTCCAAACTATATAGGGGAGTTAAAATGTCCTATAAATTAAGTGGCATAAAATAATGGGATGGGAAGGGTAAACATTCATGTAACAGTAATACCACATTTCTTTTTAAGTAAACCCTATGACAAACGTAGGACTTGAACTCACACACTCAGGGCACATCTGGGTGGTTTAGCTGGTTAAGTCTCTGATTCTTGATTTCAGCTCAAGTCAAGATCTCAGGATTGTGAGATGGAGCCCCGAGTGCTGGGGATGGAGCCTGCATAAGAGTGTGTGTGTGTGAGGGAGGAGTCAAGATGGCGGAGAGGTAGCAGGCAGAGAGACTACTTCAGCTAGCAGGAGATCAGCTAGATAGCTTATCTAAAGATTGCAAACACCTGCAAATCCATCAGCAGATCGAAGAGAAGAAGAACAGCAATTCTGGAAACAGAAAAACAACCACTTTCTGAAAGGTAGGACCGGCGGAGAAGTGAATCCAAAGCGACGGGAAGATAGACCCTGGGGGGAGGGGCCGGCTCCCGGCAAGCGGCGGAGCAACCGCGCACAAAATCAGGACTTTTAAAAGTCTGTTCCGCTGAGGGACATCGCTCCAGAGGCTACCCGGGGCAAAGCCCACACGGGGTCAGCGTGGCCTCAGGTCCCGCAGGGTCACAGAAGGATCGGGGGTGTCTGAGTGTCGCAGAGCTTGCGGGTATTGGAACGGGAAAGCCGGCTACAGAGACAGAGCCGACAGTAAGCTCGCAGCTCAGGGTGACCTTGAACCGGTCGCAGGCTCAGTGAGCTCGGAGCGCGGCCGGAGGTGAGGCAGATGGGAGTAACTGAGCACGGTTCTCTGAGGGCGCACGGAGGAGTGCGGCCCTGGGCTCTCGGCTCCTCTGGGCCGGAGACCAGGAGGCCGCCATTTGTATTCCCGTCCTCCGGAACTCTACGGAAAGCGCTCAGGGAACAAAAGCTCCTGAAAGCAAACCCAAGCGGATTACTCACCCCGGCCCCGGGTAAAAGCGGTGCAATTCCGCCTGGGGCAAAGACAATTGAGAATCACTACAACAGGCCCCTCCCCCAGAAGATCAACAACAAATCCAGCCGAGACCAAGTTCACCTACCAAAGAGTGCGGTTTCAATACCAAGGAGAGCAGCAGAATTCTAGAGGAGGAGAAAGCAAAGCACGGAACTCATGGCTTTTTCCCTGTGATTTTTTTTTAGTCTTGTGGTTAATTTAATTTTTTTCTTTTTCATTTTTTTTTTTTTTTTTTTTTTTTTGCCTTCGGGTAAAATTTTTTTTTTTTTAACTGTTACCTTTTTCTTTTTTAATGATTTTTTACTAGTTTATCTAATACATATATTTTTTCTTTTTTATATTTTTCTTAGGTGTTTTCTTTTTTTTTTTTTCTCTTTTTTCTTTTTTTTTTTATTTCTTCCTTTTTGAACCCCTTTTTATCCCCTTTATCCCCCCTCACGATTTTGGATCTCTTCTAATTTGGTTAAAGCATATTTTCCTGGGGTTGTTGCCACCCTTTTAGTATTTTACTTGCCCCTTCATATACTCTTATCTGGACAAAATGACAAGACGGAAAAATTCAACACAAAAAAAAGAACAAGAGGCAGTACCGAAGGCTAGGGACCTAATCAATACAGACATTGGTAATATGTCAGATCTAGAGTTCAGAATGACAATTCTCAAGGTTCTAGCCGGGCTCGAAAAAGGCATGGAAGATATTAGAGAAACCCTCTCGAGAGATATAAAAGCCCTTTCTGTAGAAATAAAAGAACTAAAATCTAACCAAGTTGAAATCAAAAAAGCTATTAATGAGGTGCAATCAAAAATGGAGGCTCTCACTGCTAGGATAAATGAGGCAGAAGAAAGAATTAGTGATATAGAAGACCAAATGACAGAGAATAAAGAAGCTGAGCAAAAGAGGGACAAACAGCTACTGGACCACGAGGGGAGAATTCGAGAGATAAGTGACACCATAAGACGAAACAACATTAGAATAATTGGGATTCCAGAAGAAGAAGAAAGAGAGAGGGGAGCAGAAAGTATACTAGAGAGAATTATTGGGGAGAATTTCCCCAATATGGCAAAGGGAAAGAGCATCAATATTCAGGAGGTTCAGAGAACACCCCTCAAAATCAATAAGAATAGGCCCACACCCCGTCACCTAATAGTAAAATTTACAAGTCTCAGTGACAAAGAGAAAATCCTGAAAGCAGCCCGGGAAAAGAAGTCTGTAACATACAATGGTAAAAATATTAGATTGGCAGCTGACTTATCCACAGAGACCTGGCAGGCCAGAAAGAGCTGGCATGATATTTTCAGAGCACTAAATGAGAAAAACATGCAGCCCAGAATAATATATCCAGCTAGGCTATCATTGAAAATGGAAGGAGAGATTAAAAGCTTCCAGGACAAACAACAACTGAAAGAATTTGCAAACACCAAACCAGCTCTACAGGAAATCTTGAAAGGGGTCCTCTAAGCAAAGAGAGAGCCTACAAGTGGTAGATCAGAAAGGAACAGAGACCATATACAGTAACAGCCACCTTACAGGCAATACAATGGCCCTAAATTCATATCTCTCAATAGTTACCCTGAATGTTAATGGGCTAAATGCCCCTGTCAAAAGACACAGGGTATCAGAATGGATAAAAAAACAAAACCCATCTATATGTTGCCTCCAAGAAACTCATTTTAAGCCTGAAGACACCTCCAGATTTAAAGTGAGGGGATGGAAAAGAATTTACCATGCTAATGGACATCAGAAGAAAGCAGGAGTGGCAATCCTTATATCAGATCAATTAGATTTTAAGCCAAAGACTATAATAAGAGATGAGGAAGGACACTATATCATACTCAAAGGGTCTGTCCAACAAGAAGATTTAACAATTTTAAATATCTATGCCCCCAACGTGGGAGCAGCCAACTATATAAACCAATTAATAACAAAATCAAAGAAACACATCAACAATAATACAATAATAGTAGGGGACTTTAACACTCCCCTCACTGAAATGGACAGATCATCCAAGCAAAAGATCAGCAAGGAAATAAAGGCCTTAAACGACACACTGGACCAGATGGACATCACAGATATATTCAGAGCATTTCATCCCAAAGCAACAGAATACACATTCTTCTCTAGTGCACATGGGACATTCTCCAGAATAGATCACATCCTCGGTCCTAAATCAGGACTCAACCGGTATCAAAAGATTGGGATCATTCCCTGCATATTTTCAGACCACAATGCTCTAAAGCTAGAACTCAACCACAAAAGGAAGTTTGAAAAGAACCCAAATACATGGAGACTAAACAGTATCCTTCTAAAGAATGAATGGGTCAACCGGGAAATTAAAGAGGAATTGAAAAAAATCATGGAAACAAATGATAATGAAAATACAACGGTTCAAAATCTGTGGGACACAACAAAGGCAGTCCTGAGAGGAAAATATATACCGGTACAAGCCTTTCTCAAGAAACAAGAAAGGTCTCAGGTACACAATCTAACCCTACACCTAAAGGAGCTGGAGAAAGAACAAGAAAGAAACCCTAAGCCAAGCAGGAGAAGAGAAATCATAAAGATCAGAGCAGAAATCAATGAAATAGAAACCAAAAAAACAATAGAACAAATCAACAAAAGTAAGAGCTGGTTCTTTGAAAGAATTAATAAAATTGATAAACCCCTGGCCCGACTTATCAAAAAGAAAAGAGAAAGGACCCAAATAAATAAAATCATGAATGAAAGAGGAGAGATCACAACTAACACCAAAGAAATTCAAACTATTATGAGAACATACTATGAGCAACTCTATGCCAATAAATTTGACAATCTGGAAGAAATGGATGCATTCCTAGAAACATATAAACTACCACAACTGAACCAGGAAGAAATAGAAAGCCTGAACAGACCCATAACCAGTAAGGAGATTGAAACAGTCATTAAAAATCTCCAAACAAACAAAAGCCCAGGGCCAGACGGCTTCCCGGGGGAATTCTACCAAACATTTAAAGAAGAACTAATTCCTATTCTCCTGAAACTGTTCCAAAAAATAGAAATGGAAGGAAAACTTCCAAACTCATTTTATGAGGCCAGCATCACCTTGATCCCAAAACCAGGCAAGGATCCCACCAAAAAAGAGAGCTATAGACCAATATCCTTGATGAACACAGATGCGAAAATACTCAACAAAATACTAGCCAATAGGATTCAACAGTACATTAAAAAGATTATTCACCATGACCAAGTAGGATTTATTCCAGGGCTGCAAGGTTGGTTCAACATCCGCAAATCAGTCAATGTGATACAACACATCAATAAAAGTAAGAACAAGAACCATATGATACTCTCAATAGATGCTGAAAAAACATTTGACAAAGTACAGCATCCCTTCCTGATCAAAACTCTTCAAAGTGTAGGGATAGAGGGCACATACTTCAATATCATCAAAGCCATCTATGAAAAACCCACCGCAAATATCATTCTCAATGGAGAAAAACTGAAAGCTTTTCCACTAAGGTCAGGGACACGGCAGGGATGTCCATTATCACCACTGCTATTCAACATAGTACTAGAGGTCCTAGCCTCAGCAATCAGACAACAAAAGGAAATTAAAGGCATCCAAATCGGCAAAGAAGAAGTCAAATTATCACTCTTCGCAGATGATATGATACTATATGTGGAAAACCCAAAAGACTCCACTCCAAAACTGCTAGAACTTATACAGGAATTCAGTAAAGTGTCAGGATATAAAATCAATGCACAGAAATCAGTTGCATTTCTCTACACCAACAGCAAGACAGAAGAAAGGGAAATTAAGGAGTCAATCCCATTTACAATTGCACCCAAAACCATAAGATACCTAGGAATAAACCTAACCAAAGAGACACAGAATCTATACTCAGAAAACTATAAAGTACTCATGAAAGAAATTGAGGAAGACACAAAGAAATGAAAAAATGTTCCATGCTCCTGGATTGGAAGAATAAATATTGTGAAAATGTCTATGTTACCTAAAGCAATCTACACATTTAATGCAATTCCTATCAAAGTACCATCCATCTTTTTCAAAGAAATGGAACAAATAATTCTAAAATTTATATGGAACCAGAAAAGACCTCGAATAGCTAAAGGGATATTGAAAAAGAAAGCCAACGTTGGTGGCATCACAATCCCGGACTTCAAGCTCTATTACAAAGCTGTCATCATCAAGACAGCATGGTACTGGCACAAAAACAGACCCATAGATCAATGGAACAGAATAGAGAGCCCAGAAATAGACCCTCAAATCTATGGTCAACTCATCTTCGACAAAGCAGGAAAGAATGTCCAATGGAAAAAAGACAGCCTCTTCAATAAATGGTGCTGGGAAAATTGGACAGCCACATGCAGAAAAATGAAATTGGACCATTTCCTTACACCACACACAAAAATAGACTCAAAATGGATGAAGGACCTCAATGTGCGAAAGGAATCCATCAAAATCCTTGAGGAGAACACAGGCAGCAACCTCTTCGACCTCAGCCGCAGCAACATCTTCCTAGGAACAACGCAAAAGGCAAGGGAAGCAAGGGAAAAAATGAACTATTGGGATTTCATCAAGATCAAAAGCTTTTGCACAGCAAAGGAAACAGTTAACAAAATCAAAAGACAACTGACAGAATGGGAGAAGATATTTGCAAACGACATATCAGATAAAGGACTAGTGTCCAGAATCTATAAAGAACTTAGCAAACTCAACACCCAAAGAACAAATAATCCAATCAAGAAATGGGCAGAGGACATGAACAGACATTTCTGCAAAGAAGACATCCAGATGGCCAACAGACACATGAAAAAGTGCTCCATATCACTCGGCATCAGGGAAATACAAATCAAAACCACAATGCGATATCACCTCACACCAGTCAGAATGGCTAAAATCAACAAGTCAGGAAATGACAGATGCTGGCGAGGATGCGGAGAAAGGGGAACCCTCCTACACTGTTGGTGGGAATGCAAGCTGGTGCAACCTCTCTGGAAAACAGCATGGAGGTTCCTCAAAATGTTGAAAATAGAACTGCCCTATGACCCAGCAATTGCACTATTGGGTATTTACCCTAAAGATACAAACGTAGTGATCCAAAGGGGCACGTGTACTCGAATGTTTATAGCAGCAATGTCCACAATAGCCAAACTATGGAAAGAACCTAGATGTCCATCAACAGATGAATGGATCAAGAAGATGTGGTATATATACACAATGGAATACTATGCAGCCATCAAAAGAAATGAAATCTTGCCATTTGCGACAACATGGATGGAACTAGAGCATATCATGCTTAGCGAAATAAGTCAAGCAGAGAAAGACAACTATCATATGATCTCCCTGATATGAGGAAGTGGTGATGCAACATGGGGGCTTAAGTGGGTACGAGAAGAATAAATGAAAGAAGATGGGATTGGGAGGGAGACAAACCATAAGTGACTCTTAATCTCACAAAACAAACTGAGGATTGCTGGGGGGAGGGGGTTTGGGAGAAGGGGGTGGTATTATGGACATTGGGGAGGGTATGTGTTTTGGTGAGTGCTGTGAAGTGTGTAAACCTGGTGATTCACAGACCTGTACCCCTGGGGATAAAAATATATGTTTATAAAAAATAAAAAATTATATTAAAAAAAAAAAAAGAGTGTGTGTGTGTGTGTGTGTGTGTGTGTGTGTGTGTGTGTCTCCCTCCACCCCTCCCCCTCCCTTTGTTAAAAAAAAAAAAAAAAGTGCATGCTCTACCAACTGAACCAGCCAGTTTCCCCCCAACCCAGTATCAGATTTTAAAAGTCATAACAGAATACATTTACTGACTTTTATAAGGAAAGATGAAAAAAAGAACAAGATCTGTATTCTTAAGTTTAATTTTTTAATCTAGTGTTATACTGGGGTCTGAAGAGAACCAGTCATGTATACCTTTTCCTGAATCTGTACTGTTCTGAAACATGTTGGTAGCTTGAAATAAGTCATGGTAGGAGTATTTATGCCATCAAAATTGAAAAATACTACCAATTAGACCCTTTGCTTCCTAAGAGTCAGTTGTTAAACATTTCCTAGCATACTACTTCTTACTGGTTTACTCTACCAATTTCTTTGCTAGGATCTTCCAGTTCTAAGAAGCAGTGACTCACTCTGGTTGCCTGAAATAATGGGGAGGATAATGGTGGTTTTGAAAGACTAAGGGGGCAATGACTCTCAGTCAAGAGGAGTCCCAAGTCAAGAAGCAAATAGTGACGAAGCAAGAGCATCACTGAAATGACAACTTAAAGGTCAGTGGTTCAGAATCCAAGGCAATTGGGTTCCTCAGCAGTAATATCTTAGCTTGGGACTCCTTGGGCAGACTTCTGCTTCTATATGCAACTCTATGCTTATCTTCACACTATTAGCTGCTTCTTCAAACTCTACTCTGCAGCTTTCTCTGTCAGAGCTTAAGTTTACTCATGATTTTGAATTAGTTACAAGTCTGTTTTATGCATGTTGCTTTAAGATCCCTCCTGCCCCATGTGTACTTCTCTATCTTTTCATTTTTAGTCCTTGCTTGCTGACAAATACTTGATTCTTTCCATATTTCCAAGCCAAAATTATGGTGATTAGGAAATCTCATGAGCCAATTTCTGTGATAGACACCTTCCATGAAAGTCCTCCTACTGAAATCACTGGATATTGTAGAATTTAACTGTTTATTGTATAACTTCTCCAGATATTAACATAAACACAATGCCAAGTCAGATTATCCCTAAACACAAGAAATTATGAATGTTTTTGACTATAGAAAATCTAGTTTACTAAAACACTACAGTTAAAAAAAGGAACAAGGTATAGTATACTCCTTTGGAGCAAGGACCAGGAATTCTCCAATAACATGTATCCTCCAAACTATACAGGGAGCCTGCTTCCCCCTCTCTCTCTGCCTACTTGTGATCTCTCTCTCTCTCTGTGTCAAATAAGCAAATAAAATCTTTAAAATAAAATAAAATAAAATGAAATAAAATGATGAGAGTTGTATTATTTACTAGTGAGTGATTAAAAAAAAATCCCTTTCCATTTTATAAAAGATTCCAGTATCCCAGGCCCAGTGTTCATTCACAACCCACTGTGAGTACCAGTATCGTCCCACTACCTTTCTGTCAACCTGTGTGAAGTGGAGCTTGAGGAACTGGCACAAAAAACACTGACACGCTGGCTCCTGTTTTTGCATAACAAACTGTCCTTTGACTTTGCTCCAGGAGTCTCATGGGATCGACCAGCATCCGTGAAACCACGAGGCTAGTAGACTGCCAACAGGGGAAAAAAATCTCACATTCTTCAGAGTTCTTGACCGAAACAGATGTAACAGACCACGCATGTCTGTGGTCTGTTACATATACCACGCGTATATGCAGTCATATAGAGGCTGCATATAGGAGACCGGGCAAGAATACAGGGGCGTCTACCAGGTGGCCAGTTGGCCTTTTTGTCAGAATGAGGTGATTTCATTTAGTTAAGCAGTCAGTGCTGAGCCGTAGCGAAGCTTTTTGAGCAGAGAAGTGGTATCAGGGACATACTTGAGAAAGGCTCCTCTAACAGCACTGTATATATAGGACTGATTTGAGTGAGAAGAGGAAGAATTAGGCAGTCCAGAGAGGAGAGCACTGCAGGAATTGTGATCTACATGTAATTCAGATCTTGTCTACAGTTTGGCAGTGGGAACAGGGAGGTAGGCTTGCTTTGAGGCCCAGGACAGACACAGAATTTACAGGAATTAGCTATTAGCCAAATTTAAAAAGGGATGAAAAACACAGAGTTAAGAATAGTTCCAACAAAGGCTTAAAAAAAAAAAAAAACTACATGTCTAATAGCTCTTTGGGGAATCAAATCTAAGGAGATAGTATTAAAATGAAGATACAGATTTATGGACAAAGATGGTTATCTCAATATAATTTATTATAGTGAAAAATTGAGAATAATTTAAATTTCAAGATTTAGGAAGTGATAAGAAAACTATGCGGTGAACATGCAATTAAAGTATTTGTTTAATATTCAAACTTAAAAATATTTGATGAAATATGTTTCCTTAAAAATACATTAATAAAAGTATTTTTAAAACATTGGACTATATTCATGTGATAATGTCTAGGAAATAAAGGAAAACAAAGTTAAAAATGGTACAATCTTAACTGTATAAACATCTTCAAAAAAATTCACTTATTAGCTAACAGAATTAAGAATATTTTCAACTCTGCACATCTTTACATCTTAGGTATTTTTTGGAATGCATACATAGGACCTTTAAAAGTTTTTTAAAAATCATTTAAACTAAAAAAAAAATGAGTTTAGGAACTCTATAGGACTATGAAAATGTAATATTATCTTTTAAAAAATAATAATATTATGAAGGAAGAGTAAATATGAAGGATATATATTATGAATAAAACATCAAAACTAAATGAGCCATTTCATTTAAAATACTGTGAGTTGGGGCGCCTGGGTGGCTCAGTGGGTTATTAAAGCCTTTGCCTTCGGCTCAGGTCATGGTCCCAGGGTCCTGGGATCGAGCCCCACATTGGGCTCTCCATTCAGCGGGGAGCCTGCTTCCCTCTTTCTCTCTGCCTATTTGTGATATCTCTCTCTGTGTGTCAAATAAACAAATAAAATCTTTAAAATAAAATAAAATGATGAGAATTGTATTATTTACTAGTAAGTGATTAAAAAAAAAAATCCCTTTCCCAGTTCTCTGAAAACATTCTATAGACTAAAGTATTTTCTGCCAAAAGGGCTTAGATGAAGCTTTGGAATGAGCACATTCCCAGTCCTCCAAGTCTCCCCCTCCTTTCTGCTTTATCATCTTTTATCTAGGAGGTTGTGAAAATGTCTGGGGTGCTCCCAACATTGTTTCCTTTGCTCTGCCTCCTTCGGCTTTCTCCTGATTTGCACACTTTTCCATTTCCTGACCTTTTTTTTTTTTTATCCACCTGCCATTATTTTTCAGCATTTCTCTCACTCCTAGGTCCTCCTCTCTCCTAGGTAAGGACAAAGAATAGCAATGACCTACAATCAGACAGAAAGCAAGAGATCAATGCTACAAGGTTAATTAACTATTGGAATATCCCTTCTACTTCCCTAGTGCTTTAAGCAAATAAAAATACATGTGTCTATTTTTATGTCCACTCCTACCTTCTTAGTCCCAGCTACTATTATTCCTCACTTTATACCATGAATAATTGTCTTATCCACTAAGTGATCATAAAAATATAAATTAGTATGAAAATAAAAAGTTAAGGACTCAGACCATTTATTCTTCTGTTTAAAAAATTATCCCGTGCTTCCTGGTTCAAATAGTTCTCCTGGTCTAGAAGGTCCTATCTAATCTGGACCCTGACTGAGACTCCTATTTTTTTTATCCCCTGCCCTCAGTCCCTCCATTCCAGGCACACTGGCATCCCTTCCATTTTCATCTTAGGCTACTTGGTCTGCCTACTCTTTTGGCCTGGGGCAGTTGGATCAGATCTTCTGTGAGAGGCTCCTTATTGCCCCACAGGCCACAGCTCCAATGCCTGCTCCTCAAGGAGGCCTCCCTGAATGCACAAGATAGCTCCTCTCATTGTTCCTCTCTCTGGGAAGTCTCTCTTTCACTTGTTTACCTGTTTTCTTTATTTCTTTTCCTCCAATAAGAGATCAATTTCCTGCTAGCAGGGCCTTGTGTATTAATGCACCACCAAAAGAAGGACCTCCTTCAAACGAATTGTAGCCATTCCATAAAAGAATCAAAGAATCAGTGGTTGTAGAAAAACAGATATTTATCCCTCATTCACATAAAATAAATGTAGGTTTAGGTGGTTAAAAGTGATATGGAGGGGGTGCCTGACTGGCTCAGTGGGTTAAAGCCTCTGCCTTTGGCTCAAGTCATGATCCCAGAGTCCTGAAATTGAGCCCCCTCATCGGGCTCTCTGCTCAGCAGGGAGCCTGCTTCCTCCTCTCTCTCTCTCTCTGTCTCCCTCTCTGCCTACTTGTGATCTGTCTGTCAAATAAATAAATAAAATCTTTAAGAGAAAAAAAAAGTGATATGGAGGCCTCATGATCTTCCTAGAAACTTAAGTTCCAATTTTTCTGCTCCACTACACTCAGCATACAACTTTCAAACTCCAAGATCATACCATAGTCAAGAAAGCTGCTATAGTGGAAACCATGAAGTATAAGACTTCCTGGAAGTCATACATAACACTTCAGTGTGCATCTCACTGGCCAGAATGAATCATATGGCCATCCTTCCCTTCAAAGGAGGCCAGGAGATATGGTATTTATTCTGTGTGGCAATGAGCCAGAATCACACATCAAGACCAATTACCAAAGCAAAAGGAGAAGATGGGTACTGGGTAGCAATCTCTCCCACAAGATATCAGTTTAGACAGGTTCTGAGGTTTACTGGTGTACCCAAAGGCTTTTTGTCTGTTTTTTGTCTCTCCACTCTTCCTTCAGTCTTGCTTGTGATCTCCACCTAAAATTTCTTTGTTCACATCCAGACAAAGAGACAGACAGACACACCTCAGGTTGTTTTCTCAATAGAGAGAGGAAGCATCTTTCCTATATACCCAAGAATATGTTTCCTTCAATCTCACTGGTCAAAACTAAATCAATAGCTGTATATTAAACTAATTAGCTTTGGACTAAGTCACCTGTACATTTATAGCAACAGAAATTGAGTTACCTAACCCCTAAGCAAAAGGACTGTGGGTAGACACTGGGGGATACCTGATTAACAATCAGAATAATTACCAAGAGCAGGAAGAGACGAGTGGGTCATTTTGGGGGTTACTCATGTTTTTCAACTCAAATCAAACAACATATCACAAGAACAAGACTGTTATCTCCTAGTTTTCTTTAATCTGCTTATGTTTTCATTTCCTTTTCTCATTAACTAAAACCAGGTCCAGAACTCCCACTGTCCAATATGGGATCAGTAGCCACATATGACTATTCAGCATTTCATAGATGGCTAATATAAACTGATATGTTCTGTAGGTATAAAATGCAACACCGGATTTCAAAGACATAGTATGAAAAAAAGATTAGAAATACCTCTTTAATAAGTTTTATATTGATTACATGTTAGAAGTTAATATATTAGGTTTACTGGGTTAGATGAAAGGTATTATTAGAATTTTACTTGTTTTTACCTTTGAATGTGGCTATGAAAAATTATAAACTACATATGTGGGTCCTACAATATGTCAGCTGGACAAAACTAAAAAAAAAAAAAAAAAAAAAAAAAAAAGTATTGCCAGGGGCGCCTGGGTGGCTCAGTCCTTAAGCATCTGCCTTCAGCTTAGGTCATAAAACCAGGGTCCTGGGATCAAGCCCCTCATTGGACTCCCTGCTTGGCGGGAGGCCTGCTTCTCCCTTTCCCACTCCTGCTTGTGTTCCCTCTCTCCCTGTCAAATAAACAAACAAAATCTTAAAAAAAAAAAAATATTGTCTTCTAAGAGACTACATTACATGAGATCTACCTTGATTTCTTCTACCTT
The DNA here is from genome assembly GCF_964662115.1 of Mustela nivalis. Lineage (NCBI taxonomy): Eukaryota > Metazoa > Chordata > Mammalia > Carnivora > Mustelidae > Mustela > Mustela nivalis. The sequence continues at coordinate 109,749,211 of NC_139024.1, read as the reverse complement.
TAAACAAACCTAAACTCATGCACTACCTGCATCCCCACATCCCACTCCCTACTTCACAATGCCGTATCTTCATAAAGCCTCAGCATGGTCCCTTCCAGATTGGAAGTCACATCCTCCCCTTCTCGGACTACCTTACAAGTCTTCCTGTGCAGATTTATGGCAGAGAATACCCTCTGCTTTATATTACAGTGAGCTGTTTGTGTGTTTTAGCACATCTCTAGACTTCATGCTTTCTTTTCTGGGCAGAGGTTTTGCTTCTGAATCTTTATGTCTTCCCTTAACCCCTTGGCTGTGATAGGAGTTAAACAAAATATCTGTGGATGAGAGGATAAACAGTGCTGCTCTGAGAAGCAAAAGGGACAGACAGGCCTATTCTGGAAGAAAGGCTGAGGAATTAGTGTGCTAGAGAAAAAGCAAGGGCCCAGAGGGCTTTTGAAAGTGATGAAATACAAGTTGTGTGACATAAAGAAAAGGAACTCTTCCCAGGAAAGCAAAAAGTATGCAGTTTAGAATCCACATCATTCAAAGAGTCTAGATCTAGGGGCTTTTTAAACAAACAAACAAACAAACAAACAAACAAAAATTTCCCCGCCCACATACAATTGCACTGAAAATGGTTTGAGGGAAATCATCTTAGATTTGGCCGTACTCTAAAAATTTGGAAAATTACTTTTGAGTGTCTCAAAGCAATTCAGTCTAAAACAGTAGTAAAATGTTCATGACATTTCAACATTCTGGGGTCCCTTGAGAACAGAGGTAAAGAAAAATCCATCCAAAGTTTCTCCTGAGGGTCAACTTCCCTCATTAATGGTACTCAGAAATTGCAACGTTTCCTGAAGCCTGAATGATCTTCTTCAGTTGACTTCCTGGTAGAATTATTAGGTTTCAAGAGCACACCAGAGAGCCTTCTAGCCAATTCTAAATTTTTCTGCACTGAGAGAGTCAAGGACCCCAAGGCTGCTAAAACAGAGCAAAGGCTATGCATGATAATCTAATTCAAGGTCAGCTTTAAGCTATCATCTAAGCAGGCCACAGATCCCAGGAAAAAGTTCATGAGCCACTGCATTCAACAAGCTTGACTCTTCCCAAGTTCTTAAATTGGAAACCAGTAGTTACAGAATATTAATCTTCTTTAGTGCTTTTTTCTCCAAAAGATCTTGTTTACATTTACAGTCAAAACTATCACCTTCAGCAAACTTCTTGCAAGATCCTTCGTACCTGCTGTATTTAACGGAGACCACACTTTGTAACTACACTGTTTGAGAGAGCCTACAGCATTGTACAACATAAATATGTAAGAGAAATAGACAAAGGAAATAAGGCTAGATAAGTAAACTCCAGTAAGACTTTATATCGAGCATAGCATGCATGTTCATCCTTGCTAAATGTGGGCTACAGATTTTTAAATAGGTGCATTTTCAGGACTCAGTTGTAAAATTAGAAATAAGGATTTAAGATCAGTGGGCATTTGGTTGCCAGTCTATCACGTATCAATCTGATCTAGTGATCCCCACCATTACTATGTATTTCCCATTTAAGGTATATTTGTCCTCTAGACAGGATGGCTCCAGAGGAACTATCTTTTTGCCTGTGTGCACTTCCAGCTGCTTTATTTAGTACAGGAGATACTCATTATTAGAAAAAGTCACTGAAAGGGGCGCCTGGCTGGCTCAGTTGGTTGGGCGTCCAGCTCTTGACTTTTGTTCAGGTCACGATCTCAGGGTCATGATATCAAGCTCTGCATCTGTGCTTGGGATTCTCCATCTTCCCCTCTCCTTCTGCCCTTCCCTGCTCTCTCCCTTTAAAACATACCACATCTCTAAAACAAACCATGTTAAACAGGGATGTTACCTTAAAGTTAAAAAAAAAAAAGTTTATAATATGTTTGGTGTTTAATAAATTTAGTTTATAATTCAACTGTGCATCAATTCTTATAGCAACTGTAGACTGAATTAAATTCTGACTTTTCCAACAAAACATTAAGATAGGACAAAATGGCATTCTGTCAGTAATTCTGGTAGGATACGAATAATCCCGTAAGGCTTACAAAAACTTCAGGAAATCAGATCTTGTCAAATTTGAAATTTCAATTTGCAATTGAATTCTAAGTTGGGTATTTTCTATGAGTCACTGTCAGTGAGGGCCTATTAAAAGGCTTTCACTGCACTGGTGTGAGAAGATGTTACTGTGAATTGCATAGGGTGTTTTAATTGGGTAGGTGACTAGTTTTCTAGAACATTACTTAATAGGAGAATATTTTCCTTATTTTAACATTTGGTTCCCCATCAACATCATAACTTGGGTACTCAGGAAATATTTGGGTAATTAGTATATCCCTACATCAACTAGTCAACTAACTTTATTTGTTGCTTCTCGAATAGATTGTTTTCCCGTGCTAGAACTCTGCTTTTAATTCCATGTTGAGTTATTCAGAGAGCTACAGTCGTGTTAGCCTGAAACTGCTTTTTAACTGATGAAACTGAACTCAGCATTTTCCCTGTTCTCGCCTACCTGGTAGCATTCTCTAACCTTCTATTGATTAGACAACTTTCCTTGATAGTTATGGATTTTGGATTTGAAACTATGCAGAGGTCAGAATTCCAGGCCAAGTAGTTAGGGATAAAAGATGTGTAAAATTATTTAACTTTCTAAAACTTAATTTCTCATATGAGGCTTAATTCTTCATCTAGGATCCCGGGACTTAAATAATCTCTCAGTATGAGCAGATCATGCCTTGTCACCCACCTCTGGACTGCGAGGTCACTCTTAAGATTTTTCTAAGTCCATCTCGACTACTTCCCCCTTCCTCTTGGGCACAGGGGAAAAATTCCATTGCTGTGGGGGAACTCACAGGTTTCATAAGAACATTAACTATCTCAATGCCAGGACCCCTGCCCCTGCAACTGAGAGCCCTGCAAAGCTCCGGGACAGGCTGGCCATTTCCATGGTGCGGCTTCTGCACCCTGCTGAGAGCAGAAAACTCTGGAGGCTGCTTTGTGTTTTGGGCCCTCTTCAGGAATGTGGCACACGTCCCTCTGTTGTTATATTCACAAATAAATCAAGGAAAACGTATTACCCCCCTAGACAGCAAAACATTATTTAGAATTGGCATGGAAACCAACCAACCAACCAGAAAAAGCCAAACCACTGTTTTTATGTGTGGCAAGGAAGTATAGGAAGAAGCGGAGGAAGACCCCTACACGGACTCGGATTAAACTGTATGAACTAGAATAAGGGATGCACAATGTTGAAATTAGGATCAACTTTTAGAAAAAGAAAGCACTTATCTTGTCTATGTGAATGTTTGTCCCAAAGTTTGTACCTTCTAAAAACACATACCTGATTATGTCACTTCTTAATTTAATAAAACCTGAGATGAATTTCTGTTGAAAAAAGAATAAAGTTCTCACTCCCCCAAATCTTCCTAATTTGGCTTCAAGTTACATTTTCAACCCATTTTCTCTCGATATTACAAGCTACAGACACAATGATCTCTTTGCCAATTTGCAGGCAAACACAGAAGCATACTTCAACTCACTCATCTCCATAGTGGAAGCATAAAACCAGCAATGAAGTGCCACGAACAGGATGAGAGAAACCAGGCCTCCTGCTCTCTGAAAGTTAAACTAAGTCAACATGTATCAGAACAGAAAATAGAGTCTTCTTCCAGGGATGAAAGGTTATCAGACCAAGACTCGAAAATAATCTAATTGTTAGAACAAACATCACTCAAGAAAGAATTTCTGAAATCTAAAATAGATTTATTATCAATATAAACTATCATCAATATAAACTATCAATAGGGAAGGGGCAGTCAGGGAGCACATACTAGGAGTTGACTGTACCGCGCAAAGGAGAGTTCCTTGTAATCACGGTAAGCAGGGTTGTGCCTACAATGCAGGCGGAAGGACAGGATTACAGGACCTAATGAGGTAACACTAGTATTTAATACCTGTGAGCACAGAATCTTTATCTTTTTTGACCACTGTTATATCCCTCAGTGCATGAGTGGCAAATAGATAGACTCGGCATTTGTTGGAAAATTAAGTTGCATCAACTCCCACGTTCTGATCTCTGTGTTCCTGGCAATCTTTTTAATTGTGATGTAACTTCTCATACAGACAGGGCAACAAGGAGTAGATGTACTTACGCATGAACAGATGAGGACCTCATAAAGCATTTCAATTTTTATACATTGGTTTCTAGTCATTATGTTTAAATTGAGTCCATCTTCTAGAAATTGATGACCCCCGGAATCATGAATATTCAAGTTTGTAAATCAACAGAGCTCAGAGTGAGACCATGTGATCTACAGGCGGAGACTACATGACCATAGCACAATTCTTCTAATTTGGGGGATTGTTCTGAGATACTGAGTGATCTCCTCTTTGGACATGCCCGTAATGCAGTGCACACATTCTCCAGACTACAGAACTGCCAAAACTTGGGTTTTCATCATCTTCATCCACGGACCAGCCTCTCCGAGTCTTCCCATGGCTTCCCTCTTCTGTATTCAGATTGCATACAAAGCAATCTGTCAAGGGATTAAACAGAGAGTGTTCTTCCTCCATTATTAAGGGTGGAAACTAATACTTGCCTTGCTGAAGTGTGGGGAGTATTAGCGATAATGTAAGGTAGAAATCCAAGTGCACCGCAACAGTACTCAGCTCTCAGCAAATAGAAGCTATTGTAAGCCCTGTTTCGGCAATTTGTTGATATTTCTAATACTGTATCTCGATTCAATACATTTTAATAAGCATGTTTTCAGATAAATCTCTTGACTCAAGGTATTAAACTTAGCTTCTTTGCACCTTGGCTTTTTCAACTGTAAAATATAGATAAAAATAACACCTGGGGCTCCTGGGTGTCTCCGTTGTTAAGCGTCTACCTTCAGCTCAGGTCACAATCCCAGGGTCCTGAGATCGAACCCTGTGCCAAGCTCCCTGCTCAGTAGTAAGTCTGCTTCTCTCTCTCTCTCTCTCTTAAATAAATAAAAAAGATCTTTGAAAAAAAATAACACCTCACAGAATTCTTAAGAGATTTAAAGTATGTTACATGTATAAATGGTTACAACAGTGCCTGCTGCAATTGTAGGCTCAGAATACTAGCCATTATTGTTATTGGTAGTAGTATTTCTAGAGGTTAGAGAAGACATATGTGAATAAAGATGATTATAGTTAGATGAGCAACCCCATATGTATATGAAAGACCAGAATTAGTCCAAGGAAATAAGAGATGACTTATTATCGTTGGAGGAGGCTTTCTGTAAGAAGTAGGCTGGAAGCTTGGGTTTGAAGGATAAGATTCACTAAGCCAATAAGGGATGGGTTTGAAAGAGGAGAACATGGACTCCAGGAAGTTACATGGAGTCCGCAAGAATATGACATATTTTGGGGGTTAAACTAAACTGGTAGAGCTGGTGTGTAAAGAGAGGCTGGGGGTATGGCTGCTGGGGAGAGAGTAGTTCCAGAAAAGGACACAAAGATGACACAGGTCTTAGGTCCTACTAAACAGTTTGTATTTTATCTTGGAATTCTTCAGTAAGAGTTCTTAGACTTCTTTGGGCTTACGAAATGGGATTTCAGAAAGACCACAAACACCTAGAAATTAAGTACAAGATCTTGTAGATGCATTTTAAGTGGGAAAATGTCCCATGGATTTTTTAATCAGAGTTTTAAAAGGATCCTATCCCTAAAGCCAAGAACCACTGTTAGCAGTTGGAGAGGATAGTAAGGATTTTAAGCCTGATCAGGCTTGGTTTTAGAAAGGTCCCTCTGGTGGCAGTGTGGAAGGAGGCTAGCTGGGAGAGATCTGGAGTAAGGTCTGAGGACCCTGTTAAAGGTGTGGCAGAGAGGACTGAGGGAAGGGAAAAAGTGGGTAGAGAGGTAAGGGTGACCACTCTTCATTTTGCATTTAAACGACTAGTTCTGGGGCACCTGGGTGGCTCAGTCAGTTAAGAGTCCGTCTTCAGTTCGGGTCATGATCCCAGGGTCCTAGGATCGAGTCCTACATTGGGCTCAGTGATCAGCTGGAAGCCTGTTTCTGCCTGTCACACTGCCTGCTTGTTTTCTCTCTCTCTCTCTCTGTCAAATAAATTAATAAAATATTCTAAAAAAATAAAACAAAATAAAACAAAACAAAATGACTAGTTCTTTCTAGAAGGATTTGTGGGATGTCTAATGTGTGCCAAGCACTGTGCTATCTGCCAGGAATAAAAAATCCTCTCCCTTTACAGAGCTTTGAAAGAACAGAGGAAACAGACAATGGAAAATCATCTAATTATAGCTATGATTAGTGTTGGGCATCCCTTTAAAAAGAAATTTTCAGGGTTCAGGAGCTATGTTTTACTCATCTATCTTCTAACAGTAACTTGCCCACAAGAAGTACTCGATTAATGTCTATCTAATAGAATAAAGATCTCAATTTATCCTAGTCTGGTGACTTGTTCTGAGTGATTACCTGCCCTGACAATAAAGATATATAAACAGGTTTCCAGGGTGGTGCCATTGTCTATCTTATCCTTTAATGATGGGATCCTGTTTAGTGACACAAACCTTATGCTAACCTAAAGTTTACAAGTCACAAAATAATAAATTCATTTCTTTAAGGAAACATTCCAGTTGCTGGATATGTGATTATATCTGCTTGCTTCCTTTCTACTTTGGGAAAAAATACTGGAGATGCAATGCTTACGTAGACGTTACCTCTACCTTCAAAGATCCCACAACAACATGGACAATTCTACCTGTAAGAGGCAGGGAATAATGGAGGGAGAACAGGCTCATACCTGGAAGTTGTCCCAAGAGGCAATTAGAAATACTGATCTAGAATTTAGAAGAAATTAGGAGAAAGTCACTGTTGAAACTAGCAATGGTTCAAATAATGTAATACTTTTCAGCTTATGTACTTCTTTCCTTACTCAAATAATGTGATACCCTTACTAACTTAGTGAAAATGTTACAGAATATTTACAATTCAACCAGCTCCTTCAGCTACCCCCAGGTGGTCTTGGTGACAGACATCTGCCTATCTATCCTATTTCACCTGGGCTTTGGGTCACTTCAGAGCAGTCCCTTAGGACTCCCTAACTGAACTGATTAGCATTTTTAAGGCCAAACTAAAAATGCAACTTGCCTCTGTCTCTTTTAAAGGCTTTCGCTTGCTAATTTTCTGAGTAATATTTAGCTTTTTCGAAAGTATGTCCATTTTACTTTTCTGAACATTAATTATTTCACGGTAATGTGGGTTGGGTGGGGAAGCACCTGGCTGCAGTAGAAGCAGACAAAACTGCTTGATTAAAATAAAGAATCCAGGGGCGCCTGGGTGGCTCAGTGGGTTAAGCCTCTGCCTTCGGCTCAGGTCATGATCTCAGGGTTCTGGGATTGAGCCCCACATGGGGCTCTCTGCTCAGCAGGGAGCCTGCTTTCCCCTCTCTGCCTGCCTCTCGGCCTACTTTTGATCTCTGTCTGCGAAATAAATAAATAAAACCTTTAAAAAAATAAAGTAAAATAAAGAATCCAGTCTTTGATATACTTACAGAGACATGAGCTAGCTTTTCTATTACTTTTGCTATGGCTAAAGTGATGTCAAGGAAAACACTTAATCATACATGGGCCCCTGTCTGTGGAATGAATGACCTAAAGCTGTCCTGGGCTGATGTGATGGGTAATGGTTGGGACATCTTTGCTCCCTTCTCTCTTTTTGAAACGATTAAGAGAACTGATAACACGTTGAACTAAATGTCAGCCAAAATCAATAACCAGGAGGTGAAAGCAGGTTGAAGCAAGTGAATTGACTGCAGACAGAAAAGCAGGCCAAAGGAACCGAATCCCCAGCCAGAGATGCTAACCTGCCCCCTACTGCCCTGGCAAAAGAACATGAAACCTGCTATTGAAACTGGATGTCACCCACACCAGAGTTGGAGCGGGGGAATGGCTGATGGGGTCAAGCAGGTCACCTGCCCCAGCTAATAGGATGGCTTCTTGGTGTACAGTTTCAACCTAACTGTCCAGCTTCAGAAAAAAATAGAAGAAAATAATTACAACATCATGTATTCCTATGCAAAAATAATTCTTAAAATAACATGTTAGTCTATACATACTACACAATCTCCCACACTTTTAAAACCATTTACTTCTATTTAAGTTAATTTTCTCTTCATTTTATGAAACCCTGCTCCATTTTTTATGTTGATTTTTCTAGCAATTTTAACAGTTGTGTTTTTGATTATATTTTTAATTTGCAGTCTAGTCTAAGCTTTCAGAGAAAGAGTGAGACAGAGAGATTGAGAGAGAGAGAGAGACAGAGAGAGATCTGTGTTTGAATGTCTGTACTTCTGTATTTAGAAGGATCCATTGCCTTCATCTCAGAAGACTGGTAGTGGTCAAGCCCAAAGCATCTATTTTAATAGTCCAGGTTGAAGCTGCTCTTGATTTAAATATATGCTCAAAGACAAAGAAAAAGACAAGATGATATTGAAGCCCTTACTGTAATGTAACTCCTCACAGATCTTTTCATAAACCTTGAAAACTGTTTTTTAAATATTTTATTGATGGAAGAAGTTTAGAGCAAAATTTGGAGGTATGATTCTTAAATGTGTTCATTAAATAAAAATATCAATTCTCAAAACATACAAGAATATTAATTATCTAAACGTAAAGGTCACAGAGATTACTGAAACAGCTTCCTGAGTAGTCTCACGTCCATTTTCAGCACCTCTCCAAGCTGGATCCATTCATGGCTCTCACTTGCTTAAAATTCTTTACAGCGATGGCTCTTCAATTATGGTCCCCAAATCAGCACCACCACCATCACCTTGGCTGCCACTGACTCCTGTTTCTTCGTATTGATACCTTCCCGTAGTTCCTTCCCAGTGAACGTGGGCTGGATTTAGTGACTCACTTCTACCCGACAGAATGTGGCAGATATAATGGGATGCCACTTCCAAAATTAGGTTACAAAAAAGATTGTGGCTTTTCTCTTGGGGCCTCTCTCTTGCTTGCCGCCTCTGAGGAAACCCGGCTGCCATATTGTGAATTGACTTGTGGAGAGTCTACATAGCACAGGAGACTGACAGAGGTCTTTGGCTAACAGCCAGCAAGGACCTGAGGCCCTCAGTCCAACAGTCTGGATAAGGGAATCTTTCCAATAACCTCATGAGTGATTTTAGAAGCAGTTTCTCCTTCAGTCAAGCTCTCAAATGAGACCAAAGCCCTAACTGATACCTACCTGACTATAATCTCCAGCTGGATTCCTGACCCAAAAACTGAGGCAATAAATGTTGGTTGTTTTAAGCCAACTAGTTTTGTGATGTTTTGTTATGTAGCCATCGATAATGAATATCCTTGGGAACCTGACAAAAATGCAAATTATGAGGATCTACTCCAATCCTAGTGAACCAGAAACTTTGGGGGTAGGGCCCAGCAATCAGTGTTTCACCAAAGCTTCCAGGTGATGCTGGTGCATATTCAAATTTGAGAAATACTAACTTACATAAGATAGGCTAACACACTTAGCTGAACCTACAAGGCCCAGTCTATGGCCCTCGTTTTTTTCTTTTTTAAACTTTTGTTCCCTCAGCTTGTGTCATTCATCCTTAAGAATTTTCCATTCCAACTCATTTCAGCAGCAGCAGTTGCAGCTGAAAACATTTTAGCAGTCACCGACTGGCTATGCTAACTATATATATTACCTCATCTATTAATAATTAGGAGAGTAATGATAGATACCACGTGAGTACAGACTCCATAACAGGTCACTCTCTGTATAATGTCGCATAAAAGTTTGCTAGCCAAATTCTATGAAAACTATAGTATTACCATCCATTTTAAAACTAAGGAAAACAAGTTTCAGAAAAATAAAGTGACTTGCCTGAGATCACATGGAGAACTGTTAGAGTCAAGATTTGGAATGAATCTGATTGCAAAGTTTGCTTCCCAGAATACACAGACTGCAGCTCCTTCAGCTCCCTGTGTCCTCTTAGGTCTCAAGGCCTCTTCCATCAAACTGAGTTCAGAAGTAACTGCCTTTATGAAACTGTCCAACTCTCTCTGGCAAATATACATGCCCATTCTTCATGCTTACTGAAAGCTTATTATATGCCTGAAAACATTCCAGATATTATAAATTTACACTAGCAGAAAACAATAAACCAACAAACAAAAATTATTGCATTGGAGCTTATATTCTATTTGGGTGTTGGGGAGACCACTTAAAAAGATGTACTTGAAAACTAATAATTATTCTAGATGATAATGAGAAAGTAGCCTATAATAACAGAGAACATATATAGAAAATCTGGTAGTGGTGGAGGAAGTGTCTTTTGCTATTAAATACAATAGTTAAGAGAATCCCATGCTAAAAGATAACATCTGACTAAATTCCTGATGCAGACCAAGAAGGCAGTTTGTGGTAGGAGACTGTCATGACTGGATAAAAGTAAGTGCAGGGGTCCTGAGGTAGGAGAGTATCAGCCATACTGGGGAAGCATCAAGGAGACCAGTGCAGCTGAAGTGGATTGAGTTAAAGAGCAGGTAGCAGGAGATGAGGCCAGAGAAAGGAAGAGAGATCTCAAAAAGAGCCTTACAACCCATCATAAAGAATTTAGAGTTTTCTCCTCACGGGATGGGAAATCACTGAAGGATGTTGAATAGAAGGAAGGGCACAACTTAATTTGTAGTTTGTAATTTCTCTCCACAACTATAACAAGACGCATAGAGCCAGCACCCAGGACCTGTCTTTGTCAGCCAAAGACAACTTTGGCTGATGTGTTGAGAAGAGACAATATAGGAAGCGGTGGAAGTACATAGACCAGTGAGAGTAGTTAGAAACCTATTTCAATAATCTAAGGTCTAGATCAGTGATCATATATGCTTGGGCCATGATAGTAACAGTGGAAGTGTGAAGAAGTGATTAAATCCTGGATATAATTCAAAGACAGAGCTGACAGTATTTATTAAAGGATTTGACATGGAGTGTGGAAGAAAAGGATTCACGTTTTTTGGTTTGAACTGAAAGGATGGAGTCATCCTTTACTGAGATAGGGAAGGATGTATAACTTGTAGGATTAGGAGGAAAGTTCAAGCATTTGGGTTTGAAATGTTAAGTTTTTATGGTAGGTTAGCTAAATGAAGATGTCCAAGTAGAAATCAGATATACAAAGACAATCAAAGGAGCAACTGGTGACAGAGATGGAAATCTGGGAGTATCCGTTAAGATGCAATATTTAAAAACATGACCCTAGAGGAGATTATGAGAGAATGAATAGTTAAAATCGACTCCTTGAATAAACGTGCATATTCAAATACAGCCCCTTCTCATTCCCTTACCTTCTTAAACATTTGGCAAATATATATTATATGCTTGGCAACTAGGTAAACCTTAGACCTGGTTTGTCTGCTTGTTCATTTCTCTCCACAACTATAACAAGACGCATAGAGCCAGCACCCAGGACCCGTATATTCATCTTTCCATTCGAGGTACCTGGCATATAATAGGTTTTTAATCCATGTTTTTTGACTAGTCCATTAACTATAATCAACTCAATGAACACCTGAGGTAGGAAAGTAAGACAAAAATCAATTATAGTCCATACAGAATACAAATATATGGAATATAAAAAATATGAATATATGGAAAAAAAACCCCATATGGAATATAAAGAAAGGCCATTCAGTTTGGTCTGGAATCTTTAAATTCTATTTAATCATCAGAGATGTACTAGGACATAAAACTTAAGGCCAGAATATGGAAGGAATGTCAGAAATAATGAAAGGAGATGCATTAGAGGGAGTTGAGGTCCACTTTACTAAGTGTCTGCATTTCAGATTCTACACAGGAATCCAAAGGACATCTTGAAACTTCAGACATTATACTAAAGCCATACTTTCTCCATGTTCTGCTCGTGAGTAAACCTGAGAATAATTTCATAACATAGTAGAGAGGAGGGGGTTTGAAACCTGAGAGAAGTAAGAGAAAATGTAATAATGCTCTAAGAAAACTAGAATTGGAAGTTCGATCCTGCCTTATTCAGATCAAAAAGATTGAAAAATTGTGATAATCAAATGAAATTACAGTCCACATTACTGTGTACTTCGGAACTGGGAGAAGACTAGCTCACTCTGGAAAGTGCTCTTATGTTCACTTTGAAGTAGATGAGAAAAAGCTGAATGGAAGCAAATGAATAAAATAATGTCTTCAAGCAGTTTTCAGAGAAAGCTGTCACAACACTTTAGCATTGCTGAGAGACTTATCAGAAAGGGACATTTCTTCCCCATAATATCCTCCAATGAGCAGTGTCATTTAAAAAATTTTTATTAATAATGCATATTCAAAATAAATTTTATTTTTCATTTTCCTATTTCTATGAATTTATCTTTAATTTGAATGAAGCATAGTCCTTAGCCAGATTATCTTTCAATTAGAGCAATTCTCATCTACTCATATTAATTCTGAGACTGCTCATGCTTTTTTTTTTCTTTTTCTTTTCTTGGTATTGCTTTCTTAGAATTTTAGCTGAGAGTGAGAAAATTAATAATGTAATATGTATTTTTCAATCTAAGTTTAGTCACCTTAGAGTCTATGAAATTAGAGCTATAAGAGATGGGGGGGAAGAAGATTCAAATATCCAAAGCTATTCAGTACAACTCAATAAATATTAATCAGATTCATTTGGTCCCCAAAGAACTTCATCAACTATCGTGAAGGGGTGAGTAGACAAACAAAAACAGTAACAACAACAGCAATAACACAAAATCCCCGACTTCAAATTATTTACAATACAGTAGGGAAGAATCATAGAAGGAAATAAATAGAAAAAGCATCATAAATCCTATCGGGATTCAGATTTGAAGGCGGAGATGAAGCAAGTTATGGCATGAAACAGATCTAGTTACTGTTTGTTGAGAAAAACGAATGATATGGGAAAGTGTATCAGACAGAATGATTCTACTCCAAGTAACAAAACACCAGCCCAAAGAAGCCTAGATTAAGAATTTATTAATAAACTTCACTAAAAAAGAACCTCAGATATAGGTCATTCTATAATTCAAGAATTTAGTAGCTCGATAATTACAGGAGGACTCTAGTCATTCTACAACACACTTGGATTTTCCTCATCATCACAGGTTGACTGCTACCATTACAAACAACAGTTCCTTATTCCGAAATACTCAAAATCATGGAGAGGGGACTGGAATCTTTCTAGAAGGATTTTTTTTTTTAATTGAAGAGGTAATTTGTTAATTGGTTATCAGAAACTTGCCCTTCCTCATCCTCCACTATGCACACACATGTTACCCTATATTCCTTAGCTAGAATCAGATGGCCATGCCCAGAAATGTAGTCTGGGAAAGAATGTGTGTGACATCTGAGCTTTTGTTGGGAGCCATAAGCGCTATGAAAAAAAAAAAAAAGAAAGAAAGAAAGAAAAAAAAAAGAAAAGAAAAAATGAAATCGCTGCTAAGTAGGAAAACAATATTGGATGCTCTCAGAAATATCACCCCTTCAATTAATTTCATTGAGCAATGTATAATATCCATCATCCTTATCATCCTCCTACTGCAATGCCCTCCCAAATTCTCCACTAGAATACAAATCTCCCCACACTCTATGTCCTTGCCCCCACCCCTGGTCTTTGGTATTTGGTGCTTGCAATATTCGACATCTCCATGCTTCAGTGACCTATTCTTTTATATGTTTTGTACCATTTGACAGTACTTATCAAGTGTTGTTCTTAGCACTTCATGTATATGAACTCATGCAATTCTCATACCAACCCTAGTGGGTGGGATTATTATCTCTGCTTATAGATGAAGAAACAGAGGCTCAGCGAAGTTAAATAACTAGTCTGTAGTTACACAATCTGTAAAGTGCGAGGTGGGATATGAAAAACAGGCCAAATGGATCCAGATTGGGCATCTTTACCAGTTGGCTGTGCTAATTCCCCAGTGGCTTAAGGAAACCTGGTACCTGTTCTCACTTGCAAACTCAGACATCTTGGAAGGAAGCTGGTTATCTTGAGTATTAATAGCCACAGTTATGACACAGCTTGATTGAATTACCTAACAACCCTGGGCTTTAGTTTCTTCATCTGTAAGAGAAGAAAAACAAAAACAAGCAAAAACCCCCAAACCCAACTCAGACATCTTGGAAGAAAGCTGGTTATCTTGAGTATTAATAGCCACAGTTATGACACAGCTTGATTGAATTACCTAACAACTCTGGGCTTTAGTTTCTTCATCTGTAAGAGAAAAAAAACAAAAACAAGCAAAAAACCCCCAAACCCCAAAAAAAAGCATGACCTCCGAAGTAATTTTCCTCTTAAACATTCAGGGACAGAATTGACAATACTGAAGTAGCATTGACTAAAATTCAAAGTCAGACTCTTCTTTTCTTTCTTTTTTTTTAAGATTTTATTTATTTATTTGACACAGAGAGATCACAAGCAGGCAGAGAGGAGGCAGAGAGAGAGAAGGAAGCAGGCTCCCTGCTGAGCAGAGAGCCCGATGCGGGGCTCGATCCCAGGACCCTGGGATCATGACCTGAGCCGAAGGCAGAGGCTTTAACCCACTGAGCCACCCAGGTGCCCCCAGACTCTTATTTTCTTAACAACACTATTCTTCCTCTTTGCATTTCTGTCTTTTTATAGTCCACATTCCACACAGCAACCTGAGAAATCTTTTAAAAATTAAGCCAATCCTGGTGTTCCCTTAAAGGGCCCCCTATGACTTCTCTCTCCCTCTCTTTTTTTAAATATCCAAACTCCTTATAATGTCCTCCAGACCCCAAGGATCCATCCCCAGACGATCTCTGTTTTCTCACCAACTACGCGCCCACCACCTGCACCTTCTTCCTATGCTTTGCCATATGTAGTTTCTCCTGCTGCAGGGCCACTGTCCTGTTCTCAGCAACAAATCCTCTTGTTCCAGCAATTTACAGGCTCCTCTAACTCAGATTTCAACTCAAACGTCACCTCCTCACAGTGGCTTTTGCTGACCTGCCATCCACCGTGGGCCCCCTCAGCCCGTTGACTAACCCAGTTGTTCTTCATACACTGCCCTGCTTTCTTCCCTTCACAGCATTTTTCTACTTTCTGAAATCATTTTGTTCATTAATTGGAACATGCCCATTTTTTTTTAAACCAACACCTAAAATAATGATAACGTCGGTGAAAAGGAGCTTCTCATTTCTGGGTAAGATAATCAAAGTACTTTGGGGCTTAACTGAGAATAGGTTCATAAGCAAACATTTTTAAATTATATGAATGGGCATATATAAAACTAAATGAATAAGTAGTCTTCTATTTTGTGTTTTTATTAAATATTTGTTATAAACATAAGGACATATAATGACACTGTCAGATCACCAGATCAGTGAAAAGGACTAATTACCTACTATTATCTAAATATCAGTAGTCAAATAGTTATAGTCATGTGATTTCCCTCATTTTCAGCTTCCAAATGAAGAAAAAAATCTTTCTCCATTTTTCTTAAGTATATCCTCCTCTTCTAAGAAGCAGTGAAAATTTACGTATTTTTTTAGAAACAAGTCGGCCTTTGAAAAATTTTCAAATGATAGAAATTATTGTACTTAACACCTGCTTTAGAAACAGCTCCCATATTAAATGACAGCCGATTAACTGATTGGGACTGATGACGGGAGCTGGCTGTTCTTAACTCCCTACCCTGTGATGATTCAACTTCCTGCATCTAATAATCCTTTAAAAATCACTATTGGCTTAAATTTTGCAATAATGTAGAATTTATAATGTACTTTATTAAAGATACATTATAAAACAAAAAGATATTCATGGCACAATATCAAATTTTGTATTTCTTGTATTTTATTTTCTCAGAAGCAAACAGAACATTGTGAATTGTCATTTCTATTTTGGTGGATAGAAACAAGCTGCCTGGTGGTCTATACCAAAATGTAGATATTTGAAGTTAATGGATGTGGAAAAAAAAAGTTAATAGAGGTGCTATTTTAGGAGATATGGGTAGGAAGGACAATCATGCCAAGGTGTGAAGTATTCATTTTATTCTTTTCTCTCCTTTTCTAAACTGTGTTGTACATATTCTTCCACAAGAGGCAATTTGTCACTTTAGGTTATTAGCCTTAAGAAAATTAGGTCTCATATCCAACTTAATAAGTCAGGTCTTAAATTTTAGAATATAGGGTCCCCCACTCACCACCACTATCCAAAAGCAGAGCATTCTTATGAAACCTTTTGTAAGCTGAAGAGTGTAGAGAGAAGTAATTATCATATCGTAAAAGCAAAAATCATCTTCTGATTTCTTTCAGTCAGTGAAAACAATTACTAGTGTAGGTCTTTTGTCAAAACTAAGTGGCGTAAAGCAAACTTTCAGATAGAGGGGGAACCTGTACTTGTAAAGACTATTAAGTTTTAGTGCTACTTCAGTAACCAGATGCAGGAAAAATGTATTTTCAATGTTCTCTGTTCTTTTTATTACTTTTAGCTTGTCAAAGCTACTGCAATTTTAAGACTTTTAAAAGCTGATCATTTTACATATAAAGAATATATGTGATCTCAGTCGGTAGCGAGGGCCTTGGGAAAAACAGGGAAATCCAATACCTGTGGTTTGAATAAACGGATAGAGGGACAGATGACTATACTGCAGCAGACACAAATACTGTTCAGTTAAGGTCAACATGTAATGAGCATATAATGGGAACTAGAGCCTGTGCTAGGTGCCGAGGAAATGCAACTGAAGTGGCAAGTCTTCAAAATCTTTAGACCTGCCCTCCGGGGTGAAGACTGACACTAACAGAAGCTCATGACCACATGCCATGTGGTAAGAAAGTGGTGAAGTGAAGGGTGCCTTGGGAAAATAGAAGGTGGGGCTGAAGTTGTGACCTGAACGGGCCAGGCAGAGATGAAATATATGAGGGATCTCTAGGCAGATGGACAAGCACAAAACAAGGTGTGGACAGTGTGGTGAGTAGCGGGGGTGGGTACAAATGGATAACTACTTGGCATGACAAGGCAGAGGTACCGGAGAAGACAGAACAATGGGAGATGGGGCTGGATCATAGAGGGCCTCATCCATCATTCTGGAGAGTCTGCACTTTATCTAATGAGGTGTTGGGAAGCCATCAAGAGAGAAAATATTCTGGTGGAAAAATGGAAGATAGATTCCAGATCCAAAGACCAAGGGTCAAATCCCGTCTCTTACTGCAATTTTTGTATTATAAATACAGGTCTCTCATCATCACCTGAAAAGTAGGGGCTGTCCTTAAACCCTGACATTGATCTATTATGGAGACAACGAACAAGCAAAGAACTGTGGGCAAAGGAAGTACATGTATAAAAGGGGACGATACAATCACCAGAGATCAGTTTGGATGTATGGCTGCAGGAATTAGGTTCATTATTACATCATTACAGCTCATGCTGTTTTACTAAAATTAGGCAAGACCTACTTTCACTATTGCATCTCTAATATAACAAGTTATTCCTTAAAAAAATCCTAACATTAACCTTTTTGGGGGGAGTCTGAGATACCTTAATGATCTTTATCTGATGGATTTTATGTGAAAATTCCCACATTTTTATATAGCCATGACATTAAACTTGACTTATTCTTCTTTAGGACAGGCTATAGTGTCATACTTTGTTGAAAAAGAGCCTCACACTTCTGTGAAAGCCAAGTACAGCAGTTTGGGAGTCAAAGTATCAACTCCTGTCATCTTTGTTGTTCTCTCCATTTACTTTTTCAACCTATTCTTTGACAGGGCTTCCTGGGCTTTCCCACTCTTCTCTGCTCTGGCTTATTCCATCTTCCTTTAGAGTTATCAAGTTTGAAATTAGACTGCAGTACAATTCCCTGGCTCTCAAAGTTATGTGTTCAGAAATGGGGGAAGGGTGACTCTTTCAGGACAACTTTAGAAATGGTCTCCTCTATGTCCTGCCTGCCATGAGTCAATCTGTCTCTATGCCAGGCTTCCTCTGTCTTATGTGAACATTTTCTGCCTTTAAACAAAACTGAAAATCCAACTCTTTATGTGGGTTTCTTGGGTTTCCGACATTTTAGAAACAGTCTTTCTAACATCTGGGAGGATATTCTATGCAGAATTCACTACTATGGATATATGTTGTTGGTTAGGACTCCAAGCTCAGCATCTGAAAATGTTTTACAATCTTTTCCTAAACCCTGACTTGTTTATTAGAAAATAAGACCATAAATCGAGTGCCTCCATGAAGCTCCATGACCCTCAATTTAGCCATCGATAAAAGTGACCTCTTTCATAATTAATTTAGACTTTGCAAATACTGTTATAGTATAAAAAAATTTAAAAAAAAAGTCTTTTCTCTACCTGCTCCCCTAGCTTCTTAGACAACCAAATGGTGTTGTAAAATACTACAGAAAATCAATATAAATACGTCACTAAAAAATTCTTAAATGTGTGTCAGTTGTGAAGGGTCAACTTTGGTATTTATAAAACAAAAACACATGCCCAGTTCTGCTTATGGATTCAGGCACTTAACACACTTGTGGATTTAAAGACTGTGAAGCCAAAATAACTGCCCCTATGAGTGACTTGGGACACATAGAATTAGCTATCTGTGTTCCTGTGATGAGGGGCAAGTCACCAACAGCACCTGTAATTAACCACCTGCTTGTCTAATTTCAGAATCACAGATTAGATATTCTGGAAAGCTATTCGAGTTCCACATTTCAGATTAAAGATACAGATTTACATAATAGGAGAACATTTATCTCACTAATGGTTTCTAATAAATTTACACCCAATTTGCATTAAGGAGAGTCACATTGGGGACCTGAATTTAAGCACCATCTTTTCAAGATTTCTCTCTGGATGCTGTGGAAGCTACAAGAAACAATGGCTACTTGAGATAAATCCATTTTGAGGGGTAAGTGTAGAAAAATGCATGTATTTTTGACACATAAAAATCAGATTTAGAGCTTGAAAAGAAATAAGATTGTTCTCTTCCCACCCCAAAATATCAGCTTTAAAAAACAAAATTAAAATGAATTAGTGATTATTTGGTTGGGCCCTGACAAATAATATAACCAACAAGCCAAACCACTCAAAGCATTAAAAATACATGGACAGGAGACCCTAAATAGGATTTTAAGAAAAAGATTAATTTGACTCATTCATTCATTCATTCATTCATTTAGTCAAACAGTTAGTGAGGATCTTCTCTATGCCAGGCACTATCTTAGATGTAGTAGTGAATATAAAAGACAGAAATCTTTCCCTTAATGGTGCTTGCAGGAGAGGAACAAGTAACAAACAGGATAACTAGGTAAAATAATACAGTGTTTGGCCAGTAAGTGCTGAGAAGAGTAAATGACTTGGGGGTATGGGAGACAGGAAGAGTCAGTGTGGGGGCAGGAGGTGGGTTGATATTTCAGAAGAGTGGACAAGAAATGTCTCCTCAAGAAGGTGATACTTGAGAAAGCAGCTAACAGAAATAAGAAAGCAAATCTCACAGGTCTCTAGGGAGCAAGCATTCTAGGCCATGCAAAGACCATTGTGAGGGTGGCTGGTGTGAAGAAAAGCTAGGGGCAGAGTGAAATGGAGAGAACAAAGGATAGAGCAGTAGGAGAGGTGGTCAGGGAAGAAGGTGTTCATCTAGAACCTTGAAGGTAATAGTACAGAGGTGGGTGACTAGTCTGGGGGGAGGAAACTTTGTTGGGAAGGGAAAAGTATGTTGTAAAATTTTTCAAGTTGAGAAACTAGTGTATCTGAGTTATGAACAGGCTTATGTACTCCATTTCAAAATGAGGAAATCAAAGCACATAGGTAGCTAGTAAGAAGCAGGGTTGGAACTTGAAGCTTAATTCTAACTAGATCACTCACGCAGTCTCACGACTTTCACAGGTTCAGGAAGAAATACGTGTTAGCTTTAAGGAGACTAGAGATTGGTATTGATGAGTTTAAAACCAGTGACCCTAAGATGAACAATTGAATTAATAAAGCATTGGGGGAAAATGGAATTCACTAACATTATGCTTTGATCTCATTTTTAGCAAGTATGTCATTTATTGAATATCTTTGAACGGAGCATGCTTCATAGAGATGTCAAGTGGTTAAACCGATCTGTGCCATTTTATTTTACTTTGGGAGTTAACTTAAAGTGGTCTCAAAAATTAGTTTAGGGGACATATGATGATCCTCTGTCATTTGCATCTGTAAAATGTATCTGTCTTCGTCTACAGTTGGAGATGTGAGTACGTACACAGATAAACGAGGCTTCACAGGAAAGTGCTCTATGGCCGTTTAGCTCAGTTAGTTAAGGCTTCAAGGTAATTAAACCAGAGCAGGAGTTCTTCCCTATACAGACTTGTACCTTGGCCTCATCACAGCTGCAGAATGCATACCAAACCCTGACCAGCTGTCTTGAAAATGCATGCCCTTGGTCAGAGGGACAGAGCCATCCAAGTCCATCCCTGTGGATGGAAAAGAGATTACTCAGAGAACATGCCATACCGATAGTGGGTCAGTAGCATCCTTTTAATACTCACAGGCAACCCACTGATTCGTCTTGAGTTGGAGTAAAGCTGGTTACTTCCCTGGCTCATAACAACAAAGGCAGATGAGCAGCAATTTTGTTTCTCGGTGTG
Source organism: Mustela nivalis (assembly GCF_964662115.1). NCBI lineage: Eukaryota > Metazoa > Chordata > Mammalia > Carnivora > Mustelidae > Mustela > Mustela nivalis. The sequence continues at coordinate 109,728,596 of NC_139024.1, read as the reverse complement.
AATATCTCCTCATGTCTGCGGGGGCCTCTGCTGAGCATCTCTCTCTCAGTGGGTCCCTTTGCGTGGGAGTATGTACATGTTCTAATCTGGGATGTGATCAAATAAGGGTGCATTTTGTTTGTTTTTCCTTGGTGCTCTTCCTGAAAGGCTGGGTCCAACTTCAGTTCTCATTAATTGTTCTACTCTAATCGTACGTATCAAGCAGTAGAGGCTTTTCAGTCCAGAGCATAAACTTAATGATATAATATTGCCAATTAGTATGTTGCTATTAAGTTTAGAGTCTTTACACATTTTCCAAGATGCTGTGCTTGCATCTAAGATGCTAAGTTGCTAAAAGCTTCTGACAAGTTTTGACAAAGATCAGTTTCTGAAATGGCACATTCAATGAGTCATCTAGGTGAGAGTGCAGGAGGCAACATGTGATAGAGGCACGGATACGGACTCCAGTTCTAGTCTTTGTTGTGGGGCTCCACAACTGAGACACCTTGCAATAGGGGCCTTTCGTTTCTATGGATCTCAGTATAGTAACTGCTTTAGATAAAATGATCTCTAAGCTTCCTTCTAGTTTCTAGTAGGTTCATTTCATATTGAGAGACAAAGTGGAAAAATATCTATGTGAAGTCAAGATAAATTAGTTGTTACTAACCCCATTAGCACCGACCCAGGACAGACCCGTGTTGTCTCTGATGAGCTTGTACAATGAATATAGCTTTAAAAACTTAGCTCCTCATTTGTAAAACAAGAATAAAAATCCAGAAACAATTTTGGGGAGGATTAATTAAGGTAACATAAGCGAATGGCACAGAATAGTAAGAAATGTTAGCTATTGTTATCTCTTTCTCTGCATACTCCTACATATTTAATGTATATAAATCATTTCATTATATTAGTACTGCACAAATAAAAACAGTTTGTCATACTAAGTGCAACCTTATCCAACATAACTTGAGGGAAAATGAAGATATGCCCACAATAAAATCTGAGTGCAAAATACCTGAAATTCCTGTATCAGCAGTTACTTTTTATACTAATAGGGCACTAAAGAATCCATCCTAATAGTACTGAGTTGCATGGGTGCTTGTTGGCGTTTGCTTGCCAGTTTAATGAGTTCTCGTAAGGCTTCTGCCAGGGGAGATGAGCACTGCCAGAGGGGTTGGGGTGGGGGATGGCGGGAATAAACAGCTGAGTAGTGGTGAGCCACATGGGCCCAGGCTAGAAAGTCACGTCCTGTAAAGCCCTACCTTAAGAAAGCCCAGGACTGTCAGTTATCACCAGGTATCTGGTATGGGGCAAGGAGGAGGTGAAAAAGATGAAAAGAGGGTTAAACAGCTCCAAAATCCCTGGGTCATTATATATTGAGAGGACTTTGTTAGGCTCTGCTTTCTCCCCCCACCTCCCAACCACCACAGACACAGGAACTACTGATTTCATACTGAGTCATTTTTCTCAGTATTGGTCAGTTTTAACAGAAATTCTTCGGCTTAAGGTAAGCTCACAAATCAAGAGGTTTATTCTGAATAGGACCATGTACTAGTTAATTTTAAAGGAAAATAATATTTTCCTCCAGCATCTTTTGGTGGGCATAATGCAATTTTTCTCACATGAACATCCTTCTTCTTAAAACCTTACATTTCCTTAGCCATTTAAGTTATGATATGAATTTCATTGTACAGTTCCCCCTCTTATGTATGGCAGCTTTACAATGGAATATTCTCATTCTTCATTATAATTCATTAACCTGACACTTTATAAATATTATAAATATCATTAATTTGGAATGCCAGGAATAAAAAATAGTAACCTCCAACAAAAAAATAATTCATTGCACCTGATAACTCATTTTAAACACCAGATAATAGGGCACCTGGGTGGCTCGGTGGATTAAAGCCTCTGCCTTCGGCTCAGGTTATGATCCCAGGGTCCTGGGATCGAGTCCTGCAACAGGCTCTCTGCTCAGTGGGGAGCCTGCTTTCCCCCCTCTCTCTCTCTGCCTCCCTCCCCACCTACTTGTGATCTCTGTCAAATAAATAAATTAAAAACAAAACAAAACAACCTCACCAAATAATGTCCCTGGGCCAGTCTCCTTTCTCCAAAAGAACAACTTATGACAGAATCAAATAACTAGTCAAGGTGTATGTGGAGGTTTCGGATCATTATGTTTTGTTTTAAATCTCACTCCAATTTGGGCACATTTACACTGTGAACACTTGTGTCTGCCACAAATAAGCTTAACAGTAACCTGTGAGGATAGGATGATGGTATCATGTAGAACCATTACATAGTTACTCTTGAGCCTCAAAACGACACTGGAAATTGGCAGCTGAACATAACTTCAGGAACACACAAAGATCCTCAAATAGTAAACTACACACCACCTGTAGCTACTGTCTTCTACAACAGCTCTCCTGATTCTGGGACAATACTGCTGAGTAAAGTAGATGTGACAGAGTTTGCCAACCATTCTCCAAAAAGCTTTTCTCTTCTTCCTGGAAACACAGTGTAACAGCCATTTTGGGCTTCTTCCTTATAGTTAGGTGTAGTAATTACGTATTTGCTTGTCTTTAATTAGGTAGGATATACTTTTAGTCAACCGAATGTACACAGAAGTAATAGAGACCATTTCTAGGCTGGGTCATTACAACTTCCCATAATTGCTTTTCCATGTTCTTCTCTACTTTCGGTTGTATGGAATGGACCTGGCCCCAAAGCGACGTATGAAGATATGTTGAAGATGGAAATGTGTCCATCACGTGGGTTGCTGAATGACAGCTTGGAGGCCATTCTGCCAACCTCACTACCTACTTCACTAGGAAACATCTTTTGGTGGGCATAATGCAATTTTTCTCACATGAACATCCTTCTTATAACCTTTGCTTTCCTTAGTCATTTAAGTTATGATGTGAATTTCATTGTACAGTTCACCCTCTTAGTCTGTATGGCAGCTTTACAATGGAATATTCTCATTCTTCATTATAATTAATTAATGTACCTAGGAAAATCCTCTATTGTGTTTGAATTACTTGCAAATTAAGGAACAATTTCTTACAGAAACTAGTATACTATAATACAATGAATACTGCAATTTGAGAATCTGCTCTTTTAAGCCACTGAGATTTGTATTTGTTTTTAATTTACTATAGCATAAGCTAGTCCATCTAGAATCCCATTAATCACAGGAAATGTATTTTCATGGGTTAATCTTAACATTTTATGAATTGGTGAGCTCTTCGGCAAAGGATTAAAAACAATTGAATATAATGACTGAATATGACCAACTGATTAACAGTCGTTTGAGAGAATAAACAAGTCTGTAGAGAGACGAGAGGAGAGTCCAGACATATGTGAACTTTTGTATTAAGATTCCACACCTGGGACGCCTGGGTGGCTCAGTTGGTTGGACGACTGCCTTCAGCTCAGGTCATGATCCCGGAGTCCTGGGATCGAGTCCCACATCGGGCTCCCAGCTGCATGGGGAGTCTGCTTCTCCCTCTGACCTTCTCCTCGCTCATGCTCTCTCTCACTGTCTCTCTCTCAAATAAATAAATAAAATCTTTAAAAAAAAAAAAAATAAGATTCCACACCTGACACTCTTGGAATGCAGGCGTGTAAGGGAGCACCTTGGCTATTTATAGTTCACATTTGAGGCTCAAAGAGACCTCACGAAAAAGAAACACTACTACATTGGTGGTGTAGGGAGAGGAAACATTTTTTATTGGAAAAAAAATATTTTTTAAAAGAACACTAGCAATGAGAGATATAAATCTGTTTTTTACTCTATGAAATCAGTGGCCCTGTAGAAAATATTATCTATTCATAGTAATTAATGTACTTATACAACCAGAAAGTGCCACAAAGAGCATTATTCAAAGTAGATGAATGCTCATCTATACATAAAAACAAATTTGGCTGTTATGTGAAGTTCTGGGTTCTAAATATAGTCTGGCTAAGGGAAATGAAGACAGTTCAAAGAGGAAATAAAATGATCAAAGAAAACTTTTTTTCTTGTCTTTAAGAATTCTTCATTTTGAAGATGGGAAAAATAAAACATGGTAGAGAATAACCAAAAGGAATACAATCATGAAAGGAATTTTTAGAAGCAAACACATTTGATTGTGGAATTCCAAATTTATAGGCCTACGAAGTAGACAAGAAATTTAATATTAAATAAATCATAGTAATTACTTTTCAATATAGTAAGATGTGTATTTCTGTAGCAAAAATCATTGGAAGCATTTAGTATGGGCTAAACAACACATAAAGAAGGATTTATTTGCATTTATAAGTGATATATTCACAAAGAAAAATAGATGTTAGTTACATATTCCAAAATTTTTTGAAGTTATCATAGCTTGTAACTTTTTCCCTAGGCATTATTTTATGACACCTGTGTTACTTCTAGAATATAAGAAAAAAAATATATTACTCAAGATAATATTTCTTATGTTCTAATATATTTTAATAGTCTAAGATTGCACTTCATTTATAATTATATATGTATATTTGTATACATACATATGTATGTATACATGTGTTTGTATGCATATGTGTATGTATCTACACATATGTATGTATACATGTATGTGTATATTTGTACTAAGAACATATTTCTGAAACTACTTCCTTTCATTAAAGAATATGCTAAAAAAGAAATCACAAGTTATTATTTAATTTTGGTCCCTGTACTTTTCCCCCTTTCTCAGTAAGATTAAATCAAAGTTGGTATTTTTCCTTGTATTTCATTTCAATTACACAGGGAATCTTTTATAGGGAGAACATTTTCTGTTTTACGTTCTGTTTATTGCTACAGACAAACCTGTTATGGCTTTTCCAAATTCAACATTTGGCATTTTTTCTTTTTCTCTTAATTGTCCCTGTAGTCTCTTTTCCTGTTTATTATGAACCTTTTTATCCTCCGGCAGATTCTTGATAATCATAAGTCAAAAACACGAGTTGCTGAATTTTCCAAGTCAGAGTCAAAATTGGTCCTTTGGTATCAACTGAGACACGAGAGACTGCAAATTTCTAGCAATTATGTACTTTAACTTGCTGGATTTTTTGAGCCAAGAATATTTTAAAAATAATGACAAAGAAAGTATAAATGCCATGTTGTCTGTACTCTCAAAATTTATATGTAAAAATGAATTCATGTATAGCCTTTCTCCTTGCTTAATATGACAGTACATTTGTTCCGTTGAATTAAGAGAACTTTTTTAAAAAAGAGAACTATATTTTTGTTGGCACTGAATTAGCTTATAGAAGACATTTTTATGGGCCCTATTGAAATAGATGTCATCAGGTGAAAATCTGAAAACACTCTACATAAATAGGCCTGATGTAATGCATTAAAATCCTTAACAAATAAAATATACTTGTGATTTTTGTTGAATAGTATTTGCATCTGTTTGGCTACTTCTGGAAGACAACAAGATAAGAAGTCTATCATGGACAACAAAGGTCACCACTTAGCACAAGCAGCTCTGTTATTTCTTTGGAATTCAAAAAGCTTCTTATTTCAACATCTATGTGGTAAATGGTCCTTCACGTCTCTAGGGACTATCTCAGGGCTCCTCTTAAATGAATTTCTCAATGTATTGAAATTTACACTCCTCAGAAAATACTGTGAAAAGAGGATCTTTCCACAAAAGAAAAAATAACACTCTCATCAGGGACTGCTTGTTTGCAATGATGAAATTTACATTAAGAAAACATACACATTAAAACCTATGTAGTCCACCTTCTCTGACTACAAGTATTCTACAGAGATGTTACTCTTCAAATTTGCAAACCTAGCTTGTATTTCTTTATTGTCCAGAGGTTCAGGTATGATCTTCAAACTGCTCTCCAGTTATTTTAGGTATGTATGTATATAAGTCCCCTCAATTAGAGGACTCACTTTGCTAGGCTCATGAGGACAGAAATGGTCATTCTGATTTACTAGTATCCTCCTGTCTTCCTTTTTCTGAACGGGATAATTTTACTACTATACTAAAACAATGTAAGAAGAACCATCTATGTGCAACATGACACACAAAGTACTGTGTGGTTACAAAGAAGCAAAAAGGCATGATTCCTAGTCTCAAGTATGTTCTCACAGTTCAACAGATGAAATAGGGGACAGGAAGTTACCTGACAACAATGTAGCGCATCACTGGCTACAGTAAATAACCAGTGCTCTAAAAGTTACAGGAAGTTAGGCTGAAGAGGAAAAGCTTTTAGGAGACAATGGGACTTGACCTGAGCATTCAGCAAAGATAAGAGTTGAACTGGTAGAGAAGAGTGGATAACATGAACTGTGATAGCAAAAAGAAAGGACGCTGGAGGGGTGGTTATGGGAAGAATGTTTGTTTAGAACACATGCACGAGTGACAATTTAAAATAGCCCCATTGTAAATCCCTGTGCTTCAACAGTGAAGACACGCATGGAAACTGTTGCATGTTGTAATTACACACCATGAACTTGTACTCAAATTTAAATATTCTTTCCTCAACACCGTTCAGTGCTAGACATAATGAGAATTTTCAGTGTCATCTCTCTACCCTGTTTTAGTTAAAGATAATTTCCAATATTAGCTTTTAGTACTCTACTATTTGACCTCCATGACAAGTCCATGATTTCTAATTAAATGTCTTATGCTGAAAAGCTTTTGAGTTAAACATTCTTTTTTTTTTTTTTCTAATTTTCAGCTAATTTATATTGGGTTTTAATCTTGAAATAATTAATGGCTATCTTTCAACACTTGAAATTCATGGCTTCTTTTCAGAACACCATCCCGTTTAATGATTCCTAATTCTCATCTAGGCACTTTATTTTCACACACACAAAAAAAAATGATTAAAAATTGAGAGGAAATAAGAGAAAAAAAAAAAACCAAACCTATGTCCCATATCATTTAATATTGCACAAAGAAGAAAACATGCTCAGAAACAGATTGAGAAAAAGTTTCTTTTAAAGATGTGCTAGGTCAAAGAACTATTAAAATCTCAAGCAGAAGAAAACTGATACAGTAGGAAGGAGTGAAATATAAGAAGGAATGATGGACAAAGAATTTACTCATGATACACAGGTAAAATTTAACAAGCACAAACATCTGAAACAAAGATAACTATGATTAAGTTTGGGAAGTATAAACACAAGGTAGATATAAAAGTCTGGAAAACAGTAATGAATGAGGGAGGCGTGCACGTGGACAGGATTTAAAGAGCCTCAACTCCTTAAATTGTTCAAAAAAAGGGATGAGATACAGATCCACATTAGACTTTGTTAAATCCAGTTTAATATTTAAAATAATGGGTAACTATTAAAAGATTTTCTGAAACCAGAGAAGGTGGGGGGCGGGAAAGAGAATCAAAAAGCCTCAAATAATCCAAAAGAATACACAGAGGGAGAAAGAGAAGCCTGGGGTGGTGGGACACGTGCAAGTCTACTTAATTCTTAATAGCACCTTTTACTCTGTTGGACGGATATTAGTGCCAACAAGTGATATGGGGCCTTTAAGAGAACAAATAGATTTTGGGTAAAAAGGAGTTGTGAATTGAGCATGTTAGTTGGTCAAAATAATGCACCACAAGAATGATAACTAAGGCTTTCCCAGCATCTTTCTAACCAACCAATCTCTACAAAATAATTAGAGTAGATTTACTGGAAGGGAAAACGTAATGAGACAGAGCATGGGGAAACTATTCAAGATGAGGATCAATCATATATTTTTGTACCAGCAAGGATTCTTACTATAAATTTCTCTTTTTCTGATTCTGTAGAATATAATGATTCAGTGAATAGTAGAAGGCCATCAACAGTTGCAGTTCACTGAAAGGACTCTCCTCCTATCTGACCTGAACTGGTGTCTGCTCTAGATTCACATGGGACCAAGACTGGGAGGCCAAGAGATCACAGAGAGTATAACCTGGGAAGTAATAATCTAACAGTGAGTGTGTAACTATTTAAGAATGAAACTTTTTTTAAATTTTACATTTCCAGGGCGCCTGGGTGGCTCAGTGGGTTAAGCCGCTGCCTTCGGCTCAGGTCATGATCTCAGAGTCCTGTGATCGAGTCCCGCATCGGGCTTTCTGCTCAGCGGGGAGCCTGCTTCCCTCTCTCTCTCTCTGCCTGCCTCTCTGCCTACTTGTGATCTCTCTCTCTCTCTCTGTCAAATAAATAAATAAATAAATCTTTAAAAAAAATTTACATTTCCATTCTGTGATACTCTCCCTTCAGCCCACCAATAATGTTTTCTCAGACTTTTACTATATTATACCCTCTTCATCTAACGTTCCTGTTTATTTTTTCTTTTCCTTTTTTCTTCCAAGCAGGTTTGTAATTCTTTTCTCCTATTTTCACCATGAATTCCTCCATTTAGGCTAATTCTTCATTTTTTTTTTCTCCACGGTTTCTTATTCCCTATTTCCTTAGTGCTACTTTCCAACTTCCTTTTTCTACTGTTTTCTCTTTCACTTTTCTTTTCTTCTTTCTTTCTTTTTAATAAAGACTTATGTCTTTATTTCAGAAAGAGAGAGAGAAAGAGAGCAGTGTAGGGCAGAGAGAGATGGAAAGAATCCCAAGCAGATTCCCCACGGAGCATAGAACCCAACATGGGGCTCCATCCCATGACCCTGAGATTATGAACCCAAGCTGAAACCAAGTCAGATGCTTAATGCCTGAGCCCCCCAGGCACCTCCTTCTCTTTTGCTTTTTTGTTCTTACCCCATCTGCATCATCTATAATTTTTTAAGGTTCTGTTAGGTTCCATAGGAGCTAATTAAATCTTACACATATGCACTTAATTCCTATCCTCCACTAATAGACACTTTAAATTAGGATTTGCATTTCCTGGGCTCAGATTTTTGCTACCTCACATACTATTTGTGTGGGTTTGGCCACAGAACCTCTGAATTTCAGATTAACTTCAGATTAACTCAACTACAAAATGAAGATAACAGTAATACCCATTAAGTTGTTAAGATTAAATAAATTAATATATGTAAAGAGCATAGAGCAGGGCCTTACATACAGTCAGCATTTTATGATTATTATATGCTCAAGGCACTGATTTAGTACACAGAGAGTTCCAATATGGTTCATAGGGAATTCATCATCTAATGGTAAATCAGCAACTTAAGAAGAGGTTGACTAAAACGATTGCCACATGGAAAAACAATTCATAACCTGAAAAGAACTGGTCTCCATAAGTATTGCAGCATTATTCATAATAGCCAAGACACAGAAACAACCTAAATGTCCATCAAGAAGAATGGCTAGATGATGAATGGAAGAATCCATAGCAAGAAGATATGCTATATAGGCATGCTTCAGAGATAATGTACCCGACCATCATAATATAGCAAATATAATAATAAAGCAAGTTCAATTAATTTTTAGGTTTCCCAGTACATATAAAAGTTCTGTTTATACTATAATCTATTAACTGTGCAAAAACATTATGCCTAAAAAAACAACATACAACAATGTTTGAAAACCCCCAATGCTGTTAAGTAAAAAATGTTTTATTGCTAAAACCTGCTACCTGTCACTTGAACTTTCTGCAAATTATAATCACTGATCACAGATCACCATAACAAATATAATAATGATAAAGCTTGAAATATCACAAGGGTTACCAGAAATGTGACACAGAAACATGAAGTGAGCAAATATTACTGGAAGCATGACATTGAGAGGCTTGGTCCATGCAGAGTTGCCACAAATGTTAAATCTGTAAAAAATAGAGTATCTATGAAGTGCAATAAACTGAGACATATCTGTATATTGGAATATGATTCAGTCATGAGAAACAACAAAATCATACCATTTGTGACAACATAGGTGGTCCCTGAGTACATAATGCTAAGTGAATAAGTCAGGAAATGAAAAACAAATACATTATCATTTATATGTGGAATCTGAAAAAAGCCAAATTCATAAAAGCAGAGGTAGAATTGTCGTTACCAGAAGCTGAAGGTGGGGGAAATGGGACGATGATGGCCAAAGACTTCCAATTATATGATGAATAAGCCTGGGGGCCCTACGCAAAAAACTGTCAATAATAGATAACAATACTACATACTTGAAAGTTGCTAAGGGACTATATCTTAAATGTTGTCACCACAAAAAAGAAATGCTAATTACGGGACACAAGGAAGGTGTTAAGGAAAGCTAAGGTGTAATGGTATTGCAGTATTGAAGTACTGGCTATGCAACTTAAACTTGCAAAATGTCCTAGGTCAATTATATCCCAATGATAAAAGATTTAGGTGAGACACAGTTGATTGAGTGCAAATTTAGCAACATGGAAAAGGAAGACATCTCAAACTGATCCTTAGATTTTTATAAAGGTCAGATATTGTAAGGCTATAAGAAACAAAAATTATGATTAATTTTTAAAGATTTTATTTATTTATCTGACAGAGATCACAAGTATGCAGAGAAGCAGGCAGAGAGAGGGGGAAGAGGCTCCTCACTGAGCAGAGAGCCTGATGCGGGGCTTGATCCCAGGACCCTGAGATCATGACATGAGCCAAAGGCAGAGGCTTAACCCACTGAGCCACCCAGGTGCCCCCAAAATTATGATTAACTTTAAATGGATACAGGAAGGCTCCAAAACTGGAGTAACTAAGTTCCTTGTAGACAATCTGATTATCAACAGTTTAAAGTTTCAAACTTACACATTGAAAAATGGTGTGAGATGAAAGTAGCACCATTCCATTTATATTTTTATTGTGTAGCTTGTTGAGAAAGTACTAAAAATAGATTGCTTGGCTTCAAGCCTAGATCAATGATTCTTGGAGCTTCCTTCCCTCCTTTTCCTTTGGGATTGGGGTGGGTTTATAATTACTATGTGATTCACCAAATGGCAGAAAAAGACTTAAGAAATTCTACGGTTACAGTTACTATATATTAAAGGCAAAGAAGAAACTTTAAAATGATCAGCATTACAGCAGAATCAATAATTATCTTCAAATCACAGACCACAGGATCCTCTAACAGCTCTCTTCTTTAAAACGGAGGATTCAGATTTTTAAAAATGACCCTAAGCTATGGATTTTGTTGTTTTCGCTTTGGGGAATTAAGTCTTCAAGTAAAATTGATGTGGCAAAGATAGAGAAATACATTTGACTTTCAAATAAAGGGACAGCTCTTGGATACTTTCTCTAAAAAGACAGGTTATAGTGAACATTAAGTAGAGGTGTCTTAAATACTGATTATAAGCATAGAGAGTTCACAATCAGCTTACACCCTTCACAGACTGGGTACAGTTTCTCACTTGCAAGAGAGTTAACTGGATTTTTTTTTTTTTTTTTGGATGGAGAGTCTGTCCCTATGTGAACACATTATGCTGACTCTTAGAATGTGATTTCCTTTCTCTATAGGGAGACAGCTCTGGTATCTCTTTAGGGGTGGGTATGAAAGAGGTATTCAAAGGCCTCTGTGTCCAACTGACATGCCAGAAGAACCCTATAATCTTGGCTGCAGCTTTGCTCTGTGGGCTCTTGCCTCACACAAATTCCTGGACTTTGGAGCTGTGAGGTAGCTGATTCTTAGGTGTTCTAAGTGTTAAGAGTTTTTGGACAGAAGGTCTGAATAAGAGGTTTAGAGAAAGATCTAAATAAGAAGTTGATCTATTCTGGAATAAAACGATTTTTGCAGTACAAAGGCAGAATCATTAAGGGTTTTTTTTTTTAAGATTTTATTTAATTTTTTGACAGGCAGAGATCATAAATAGGCAGAGAGGCAGGCAAAGAGAGAGGGGGAAGCAGGCTCCCTGCTGAGCAGAGAGCCCGATGCTGGGCTCCATCCCAGGACCCTGAGATCATGACCTGAGATCATGACCTGAGATCATGACTTGAGCCGAAGGCAGAGGCTTTAACCCACTGAGCCACCCAGGAGTGCCCCCCCTCCTTCTTTTGTTTAAATTCTTTTAATACTAACCATGATGCAGCTGTTTTTTGTATGTTGCACTCAATATATTTTGAGTAGTTGATATTATAACTTCATTTTTATAACAGAAGAAAGACAGACACAAAAAGTTACTCATGATAGAATAGAAACTGGATTAGAGGCAAAGTCTGTAGTTTCAAACCTAGAAATAACCCTCACTTGACGGTTAAAGAAAGGGTCACATTGACTGACTGAATGTGTTTTAAGATATTGGGGAGATTTTTCCAATTGTGGCTGACTCTTCTCATACTTATGTTCAATTATGAGAAACCAAGGAACCATATTAGCAACATAAATTTACAAGAGTAGTCATTTCTTTTAGGACAAAAAAAGAAAATAAAATTATGGAAGTCTTCATTTAGGAGTAGATGCCAGTATTTAATTTCCAAAAGAAAAAAAAAAAACCACTATGTAGTTAATTTTTTTTTCTCTTGGTATTTTTAAAGCAACATAGCCTATCAAGACTTGAATATGATTATGAAGGCAGTAATTACTATGTGTGGAACAAAAAGCACAAGGCAAATTTTTATGGCAAATTTAGACATTATCTCATATTAAGGCTTCAAACCTCAAAAACAATTTTGTGTGGTTTATGGGTCAGACTGACCTGTACAGGATCAATTTTAACAGAAGTGAGAGATCATAAATAGACTTATAAAGAGAGAGAACACAGTTCAGGAACTGTCATGAGAGAGAGGAACCATGTAATTTTGAACCAAAAAGAGATTTACATGGGGCGTTATATCTTTTTTTTTCATACAACAGATGGCAAAAAACCCAGTTTGGAAATTAGGAATATCATCTTCAATGATAAATATTCAAGTACAAAGACAAAAAAAACAAAACAAAACAAAACAAAAACACAAAATGTGATTCATTTCAAATTCATATCAGTCAACCCATTTGCAAATAGTAATTAATATGAGGATGTCAAGCAGTAAATGATCCCATAAATACTGCATTATCCTTTTTCCTCTAGTGCTGAATCAATATTAACTGATTTCCTAAAATATATTAAGACAGAATCTGCTATAGAAGTCTAAGCAAAAGTAGTAAGATGTGTCTTAGTGGGCTTGTGGTGAATGTTTTAATGTCACTTCTGGGCTTCAATTTTTAAGATTGAGAATGGAAGAGGAATTTCAGTTTCTAACTTTCCATTCAGTTTTTAACAGTTTTGGGCAGATGGTTTTGGGCATACCATAGGTGACCTGATCAATCCATGTGATAACTATCCTTGGCCCTTAGAGATTGCTAGAACATTAACAAACTGCCATGACAGTGCCTAAACCCTATCTCAGAATACACAGTTGAGTCTTTTACCATTTAGAACTGAAACACAATTACTATTAAGGATAAGTTGAGTATTTTCATTAGACAACATTGGTAAAGCACCTTACTGTAACATGGTTAGCAGTCAGCTATAAATGAACATGCAATCCTTCATGTATTTATTTTAGAATTGTTCGTTTTCTTTGACATGGTCTCAATCTCAATCTGTTGTGATTTTTCAACAGGAAAACTAAATTCACTTCAACCTTATAAATAGTACTCTAGTCCTAGAGTTTTCTTAACCATGTCTAGACTCAAACATAGTGTCTTTTAGGTGAATATAGTCATATTCAAACATTTCCAAGATCTCGTTTCCATTCTTTCCAAATTCCCCTTTCTCGGATTCTAGAGCCTGATTAAAATCTGTCCCAGAACAGACCAAAGAATATTTGTACAAAGGGAGCTCAGTTACCTGAACAAATTAGTGACAGACTGTGAGTCTGGTTTTGGCCAGGTCTCTACTGGCCAATCCTCACTTCATCTGTCCAGTGAGCATATCCAGCTTCTGCCTACTAGATGGCTTATTCAGTGGTTTGGGGGGCATTCAGCTAAGTGCCCATGGATAGTTTCTAGACTTCATGCATCCTCCTAAAAGATGACACTTCCAATGGTTGGCATATTCCCTCACCTTTATAGGGTCCTTTACATCACTGGGGAGAACATGGAAGTCCAAGCTACTTTCCCTGGTCATCTCTAGGCCCATAATAAATACAAGCATGCACACATACATACATACAGAATTCCTACCACACAGGAGGAAACAGTAAAGAAAGAAAAAAACAAAACTGAATTCCCATCATGTTCATCTTGACTTTGCAAAAAACTGGGGAAGGAGAATTTTTTATGTTTTCTAATTTATTTTAACAGTTCCTAATCTCTCTACAGTCCTTTCATGATGTTATGGGAGTAGATGAAGAGGTCCTACAACCAGGTAAGTTCTAGCCAAGGAATTGGGTCCTATTTCCCCTTACTACTTGAAATCCTGAAATGTCCAGTATACACATCCCTATGGGTAGGAATAGGAGAGACGAATGTGTCTTACTTTTGCTCTTCTTCTCTCCAGACTCCAACCCAATCTCAGTTTCCTAAACTCTCTTATCTTCCTGCAGCAAATTCCAGCATATCTGTTCTGCCTCATGTTCAGCTGGGGAAGAAGAAAACCTGGACTAGGAGAATGAGGTGGTTTAATTTAGGAGCTGAAGAGTTTAGCCTCCATTGTTCTATCTCAGAGATGCCTCTCTAGCAATCCAGCCCACTCATCTTACAGTTGAAAGAGTAAAACTCTAAAGGAAAAGGAGGAAGGGAATCTTGATACACACCTCCTCCTACGGCAATCTATTATGTTAGGCTTTAGTCTTCTACTCCATATTTAGAAGCAGTTGCTGAGGCAAAAAGCACAGGGAGTACAAATTAAAAAGATATGGACCTGACCTGGGCCAAAATGTGGGACAGAGCACAAGCTTCTTCATCTCTGCTGCTTCCCCAATTCACTGAAATGACATAAATGTATTCTTTTCCTTTCCTTTAAAAAAAATTTTTTTTTTTTATAAATTTTTAGACAGGGAGCACAAAGTCGGTGGGGGGGAGGTGGGCAGAGAGAGCGAGAGAATCTTAAGTAGGTTCAATGCTCTACATGGAGCCCAATGACGTTCTCAATCTCACAACTCTGTGATCATGACCTGAGCCAAAATCAAGAGTCAGGAGCTTAACCAACTGAACCACCAAGATGCCCCTACATAAAATGTACTCTTACGACAAGACCCAAGGGCCAAGTAGAAATTGTGAGAATACAGATACAGATAGAATTAGATTGACTGAAAGAAAAACCAAAGTCTATAAAAGTGCCTTCAAAAAGAGGTGAGCATTGTTCTTTTTTAAGAAGTACTAAAAAACTTTCAGAGTCATGAAGGAAATGAAGCAGACAATTCTTGGTCAATAACATCCTCTCCTCCTCTGTAACTGAGAAGAGAGAAGTCCCCAAAGAATGTAACTGATCTGTGTGGGGAGAGTGCCTAGTATGGGATTTAGAGTTAAAGAAAGAATCAGAGTGCAGGTTAAAGGTGAGGTCTGGACTTCCATATATGATATGGGAGAAGCTTACACACAGGAGAGATAGTACCTTCCAACTGGGAGAGTTGTCAACCGTCTGGTCTACCTGCTTGTTCAGTGCTTATGAATCTTAAGAAGCCTGACTATCTCCACCTCTATCTGGTATTGCAGACCCTGCAGTGAGCCTTTCCACCCAAAACAGAGTTGGAGGAGAGAAAATTTGCAATATATAGAGGATTCCTCTATGTCAGCTCTCTATCTACAAAAATAAAATTAAAATCCCACATTTTTTTTTAAAGATTTTATTTATTTATTTGACAGAGAGAGATCACAAGTAGGCAGAGAGGCAGGCAGAGAGAGAGAGGAGGAAGCAGGCTCCCTGCTGAGCAGAGAACCCGACGCGGGACTCGATCCCAGGACCCTGAGATCATGACCTGAGCCGAAGGCAGCGGCTTAACCCACTGAGCCACCCAGGCACCCCAGAATCCCACATTTTTCATCCATTAATATAAACTGACAACTGAGCTTCTCAAGACATTTGAAGAAAACCAATGGCAAAAAGAAAAATACTAGTAAATAGAAGTAGAATGACAGAATTTGGGTAAATGGAAATAATTAGGGTAAGAAAATAACTTCACATTTTTTCTAATTGTTTTCCTTTGGAAAATTTGATAACATATTGTATACACGAGAAAAAGAATAGGCTGCTATGCAGAAAAAATGAGTCAAAAAGAAAACAACCTTGGAAACTGAAGTTACAATTGCCTTAAAAAAAATATCAGAGGAACTGTTCAATAACAGAATGAAGATACTGAACACTTAATTAGTGATCTGGAAGATAAATAGCTAACATTGATTTATCATCCCCTAATAAGTCATTACCACCACACAATGTTCTGATAGTGTAGGTATTATTATTACAATCATGCTCATTTCACAGATGAAGAATCACAGACTATATGGAGATTGAGTAATTAGCCCAAGGTCACAGAATAGGTAAGTGGCAAATGGAATTCTAACTCTGGAGCCCTTGGTATGGAAAAAGATAAATATGTAGAAAGTAGCAAAAGAAAAGTTAAGAGAGATGGGGAGATCCAGAAATCCCATCATCTATCTTATAGGCATGTTACAAAAGATGAGATAATGAAGAAGAAGAAAAAAAGAAGAAATTTTCTCTGGGTTGCAGACAGATCAGTTTCTTTAGCTACATGAGAACAACTTTTGGAAAAAGAAGATAGAAACAACTACTGGACGCAAAATCTACATCAAACATAAAGTCAATGAGAAATTCTAAACATTACAGAGGATTGAAATTATCATCTACTAAAGAACAAAAATCAGTCACATGCAATGCTGCATGGTTAGCGACTCCAAAGTTTATAGGAGAGAGAATTTAATCCTAGAAGTTTATTTCTAGGTAATTTCTCAATCAAATTAAAATGCAAAAAGAAGAGATCTTTGGATAGAAGCCAAATCATGTATGCCCTGTGCCAGAACTCTCCAGGGATTTCTATTTCACTCCAAGTAATTCAGTTCTTAGAAAAGTCCACAAGGTTCTCTATATTTTGTATCTTGTTCTCATCTCTTAAGTCTCACCGTCACACCTCTCTGGTCATACTGGCCACCTTGTTGCCAGCGCCTATAGCACTCCACCACCAGTCCTCTGCAGACCCTTTTCCAACAACTCTCTTCCCCAAATATCTACATGGCTTATTCTCTCACAACCGTTGAGGTCTAGACTTAAATGTTACCTTCTCAGTGATTCCTTCCCTAGGCACTCTATGTAAAATTATCTTTCCCTCACCTCTGTGCTATTAATATATTTTTCCGATTTTATCTTTCTCCACAGCTTATGTAGCATATTATAAATAATTTATCTTATTTATTATCTACCTCTATCCACAGAAATATTATTTACAGGAGGCTATAAATCTTTGTCTGTTTAGTTTACCGTTATATCACACAAAGCATCCAGATATATGCTCAACATATATTTGCTGAATAAATGTTGAACAATCTGCAAGAATATTACTAGAGAATTTCAGAGACAGAAAGTACAACCTTCCAAAACGGGCACGTGGCGATCGACTTAAGTTGTACTTATATAAAACAAGACTTTTAAACTTTACTTTATTGTTTAATCCCATATATATTACCTTCATTCTGTATTCAATGTATAAAAATATATAATGGTAGTTAACTTGTAATTTCTCAGACCAGTAAAGGTAGTCCATATTCTGAAAATTTAATCATTTCTTTGTAGACCATAATAGCTCTTTAATCAGAAACCTAGAAAAATGATTAGCTTAAATATTAAGCGACACATTTCTCTGAAAATCACTATAGCAGAACCAAGCTGGTATCAAATATGTTTGAAACGTTTTAACAAAAACCCAACAAACAAGATAAAACAAAATGTTAGTGACCTCAAATGCAAAAACTCATGCCATGTAACAAGTCCTTTAATCCTTAAAAGTGCTTTGCCACCACAGAGACCTGGTGTTAGCAAATAGCATGAATACCTTTACTTGTAACAAAATGAAAGAATAATGAATTTTCCTGAACAAGTGGTTCCAAGACCACATCTTTAATTTTTAAATTATCTGCAGACTTCTGTAAAATTCATAAACCTCATACCCTACATTGCGGAAAAGTAGAAAAATGAAACCTAAAGATTGCAAACCAAATATAAACAGATGTAAAAAGATAAATGATACACTTAGAGAAGAAAATGCATATTGAAAAAGTTTTTTTATTTCTATACCCAAGTGAAGTAAATAAATTATTAAACTAAACAGGCATTCATTCTACTGAACCACGCAAGTAGCATCAGCAATCTATCTGCCAAGCACTCATCTTTATTACCTGTGTTTTAAAGGTCTAGCAAAACTTCAAGAGAAACTCTGATCTTCCATCAGAGTACCTTCCAATTGTAATCACTATTATTTCTTCTTAAAAGCAGGGGGTTATTAGAGAAAAATAGGGCAAATTCTAGGACCTTCCCCTCCCCATCTCCAGCTTCTTGTCTGCTATCCTCAGTATCTGTGAGGTGTTTTATTTGCCCAATTTGTTAACCTGCATTGTTTTATCTCGTTGCTCATACCAATCCGGTGACACACAGATCATCAGCCACACTTGAAAAGGTATAGAAGTTAAGGCTCAGGTAGAAGAGCATCTTGCCCAAGTCAGTTAGGATTTGAATCCAGGTCTTCTAATGTCAAAACCCACAATATTCTCATTCTCAAAAAGTGGTCTCTGGTGCTTGACTCTTGGAGACGATATACAGTATTTCTCAAACTTGGGCTTGCATTAGAATCTCCTGGCAAACTGGCTAAAGGACAGACTGCTGATGGAGAAGGTCTAAGATGGGGTTCAAGGTGTGCATCTCTAACGTATTCCCAGGTGATGCTGATGCTGCTAATCCAGGAACCATATATTCACTGCAGTATACAAATACAAATGTTCTGGCCATTAACAAAATGATTCAGAGTTCCTGCTCCTATCTAGCAGATCTAATCCATGTGTAGTTTTCTCCATTTTGTTAATGGCAACTCCCTTCTACCAATAGCTCAGACCAAAGTCTTTGAAGTCTCTGTTGAATCCCGTTTGTCTGCATACTCTAAATCTAATCTTTCTAACCATATCCAGAGTCCGACCACCTCTTACAACCTCTACCAACACCAACCTCACAGAGACACCGTCATCTCTCATCCAGATCACTGCGAGGGACTCGAATTGGACCTCCCTGCTGATAGCCTTCCCGATCCACAGCCTACTGTCCACACAGTAGCTACCACATTTTAGTATTTATTTTTAAGATTTATTTATTTATTTGAGAGAGAGAGACAGTGAGAGAGGGAACACAAGCAGGAAAAGTGGGAGAGGGAGAAGCAGGCTTCCTGCTGGCAGAGAACCTGATGCAGGGCTCGATCCCAGGTCCCAGGGCATCATGACCCCAGCGGAAGGCAGTTGCTCAATGACTGAGCCACCCAGGGGCCTCTACCACATTTTAAACTGTGAGCTTATAGATCACTCTTCTGCTCAAAACGCTCACAGGACTCATTTCCTCAAAGCCACATCCTAAGTCCTTATAATGGTATGAGGCCCTATATAATGTGGGCCTTAGAGCTTTCTGAGCTTAGCTCCTGTGACGTCTTCTCCCTCACTGTGCTCCAGTGCCTGCACTTTCCCTTGGGCAAGCCTAGCACTCTCCTACTTCATGCCTTTTCCCCCAGCTCTCCCCCGCTGGCTGAAATCTTCTTTCTCCATATGGTCACATGAAGAAACTTTCTCACTTTCCTCCTCTTTGTTCAAATCTTCCATCTCAATGACAGCTATGCTGACCACATCTCACCACAAACCCCAACCATATCACCTCGCTCTTTTTGTTTTCTTCACAGCATGTATTAACTTCTGTAATGGAATTTGCTTATGTTTTTTATTTATTGTCTGTCTACCCACTTGAGAATTACATGCTCCAAGTGGACGCATTTTTTGTTCACTGATGTATTCCAAATCCCTACTAATACTTCACACACAGTAGGCACAGATAAATATTTACTGACTGAATGAGCGAGTGAATTCCTTTTCACCTAGCATTTCATCCCAGTCTGATAAATCCATGCTAACGATCAGATCTTAGACTCAGCCATTCATCAATATTCTTTCTGAACTTTTTAGCTCAGCTAGATAAAGAAAACACAATTATCAATAATTGCTGACTTCTATGTAAATCAGAAATTTTCTATGACAGTGATTAACTAGCAGAAAGGCATGTGGACCCAAACTACTATTAATAACAAATGTCAGCTTTGAGAAATCTGCAATGCAAAGTACCAGTATGTGTCCATTACAATAGCAGCTCTAATTCTTTCTGAATAGAATAAAATATGAACAAAAGTATAGCTTAACTCATATTATATTCTCTTAGGGCATATTTACCATATACTCTTCATTTCAAAGGGAAAAAAAAACAGTATTTAGAATACTGTTACCAAAAAAATTTTTTTTAATTATAGACCAATTGTGAAATTATTAAATAATCACTTTCAACACTTTATACAGTAACACATTCTCACTTAAAATAAGCATATTCCTTACTGAGACATAAGCACACACTCTTTTGATAAAAAACAGTGGCTTATTTATGAGGTTCTGGTAGCACTCAGATACTGAACATCTGAGGCTGTCATCAGACTCCTTGATGCCCTCTATTGCAGAAGCTGGAAATCTAAAATATGACATGTCCCAGAGCCCCTTGCAGCTAGGGTTCTGAATGTGACTTCAGTTTCACCGATTACATGCCCTCGATTGAGGGCTAATTTTAGAACTGAGGTGAATAAGAAAAGCAGCAGGGGACCAAGATGGGGAGTCTAAAACTTTCTCTTTCACATGCAACTTCTGGATGATGGCAATAGCAGCACTTAACCAGGTGCCGGCCACATTCTGGGTTAAGGCTTTGGGGGTCTCTTCTAGAAACTCAGCTCTGTCAATTCAGTAAAGCCACTTAATACCATATATTAACCTTGGTAGAATGAATTCTGTCTTAGCAATTTTGAGTCTGGCCAGTACAGAATCCCAAGTCTGATACTTAGTCACCAATGCACAAGTTAAAAGAAGTTTTTGATCTCCACAGGGGTATACTATACCAGAATTACACCATGTTGGGAAGGATCTCAACGCTTATTTCATTCAACCTTCTCATTTAATAGGTAATGAAAGTGGGAGCCAGCTGTTTTCTCAATTCAACTGATGATAGAACCGTATCTAGACTCCAGGGGCCCCTGCCTGCTTGTGCAAAGTAATTCTCGCTAACTCACATAGATCTGGGCCTAAACGTGTTAATCTTATTACACTGTTCCTTTGGTAACTTTGTGAAATGCATTTATTGGTAGAAGAGTCAGAGAGAGAGAGAGAGAGAGAGAGAGAGAAAATGTGGTAATCAGATAACAATGCTGCACATATCTACACACTTTAAGCCAGTCATTCTAGAAATGAATGGTACAACTTTGCACTGTGCATACCAGCAATACCTACAATAAGCAGCAGTGAAGAGAAACTAGGCTCCTTAGAGACCACTGCTATTTATAATAAGCCCCCAAACTTAATTTTTAATCTAATTCAATAAAACCCATCATACTCAAACTCAAGGTAAGACAATAGTTAGAGGGCCCAGAAAATCTGTCTTGGGTTTAAGCCTGCTGCCTTAAAGCTCAAGATAATGAAAAATTTTAAAATAAACTGTCCTTGATTCACCACTCTTAGTTCTGAACTTGTTGAGATAATTAAATTTTAAACTAATGTTTACTCCTGAAATAATATTACCGATTGCCTACAAGAATTTGGCTTCCTGTAATATGGCTGTGCCATTAGTTACTAGAGGGTGACAATTTAGAACATACTACTATATCTTTTTCTATTTCGTCCTGCTTAAAGACAGAAAAAAATTATGCCTGCTAGCCTGAGAATTACAAAACTCTCAGGAATGTGTGTTCCAGTGAAATAACATACTTTATACTTTAGCAATGGATTATATACTTCAACATTAGTAGAAAATATAAATATAATGGAATTCTGTGCAGCCCTACCAACCCTTGTAGAAATATGTCTACTAACACAGAACTATATTAATGATACAATAAATTTTAAAAAGCAGGGCATAAAACAGTATGTAAAGCATAAACCCATTTTTGTAACTATATCCAAAGCCAGTCCCACATGAATATCCATGCTAAATTGAAAGGTTTAAGAATATGCACAAACATAAATGGCAGGATTAAAAAATAATTTTTCTCCATACATTTTTTTAAAAATTTCATTCAGAAACTACATATTATTTCTGTAATAAGAAAAATATAGTTGGTGGGGGGGGGGGAACAGAGTTGGAAGTATCCCCTGGGTTTTGACTTTTGAAGTCAGCCTGGCCCAGCTGGAGGTGAGGGGCAGCTAGGGAAGAGGCTGTACCGGGCCCACCAGCCAAGGGCCACTCTCCTAGCTAAGTCCCCCTGGACAGGCACTAATGAAGCATGCATATGAGGGAGGAACATTAGTAAGCACAGCATGCTTACTGTTGTAAAGTGCTTTCACAAAACTCTGCCCCAGGCAATAAGCCACCTGCCCAAGGACAGTCCTTTTGTTAATGAAAGTTTTCTCCTGAAAACCATACACAGTCTTAACTCTAGCAGTGTTAATCTTAAAGAAGTCACAACTGCCGCTTAATACTACAGCTTTCAGAAGCTCCATCTTCCTTCTTAATACCTCCTAGCTTGAGAAATTGCCTTCAGTTTTCACTGTAATCAGTGGAAATAATCAACCACAGTCCCTTATTTTCCTGATTCCTCCTTCAGCTTACATGGGGATCATCCAAGAAATTTTTATTTCTTGCAACTTTGGGCCTCATCTGTGTCTTTTTCATAACTTTTGTGCCCAATAACTTTCAGGCCCATAGACCTATCAAAGCTGCAGGAAGCCTAAGGGCAGTTTCTTTAATTTTAATTTTGTGTCTTTAATGCATAAAAGGAGATTCAGGGGTAAAAGTAAGTGTGTGTGAGGTGTTATCTGAAAACCCTCCACGATGCTTAATATTATGTGTCAGCTTGGCTAGGCTATGGTATCAGTTGTTTGGTCAAACACTAGTCTAGATGTTTCTGTGAAGGTGGTTTGTGGATAGGATTAAAATTATCACCAGTTTTCTTCAATCAGACCATCCTTCATAATGTGGGTGGTCCTCATTTAATAGGTTAAGGGCCTTAAGAAAGAAAACTTGGGTTTCCTAGTAACAAGGAATTCTGCTTCAAGCCTATAACATAGAAATACTGGCTGGGAGTCCAATCTGATGGCCTGGCCTATGGGATTTTGGACTCAAAACTGCAAATCAACTCTTATTTGAATTCCGAGAACTACCCCCTTACCCAAAATCAAAACAGCAGTATGGTCATAAAAACAGATACATAGATAATGGAATAGAACAGAAAGGCCATAAATAAATCCACACACATATGGTCAATTAAATTACAACAAAGGAGCTAAGGTTACATTATGGGGAAAAGACAGTCTGTTCGATAAATGACGCTGGGAAAACTGGACAAATCACCAAAGAATGAAACTGGACCATGACCTTACTATACATAAAGATAAACTCAAAATGGATTAAAGAGTTGAATGTAAGACCAAGGGAAGCCATAACTTCTAGAAGAAAGCAGGCATTAAGCTCCTTGACATAGGTCTTGGCAATGATATTTGGATCTGACACTAAAAGCAAAGATAACCAAAGGGAACTAAATAATGGGACTACATCAAACTAAAAAGCTTCAGTACAGTAAAAAAAACCGTAAACAAAATGAATAGGTAATATATGGAATGGGTGAAAAATATTTGCGAATCAAATATCTGCTAAGTTATTGTGAAAAATATATAAAGAAATCACATAACTAAATAACACACACACACACAAACTGTTATTTAAAAAAATGCACAGAGGATCTGATTGGGCATCTTTGCGAAGAAGATACACAGACAGCCAATGGATCCATGAAAAGATGCTCATAACGACCAGTCATCAGGGAAATGCAAGTCAAAACCACCATGAGATATCCCCTCACACCTATGAGAATGAGTAGTTACACACACACACACACACACACACACACACACAGAAGAAATAAAGAGCATTCGTAAGAATGTAGAGAAAAGGGAACCCCTGTGCACTCTGTGCACTGTTGGTAGAAATGTAAACTGGTACAACCACTACAGAAAAAAGTAGAGAGTCCCTCAAAATCAAAAATAAAACTACCATATGATCCAGCAATTCCACTTCTGGGTATTTATCTGAAGAAAATGACAGAACTACCTTGAAAAGATATGTGAGCCCCCACATTCACTGCAGTATTATTTATAATAGCTAAGATATGAAAACAACATAAGAGTCCCTCAACAGATAAAGGGATAACGAAGATGTGGTATATTCCACATAATGGTATTTTTTTTCAGCCATAAAAAAAATCTTGTCATTTGGAAAATTACGAATGGACCTTGAGGGCAATATTTTAAGTGAAATCGGTCAGGGAAAGACAAACACCCAATGATCTCACTTAGGCATCTAAAACAAACAAACAAAAACGAACTCATAACTACAAAAAACAGACTGATAGTTGTGAGAAGATTGGTGGGGGTGGGATAAATGGGTGAAAGTGGTCAAAATGTACAAACTTCCAGCTGTAAAATAAATTACGGGGTTGTAAAACATGGTGACCACAATTAATAATATTGTATTGCACATTTGAAAGTTGCTAAAGAAAAAAAAAAAAAGACTGGAACATCAACTCACCCTGAACTCCCAAACTTCATCCACGAGGCCTGGGGCTCGTGCCAGCCAGGTGGAATGAGGCTGACTCCTTCTGAAGGACGAGAATGTAGGCGGAGCGACTTCTGATTGTGGAGCACGCAGCTGTTTCCGGTCCCAGGACTCACCTGCCACTCCCATAGAATTCCCGAGATCAGGCTTCCTCTGGGACTGGGAGGAGTCTTGTCAGTGGCAGAGCCCAGGGCCCAATTCTGCTGGTTTCTGAGCTGCCCCTGACAGCTCCTTCCAGCCATTCCTCTCCGCCCTCTTTCAGGAACTGCACTCATTCCGCCCATATAGCAAAAAAGCAAAGCAAACCAAACCAAACGAACAAACAAAAAAACACCTCCAAAACCCCACAAAAACAAACAACCCCCCCAAAAAACAAAACAAAACAAAACAAAACAAAACAAAAACACCTCCCTCTCTTACTCTCTCTCTCTCTTTCTCTTTCTTTCCTGCAGGTTTCCTATCGCTAAACTGGTAATAATAGCACTTGCCTAACCACTGTTGGAAGGATTTAAAAGTGAAGCATTTAGGACAGAGCCTGGGAGCACTCAGGAAGAAGTGGCTTTAAAAAAAAAAAAAAAAGAAGACGAGATTCATGTTGGGATGCTACTGGAACACTCCAACTTCCAACTTTCCTCCTAAAATGTCATTGTTTGGGCCGTTTCCTGTTGTAAGAACCAGAAATACTGCAGGGCTATACACCGGGAGCATAGGAGATCAAGTAACCAAAATCTCTGTTTTATCTTGCACTTGAAAGAGAGTCTTCAGGCTGTATAAATTTGACCACAGAGGCTGATTCAGGTGATGTGATTAATGTCTAAATCAGACCTAAAGTAATTGTTATTCAATTATTTGATACTGCAAAACATTATTAGGGAAAGTCATAAAGATAAAAATTATGCCTACTGCTGCTCACAAAAAGGCTTTGAATAAATCACTTCCCAGAAGCAAAATAATTGACTAATAGCCTCAATCATGTTTATTTTTCTCACATTTTCATGCCAGGAAGTATAACAAATAATATAGATTTCTGAACTTAGGTAATATGTTGCTATATTTAGTCATTTCATATAAATATTTATAATCTACTGAAATGAAAATTTGCTTTCTCAATTTACTTAGAGTTATAAAGGAACTGGAATTAGGCATTCTATTCTATTCTGGTTACTAAATATAACTTAATTTTGGTTTTGGGGGTTTATTTTTTTAGAACTTGAATCTCCATTAATTGGTCAAGTCACATAATAATTAGAAAAAAGTATTTCTCTGGGGAGTAACTGGAGGGGAATGCATATGTGAATGTGTACATGTGTATATTATGTGCAAAATATACATAGTGTAATGCACATGTAGATATGGGTATATAGATACATATAATATCTAGACATCTATAATATATAGATATGTATAAGAAGAGCATTTATGAAAGTATATTTCTTCATATATGAAGAAATATACTTGTGGTGCATACTTTTTCTCTACTGCTCTTATTTCTAGGGTCCTAGAGAATTTTAGAGACTACATTTCCCCAACTTTTATTGAAAACTGGTAGGACACATGTTTGTTTATTTGTTTGTTTGTTTAAAGATTTATCTATTTGAGAGAGACAGAGATAGAAAGCATGAGTAGGGATAGAGGCAGAAGGAAAGGAAGAAAGAAACCTCAAACAGATTCTTTCTCCATGATTCTGGGGATCATGGAGCCCCAGGTAGGGCTCCATCCCAGTACTATGAGATCATGACCTGAGCCAAAAATCAATCGTGCCCCATCTGACTGAGCCACCCAGGCAACCTAGAATACCTGGTTTTGACTAAGTTTTGGCCAAAAGGAATTGGGTGGAAGCAATATGAACAACTACCAAATCACATTTTATACTGTTTACTCTCCACTTATTTTCCTATTTCTACTGGCTGGGAAAGAGTTACTAGCAGAGCATTTGCCTTTGATCCAGAGATGAAAGCCAAACAAAGGATCACAAAGTAGTACCAAGGGCGAAGAGGAGGTCCTCAGGTGACCATGTAGGCTAGAACCACCTACCCTTCTTGATCTGCCTGCATATTCATGGACTGTTAAGAGAAAAAGAAACCTCTTCCTTGTTTGAACCCCTGGATTTTTAGGTCTGTTGTTACAGTGGGTTACTCTACTCTCTATCACATATCCCATTAGCAATCAAGAGATTCCTTGTCCCAAATGGCTGAATAATTTGTGCCCATGAAAGTATTCCAAATCATTGGAATTATTATTTTTTTTTAAGATTTTATTTATTTATCAGAGAGAGAGGGAGAAAGCGAGCACAGGCAGACAGAGAGGCAGGCAGAGGCAGAGGGAGAAGCAGGCTCCCTGCTGAGCAAGGAGCCCGATGTGGGACTCGATCCCAGAACGCTGGGATCATGACCTGAGCCGAAGGCATCTGCTTAACCAACTGAGCCACCCAGGCGTCCCAAATCATTGGAATTATAATGATCTGATTACTTCATGTCAACTGAAAATGACCCATACCTCAACATACCCAGTATGCAACCCATCTGGACAATGATTCTTTCATAATTTCTATTAATACTATTGTAGAAAGGTTTTTGAACATGATGGGCTCATACGTGCTCAACTGTCCTGTTTCTTCTGCTTTTCCCAAGTCTGAACTAAAATGACATTTTCATTAAAAAAGAGTTGATTGCATCAATTACAATTATATTGGTTTCACGTCACATAAACTCAAATGAGACAATTAGACAAACATGTTGAAGAACACAGTGTAGGTGCTAAAATGTGACTTGAGTAAGAGGATCTACAACACCAAGGGTATGTTTTTATTTTTCCTGTTTTTCCACATTGCTTTCCTATATTGATACTTTTATATTAATGCTGGCTCCCCGAGGTCAAAAGATAGCTACAGGTAGAGACCAGGGCTATGTACTATCTTATTCAAAACACACACACACACACACACACACACACACAAACGGGATCTGTTGTTCTAGAAAAATCCATGTATTATGGTTTTATTGGACAGCCTCAGATCATATGTCTACCCCAAAACCTATTAGGTTGCCAGGATTTAGGCCAGTCAACATATCCCATTGCTTTGGTAAGGAATGAGATCAAACTTAACACAAAACACACAGATTTATGTGGAAGAATGAAATTTCCCCAAAAAAGCTGAGTGATTCTACCCAGGAGGAATGAAAATACAAGCTGGGCAGCAAAACACCACGTAATATATTTTAACCTCAGTTTATTTGGAAGATCCCTAAGTGATTCTGATACGCTTAAATGAGGAAGTGGTGATGCAACATGGGGGCTTAAGTGGGTAGGAGAAGAATCAATGAAACAAGATGGGATTGGGAGGGAGACAAACCATAAGTGACTCTTAATCTCACAAAACAAACTGAGGGTTGCTGCGGGGAGGGGATTTGGGAGAAGAGGGTGGGATTATGGGCATTGGGGAGGGTATGTGCTTTGGTGAGTGCTGTGAAGTGTGTAAACCTGGTGATTCACAGACCTGTACCCCTGGGGATAAAAATATATGTTTATAAAAAATAAAAAATTTTAAAAAATGAGATATGATTGTAATAATGTTTCTATGTGAGGACCATCTTATATGTTGATAAAGGAAAATATCTTTATAACGCAACAGTATTCTACTAAAAACTAAGTCATCAGGAAAAAAAATCCACTTGATATTCTGAGTAATGATAAATATGTGTATTTTTTTTAAGTTCCTAAATGTGTTCTACTTCTGTGAAGTTGAACATTTCCACAAATGGAAAGCCTAATCATGCATATTCCACTGGGAATCTGAAGACCAAGATTCACAATGTTCACCATATGTAAGCTGAAGATAACAAATATCAATATTCAAAAGGTTGTTAATTTTCCTGCTTCCTCTATATACTCTTGGTACTATCAACAGCCTGGAAATTATGTACCAATTGTTTATACTTTATCACTTTTGATGGGCTTTGTGTTATTACACAAAATAAATGGGTTCTTAAAATTATTGTTAATTTAAAAAAAAATTTCTTATCTTCTATCATTTTAATCAGGAAAAGGGACAAGATAAGGATGAAATAGCTTTTGGGAGGAATGTTAAGGACTTGATCACATACTCATTACCAAAATAAATTTTATAACAATCAATGAGATTTCATCTACACAAGAGACTTTTAAACTTTATAACAAGTCCTGTTTTTTTCTACAGCAATTTCCTATCTCAATGATGATACCTTTTTAAAATTCTTTTTCAACAAAGTGAGGGTGATTAGGCAATCATAATTCCCCACTATTGTTAGGGATATTAAGTCCAAAATATGTCCTTCTTCCATTTTTAACTCAATACATGGCATGTTTTAATTTTATAGTAGGCATGGGGGACCTTCTGGACTTAGTACTACAGACTTGAAAATGTAGCAATAGTTCATCGGATTAAAGGAAAAAAAATAAAGAAGGCAATCAGGTGTCACTGAGTCACTTCTATTTTGAAGTGACATCATGGCTATTGGTTATTAACAATAGTGATAATGACAACTTAAGGCAGCGAAAATCTCTCGTAACTGTCTACACATCAATTGGCCTTAGAAATTAGACTTGCTACACTAAGGCCAGCAAATGGAAGTTAATCTTATCCCTCTGACCCCCACTGAATGATGGAAACAGAGTTCTGAATAGTCACTGGCCTGCCATCCCCAGTATAGAGTGGGAACAGGTGCTCTGCTATCAGACAACCTGGGATGAATTTCAACTCTTCACTTGCTATTTATGTAAAGTTGACCTCTATAAAGCACTGTTTTCTCATCTATAAAATAGGGCTAATAATACCTATCTCACAATTTGAGATTTAAATAAGACATTGAATGTAAAGCCCATAGCCCTGCTTTCTTGTAATCAATATTACCTATTGTTATTGTTACCATTTTAAAAATTAACATATAATATTTGTTTCAGGGGTACAGGTCTGTGATTCATCAGTCTTACACAATTCATGGCACTCACCATAGCACGTACCCTCCTCAATGTCCATCACCAAGCCACCCTATCCTTCCTACCCACCATTATTACTATTTTTATTATTTACTCTTATTGAATTATATGGGGCCTAATAGAACAATATATTGAGGTATAAGGGAACAAGGAAAGAGAGTATTGACTTTATAACTCTCGTTACCACTGATTTTAGAAGCATATTCAAATACTAAGCAACATTAAAAGAACTTCTGCATCCTTCTTGAAGATACAAGAGACACTTCCTCTTCCCCATTTATTTCACTAATGATAAATAATTTCAAAAGAAATCCAGTCTTGTCTAAAATATGTCATCAAACTGATTTTTGTTTGTTTGTTCATATGAAGAGAAACATTTCAAGCTTATAATCTTGGGACCACTACAGTAGTAGTTTTTGTTAAAATAAAAATCAGATAATGTCACCCTCTAACTGACTGCCCTCCAGTGGCTTCCCAATGCACTCTGAACAAAATCGAAGCTTTCTGACATGGCCAAACGGTAGGGTACCTGAGCAGCCATGTGTGCCCAGGATAGTCTTTTGAGTTCAGATTCCTGTTCCTCCATAATGATCAGGGTCCCTTCCCTACGACTTTTACTCTTTAGTGGGTTTTCCAGGTCAGAATATAAGTTATTTAATCACTTTTCAAGTGAGAAGCAATTTATTTCCCATCCTACTCCCATCCATACCACATCATAAGCATTTCAAATCCCTGAGGGCACCAAAGTCTTTCCTGTCTGAAGGCCATCCACCCAGAACCCTCTTAGAACCCTCCAAATCTTTCTCAGGATGATTCTTACCAGTCATTCAGACTTTTGATTTTTATTTACTCAAAAAATCCTTTTTGGATTTCCCCAAACTAAATTTTGACCTCTACTCCACTCTTCTCTCTTTTAACATCTCATTATTTACCAGTTAGCCCTTACCACAATTTGACACTACACACACACATGTATGTCTTTCTCATCTCATCTCAACATGATAAGTTTGAAGAGGTTAGCTGTTTTGCATATGGTTTTTGAATTCTATCTCCTCCAAAACCATTGTATAAGCATTCTTATCCTAATTTCAGGACGAAATTCAAGAAAACAAGAAGCTTACCAGTTAGTTACAAGTTCATTCGACTTTATGTACCATAAATTTGCCTAGACCATGTTGATCTGATCGCTTATTTAAATACTCAGCCATTTTGCTCTACTCAACCACAGGGGGTAGAGAAATTATAATGTTAAAAAGAGGTCTCTTGGCCAAGGTTAGCAGTTTCAGGCCCCCCTAAAAGTAGGAAATTTTTTAGCCACAATGTTTCCTCAGGGGGAACTTACCAAAGATTATAAAAAGAAATTATTGGACTTGGAATTTGCCCCAAGTTCTTCAGTGCTACTCTTGCCAGCAAGACCAACTACCTCCATGGTACATTCTTTCCAAGGAGACTTTCAGACACTATTAGGGACAGTCCTTTGCCCATTCCTTGACATCAGGAGATTGATTAGCAACTTTTTTTTTTAAAGATTTTATTTATTTATTTGTGAGAGAGAAAGAGAGTACAAGCAGAGGGAGGTGCAAGCAGAAGGAGAGGGAGTAGCAGACTCTCCGCTGAGCAAAGTCTGATATGAGACTCAGTCTCAGGACCCTGGAGTCATGACCTGAACCAAAGTCAGATGCTTAACTGACTAAGCCACTCAGACACCGTAACAACTACTTATTTAGTAACCCTCCTACCCACACCTCTGTGAGAGCAGCACCATCAGAACCCTCAAACCTTTCATCATCTAGCAACGCAGGAAAAAGGGACCCAGTCAGGAAAAGAGTGTTGCAGAAAGGGGGTGGGGAGAAGATTTTAAACAGGAGGGGAAAATCTAGAATGGGGACTCAAGATGATGGTGAAGATGAAAACAACTCTTGGAATGGGAATTCTAACAGATGTAGTGTGACAAGTACAGTGTGTGCAATAATCATTGTTTCTCTTATGATTTAATTCAACTAAAATTCTACCGGAGAAGGGGTGGAGAAAAAAATGTGGCCTGAAGCTAGAATTCACATTCCTTATCCAACTTACTCCATGATCCATGTAACTGAGACAGCTCAGTCTCTTCCTTCGGTTCCTCCTTGGCTTCTTCCTTGGCTGCCGCTTTTTAGCTCAGTGATATTTAAAATAATAATAATAATAAATAAGTATCAATATATTTTGTGACTGCTAATAATTCATACACTCTTGGTTGATTTCTCACAACGACAAAGCTACAATCTAAGAAGGGATATGAGAAGCAAAAACTGTTTATTCCTAGAACCCTATATAATACCTGGCTCATGGTAAAAACAATTAGTCATTGTTAAATAAATGTTTTTCTTACATTATAATGTATGGTTAATGTGATATATCAAAATAATATATGTTGAAACTGATCTTTATATATGTATATATTTAGTCTACTAAGAAATAAACATCAGTTTTAGGAAACCTGGATTTTAGAGACTCTGGCTCATAAGGCAGAAATGTACTTAAGGTTTTTGCTATTAAAAAAAGTCTAGTCAATAAGAAAAGCACACTTACACACACCATGTAATTTTCTTACAGAAGGTTAACAAAGATTAGTCATAGAGTCTATTGTTTTATTTAGAAAGAACATCAGAGATTTATTTAGAAATTCTTTGATGAAGATAATTATTGAACAGATTTATGTAGAAGAGTAGCATGAAGATCCTTGCTGAAGTAATAAACGTTTTAGAGACCAGAGTTTTGGGCCAGATTTATGTTCAAGTGTGCTAAGCTGACTAGATAAAAATTGCTTCCATTTTGGTTTTTTCTGACAGGAAATTTTTTCATGCTGCATATGTGCAGAATCCAGTTACACTATGATGATCCCTGAGTGGAAGACTCAAAGCACATTTAAATGCTGAGGTGATGATCTGCCTTCAGTTATTTACCCATTCGGTTTGTCTTTTACATGGCCACTAGCACACTAGTTATCTCTCCATTACCAAATAGCACAGGCATGAACAAACAACTCACAATGGTTGTTCTCTCAGAAGCACAGGCCTTTACAACACAAGTACCTTGAGGAAAATGTCTTTCTAACTTCACAATACAGAATATAATTAAAACCTTAAAAAACTGCTGAATCTGTTGAATTCTCCTGGCAAACACATGTTTCCAATGTTTCCAACCAAAGACGATCACTGAAATAAGCTGGTTGAAGAACCAAAACTTACTTAGATACTCTTCAGAAGGTGATATACTTCTTCTTGGGAAGGGGGAGGAAATGCAAACATATTTTCTCACGTTTTTAGTGCTAGTTGGGACAAAAAAAATAAGGCCCAATAGAAGTAGTATGTGGCAGAAGTACGACTTGAACCTACGCCTGTCAGGCTATGCACACCACTATCCATTAAATGCAATTTACACCTCTTTACAAGCACATGCTTGGAAGTGCATGGCTAGACAGGCATACCTCAGTCAAATAACAGTGGCAAAATAATGTAAAAAGTGTAAAAATATGAAATGTAAAAAATGTTTAAATTTGTTCAAAAAATAACAAATTACCAAGTTTGATCATTATTTAAAAATAATATCCTTAGGTCATTATTATTTTTTGACACAATATTTAACTTTTTCAGATGCCTTTGGTTCAGGTAGTTGATTGAGGGAGGGAGAAAGCTTTTGGGAAAGTCTAATTCTTATTGTGATCATGGTAATCTGTGTTTCTTTTTTAAAATATGACTATTTCCATGCTTTCTAGATGAAGATCATTCTGTATTTATTAACTGATTTCATAGTATATTCGGCAACTAGGGAAAAATCAACTGTGTAGTCAAGAAAAGAAAAAAGGAAATGAGGTACATAATTTTCTGCAAACTAATCTGCAATGTTGCCAGGAAAACAAGTGCATGTTAGGAAGCTGATGAATGCTGAAGCCAACCTTAGATTATTTAGCAGCTGTGCTATGGGACACGCAGATCTGTTAGAAGATGACAATTCAGTATCCCAGTTGACCTGTTTTACCCTAACAATACCTTACCATGATAGGCTTGCAATAAGAGATTAAAAGAACATTATACTAAACTGACCCCTACACAACAAATAAAAGTACATATCGATTTCACAGTTAATTGTATGTGCACATATAGAGAGAGCAGTGGTTCTCAATTGGAGGTGATTTTGCCTCCCAGGGAATATTTGGCAACGACTTGAGATACTTTTTATTGTCATAATTAAGATGTTACTGGCTTTTAGTGAGTATAGCCCAGAGATGCTAATAAACATTCCTACAGTGCCACAGAAAAGCCTTGCACAAAAAAGAATTATCTAACCTAAAATGTTAGTGGTGTTGGGCTTGAGAAATCCTGATATAACAATTTGCTGAGATGTTGATTTGTTTCTTGTTCTTATGTTTCTTCTTTCTCCATTCAATGAGGTCTCACCAGATCTCCCTAGTGCTAGACTGTGTCCAAATCTCGGTTCTGCCACTAACTAGCTGGGTGACCTTGGGCACCTTACTCAACTTGTCTTGTCCTCCTGTTCTCAGTCTTCTCATCCATAAGAGATCTTCACTATAAGGGTTATTTTGAATATTAAATCATTTTTCTTTTATAAAAGTCTAAACTCATAGAGAAGGAATAGGAGGCCTAACAGAATGAGGCCAGGAATGAGAGTAGGGTTAAGAAAAAGTGATGAACTCTGAGCCTAGACCAAAGAGTAAGAAAGATTATTCAAGAATAAGGAGGTAGAGGGCTTCATAGTTATGAGGAGAGCTCACTCACAGCACTGCTGGAAGGGAGCAGGAAGTTAAGGGAAGAGCTGCTTGGTACTTCAGTGCCCAGATCAACCACTGGGAAGGATGTCCATGCCCAGAGGGCAAAAGAAGTAGTAGAGAAACTGCTACTCATTTATGGTAGCCAGAGTGAAGTCAGGATCAGCAGAAGTCCCCAGATGTCCTCAGTAGATCCCTGAGACCCTTAGGGACTGGGATAAACAGGAGGACAGTCTGGGAAAAAGAAAAGAGTAGTATAATAACAGTTGACTGAATTTCCAGGGGACTCAGTAGGCTAGGGGGCTGGAGTCAGGTTACACTTAATTTTGAGAGAAATAAATGACGAGACATTTCTTGCAATCCAGAGTTGGCGGTACACAGACTACATCCACCATGTAACAATTCCTATATCACTTATTATACCTATTCATATTGATTAACTTCCTACTTCACTTATCTATGGCTCCGTTCTCAAAAGTCATTTGACATGAACCACAACGCTAGAACAAATTCATTTTCCAAGTGTTATGAGAACCATAAAAGAATTATATACTGATTATGATTTGGAGTCTCCCAATAAGAAGGTATTCCAAAAGAAAAAATACCTTTTAGAAGAAATTAATAGGTAATGAAGTAGTAAAAGAGAATGTACATATTTGTTCAAATTTCTTTGAGGCAGGCCACAAATGACTTGTTTAAATATGAATTATTCCTGGAAATTTCCACAAAAGTGAATTACCAGAAAAGTGGAAAATAAAACAATGAAATATTAGATTATCAAGCAACTAGGTCTTTTACTGAAACAAATACTATGTTTTCAGTGTTATTCTTTGGTTCTTTACCACAAATGTGGTTGGTTAGGGTTTTCCCTATGCTTTCTTTATCATATTAAAGAAAAGGGCAGAACATTCTTCACATAATAATTTTATTATGTTTATACGTTTTTTTTTATCAAAAGGCTTCAAGAAATCTAATAAAACAAACAAAAAAAATCCCAAACTAAAATTTAACTACTAGCAGAATTTATGCTCTGTCCTAGATCTTTAACAAATTAAAATATGATGTTTCAGGGAATCTAGGATACAAACAAAAAATTCCAACTTCATAACATATTATTATTCAGTGCCTGGCATATTCATGTATAATTTAAATATTAATGCCAGTGTCCATGAAAGCCTTGAGATTGTTAATTAGTTGGCTTATAAATTCCCCCACTGTCACCACCTGATAATTCTTAACACAAATGCTTCTGCCTTAATGTATGCCACTTTATAATTATAAAAATATTCTGCACAAACTCGCTTGATATCTAGATGACAAAGAGAGCTTTTTTGAGTGCAGATGAAAAAGGAGCCATGCGATCACCCTTCCTCAGTACTTAGCGGTTTTGCTACAGGATGAAAATAAGGATGGCACATATAGGAAAGATGGTTTAAAACCTTCAGGCCATTTTAAGAGAGGATTAAAGATTTTTTCAAAAAGATTTTATTTATTTATTAGAAAGAGGGAGAGATCACAAGGAGGCAGAGAGGCAGGCAGAGAGAAGAGAGGAAGCAGGCTCCCTGTTGAGCAGAAAGCCCAATGCAGGGCTTGATCCCAGGACCCTGAGATCATGACCTGAGCTGAAGGCAGAGGCTTAACCCACTGAGCCACCCAAGCACCCCATGATCAAAGATTTTTAAAAATTGGATAAAAGCCATTAATTTGTCATAATTAATAAATATCCAAAAGCTCATCAACAAATGAGATTCCCCCCCCCCGCCCCCCTTAACCAACAGATTAAGAAAATATAGTTAGGGGGACAGAAGGTTAGGACAGTTGGCACACTACTTATAATATGTATAATTAAATCTAGAAAAATAACTTGTTTAATGTAGTCATCTAAGTAGAGCTACATAAAATAGTTTTTCAGTTCCTACTCTGCTTAACAAAAACTAGCTTCTCTTGATACACTGGCATGGTCTACATTTCATTTCAGCAAATACTAGAACAATTTCATAGTTACAACCCATTTCTTTCAGCTGAATGAAACAGAATGTCAGTATACCAGAAACATTCGGACTCTCTAAAGTTCACTATAGCTGAATTTCATCTGTATGTGGCCCAACATGGGTTATGCCATCTTCCCCACAGAGGTCAGCAGCTTCTTTGTTAGCTTTTTGAGGACAACATCTGAGCACCGCGAAATTTTCATTTTGAGAATTACCATGGAAATGAGTTCATTCAAAGCATATTTTTCCTGTTGGTACTGTTGTCATGAGAACAAAATACACAGTATAACACAATGCCTTTTTTTTCCTCTTTAACAACAAAATTCAGTCGGAAAAGAACAGCAAAAGAATGAAATGAATTCTACTTTGGAGTCTCTGGTTGTCTATTCTCATGGACAATTCGAATCAATCTCAACATAAGAATGAGCTCCAGCATAAAAGGAAAAACTTCGGTGATAATTTATTCATGAGCCCACCCAGGAAGTGTATCAAAAAAAGGTTATGACTTCCTTTGAAAGAGGTCACTTCTATCTGAATTCTCATTACGGGTCCAATTTGTTCCATAAATCAGATGTGGCACCAGGTAGACTCTCTCCTATCAAGTAATTGTACAAAATCACTGAAGCTCCATTTTCCATTTGGGTTTCCCTAGTGTGCCTTTGTGGCCCCGCTGTTCACTCATCCACACTTTAACATCACCTAATACGCATGGTGACATGAATGCTTCGGCTTCCTGTTAGCCCAGGGACCGTGGCCTCAATCACAAGGCCAAACACCTCTCTAACACCAGGCATTAGGATGGCTGCTTCTTGAAAGCTAAAACACATTGTTGAAACAAGTTGGTGTTTCTTGAAAGGAGTTTCATATGTACATTTAAAGTGTACAAACACACACATATTTGAAATATCGTTGCAGCCTTATCCTAAGACACTCACCATACTGACTTATTTAACCCCCAATAAAAATTTCAGGAAAAGTGTTACTTTGTTATTTGGTACTACTTTAGGTAGTTCACTACGGCGGCAAATCCAAATTATTCCAATGTGAAGGCTTCAAACTGACTGACTATGCAAATTTTGTACTCAGTATTTTAAAAATGCAGATTTTTTTTTTAAGATTTTGTTTATTTATTTGACAGACAGAGAGCACAAGTAGGCAGAGAGCCAGGCAGAGAGAGAGGGGGAAACAGGCTTCTTACTGAGCAAAGAGCCCGATACAGGGCTCAATCCCAGGACCCTGGGATCATGACCAGGGCTGAAGGCAGAAGCTTTAACCCACTGAGCCACCCAGGCGCCCCTTAAGGTATCTTTTAAAGAAGTTTTAGCAACTAGAATAGTATCAGCGCCTGATCTTATTTGAAATTAGAAGCCAGTGTGTGATCCATGATAGGTCTGCTTATAGTCCCATTGGCTCCTACAGGTTCTTTTGCCCATACAGGTTCAACGCATTTAATACAGGAGAAAGTCAACTGTTTCGAGTAACACTTTCTGGTTACTAATTTAAAAATGGGAGAATTTAGATTTTGTCTTTCTTTCTTTCTATCCCTCTTAAAACAAAAGCAACTTTTCTTAGGCATCAGAGTTACAGAAAAAAAAATTAGTCTAGAGAAGCATGCATTTTTCATCTTTTATGCTAGATGTGGCTATTCATAGCTGTGAATACTGCTGTCTCCCTGGTTATTGCTCTGAGTGTAAAAAACCTGATATACACTGCACTAAATTGGATGTACCTCTCAGTTGTACAACAGAATAAACAGAAGCATAAAATACCCAGTGTTTGTTGAAGGTTACCCGTGCTTCTGTGCATTAATAACTTTTGGGGTGTTATTTTGAAGGCACTATAGTCTCAGTGAACATTTATAGATTGAAACAAATGTTTGTTTTTTGTTCTTGTTTGTTTGTTTTGGTTTTTATTTTTTTGGTTATTTTGTACCCAACTACAACCCTCCAGGTGAATAATGAATAATATGTGTGTTTCAGAGAATGGGAAGGATGAAAGCCATCAAAACCAAAAAGTAAGGAAGATTAAAAGAAAAAGTTAATATATGAGATACATTTAAAAATTATTGATGTACGCAGAATGATTTAGAGGGGACACTGCGTCCCAACAGAGGCAAACACATTTACACATACTCCTATGCAAGTGGGTATCTCTAAAAAAAGTTAAAATAATATCTGGAGGGATACCAGTAGGAGTTGTTTCTCATGGGAAACATGATTATTTAACTTGTTCATATGTAAATGACCTCTATGTCTAAATCTAACAATAAGGTTTACAGATTTGGCTTTAAGAGTATTTTCTACATTTGGAATTACTCCACTGTTTCCTACCTTATGGATATTTATTCAAAAGCCACAAACATTTATATAAGGAAACAAAAGACTAAAAAATATTACATTTTTCACATGTAAATCCTTATGAATGATGTGATTAAGCCTGATTTGCTTAGTTCAGCTTATGTGCTACTGGGCCAGGAAAGGCTAAGCAGAATCAGCCTTGGGACCATCTCACCCATGTCTGGAATGACATTGTACTGGTGACACAGACCACATTTCCACCTCTTGGGAATGAAGGCAATGCATTTTACCTCAAACACCCCTATGGTAAACACAAATGCATGTGGAAGTTAATTGTTTTGGGGAGTGTTAATGAATAAAGACTTAGAAGTAGCAAGTACAGCATAGAAAGGTCATCCTTTTTTGAAACATATTGAAAAGAAGCAAAGCCTCCCTAGGATACTAGAAATGAAAGGTTTACTTAAAAGGAACTCTGCACTAATTCTGCTAATAATAAATAACATGGTAGGAGTCCTTATAACACATCTGCCATACAGAAGGAAATCAACACTAGAAGTAAGTCTTAGTAGACTCTGAAAGCAGAGATAGTTAGGCTCAATCGGAATACAAGCTGTTACCCTCTTAGGCAATTTAACCATATGGTTTCACTCGTTCCTGAAGTTATATTTTAAAAGAGGTTCACAACCTCGTCACTATTGACACTTTAGACTGGATAGTTCTTGCTGTGGGAGACTGTCCTGTGAATCGTAGATTGTAGTAGTATTCCTGTCTTCTACCTACCAGATG
This sequence comes from Mustela nivalis, assembly GCF_964662115.1. Classification (NCBI taxonomy): domain Eukaryota; kingdom Metazoa; phylum Chordata; class Mammalia; order Carnivora; family Mustelidae; genus Mustela; species Mustela nivalis. Next base: position 109,689,118 of record NC_139024.1, on the reverse strand, counting down.
CCAGAGGTACACACAGCCCTGTCACGACAACCAAAAATGTCTCCAGAAATTGCCCATGTCCTCTGAGATGCAAAGTTACCCCCACTTGTGACCCACTGGAAGGAACCTGAAGTTATCAAAATTTCACACACCCTATTTTTATGTAGACATTTCAATTACTTAAAAGATTCCCAAACCACAGTTCTCAGAGAGACCATTGGCACTGATGATGTTTTCACTGAAATGAGATAAAATAAGAAAAAATAAAGACAACATAGTGACTTTCATCATTTGAAAATGTTCTTTGTAATTTTTAATTACATTTTTAAAAGTCACCATTTTGTGTGAAAAGTGTCCTTTCTATTATGTCCTTACGGTAATAATGTGCCATCTTATTTGGACTTTTTTTTTCTAGTAAAGTAAGAAGTTGAACGCCATCCGTTGGTAGCCCATAACATCCCAAGTTAATACAGAGTAATTGTGAGTGTATATTTTCTACTGTAGATTCATTCAATCTCAAAAAATTCTTTTGCTGGCCTCATAGAGTCCCAAGTTAATAATACTTGCACTAGGTGGTTTGTTTCAGTTGTTATGCTTGTACTCAAAGTAGTAAAACTCAGGAGGCTGCACTCTTACTTGAAAGTTTTACGTGAGTGTGTGTGTGTGTGTGTGTGTGTGTGTGTGTGAAGTAAGATAAAGGACTGGAAAACAACTGATAAAGTTGGGGTAGTTTATTCAAGTCAGAAGTCATTCAATGGGTAGTTAAGAAAATAACCTATTTTACACAAATGATCTAAATTCAAATATGTAAATGAAGCCATTGAATATCTGGTTTTAATGCTAACATAATTATATTTTTACTTTTTCTTTTTATATGGATTCCTACAACTGTCACATTTAAAATAACTCATAACTGGGTGGCTCAGTCCAAGCAACTGACTTTTGAATTTGGCTCAGGTCACGATCTCAGGGTTACGAGATGGAGCTCCACACTGAGTGTGGAGCCTGCTGAAGATTCTCTCTCTTGGGGCACCTGGGTGGCTCAGTCCATTAAGCATCTGCCTTAGGCTCAGGTCATGATCCCAGGGTTCTAGGATGGAGCCCTGAGTTGGGCTTCCTGCTCAGCGGGGAGTCTGCTTCTCCAATTCCATCTTCCCTCTGCCCCTCCCCTGCTTGTGTTTTCTCTCACGCACTCTCTCTCTCTTAAAAAAATTAATAAAATCTTTTTAAAAATCCCATAAATTAAAGTTTTTTATCTGTTTTCTAGGGTCTTTTGAGGAAAGACTATAATTTTTTAACTATGGTGAATATACTTGTATATTAAAATAATTTTAGGAAACACTTCCAAAGTGCTTGGTATATACAGATTTTTCTAACATCTGCAGCAGCCTACAGTATGTGTGTGTATACACACACACACACACACATACATACACACACAAAATCATTATTTTGTAATGAAATGGTTCCAACATGCAGCCTTAACTAAAGCATGTGGTGATATTAGAGATGGCTTTGGAACTTGGAATTACTTTTGCTAGTGTAGAGAAAAGTTGTATCTATTGAGGCAAGTTGTCTTAAGCCTACAGACATGATTGGTTAGGTATACATTTAACTACGCAGGAAATGTTTCTCATTTAATAATTTCAGAGATCTCAAAAAATACAATGTGCTTTCAGCAAAAGATTAATTCATCCTATGATCTAGTAATTATTTTTGAAAAGTACTTTCTTTAAGTGAGTCATTTGGTTTAAAACATTCATTTGGAATGTTTAATCCATAGATTGATTTGTATTATTCTTATTAAGCTGATCATCGTGTATAGTTTAAGCTGAATTCCAGATATTCTAATCTCATAATGTAGTAAGTGGCATCAACATGACCTATCATTAAAAATTATTAAACATCCCCAAAGATAAAATGAAACAGAATGTGATATTTATCTCTCATTGCCAGTTATAGCTTTTAAGGTAAAATCACTTTCTTAGTGTCCTCTTTTATTCTAACACCATAGGACACCTGGGTCAGCTTCTAGTATTTATATACAGCAAGAGTTCAAATAGCTAACTCACAGAGAGAATGTGATTTCACTTTCTTTCAGACTCCATGCAAATTCCACTTGGACTCCTGAGAGACCTTGAGGTTCACTAAACATTTCATTTGAAATGTACTGTGTAGTGTGGTTAAAACACAGGAGAGCAAAACATTTGGGTGCCTGAACTGGTCCCTGAGATTAAATGAGGCACTTATGGAGGTCAGAAAGTTGAAGTTGAGATTTAATGTATTCGAGCAGGATGCACCAATGATTTTTAAAACTGGATAACAGGTATGAGAGCAGGGTCATGAGTAGAAATGATCTGAGCTAAGATTTTTATAAAGAAGAAAGGTAAACACAAAGTATAAACAAAATTACATGGCTTGGGCTTAGGAAAATATCACATTTTAAGTTTAAAAAGCTAAGAACCCAAGGACTTTTTAAAAATAAGGCAACAGGAGAGCTAATAGTCAGAGTTTTAAAAAATTGTAACTAGTCTAGTGGCATCAAATAGTTAACATAATTGTTAATGCTTCTTTTACTTTCAAGGAAAATCTGAATGTGCATAATAGACACATATAATAACTGGTGAATTTAATAGGTAATAACAAGGAAAGGTAAGAAATCCTCTTTCTTGAACAGAATACAGTTGTTTCTAATTAAAGCAAGCTCTCATAACTTTGAGACTTGGGTTGGTTTTACATCCTGATTCAAGGCACAATCACATAAAAATGGTAAATTAAATTTTAAACTTTTGACTATTAACAGTTTGTAGTGAAAAATTAGGAAACCTAAAATATTCAATTATAACCTAAAGGGGCTTCTGGACTTTCTCATATTGGAAACACTTCAACTGGAGTCTTTAAAATTTTCCAGAAAGAAATGGAAAGCTCTACTAAAAAATGCAGTGTGAGTCACAGAGAAATCTGCGACAGAAGAATGAATACGGTGCTGATTTTAATTGTCTTTAAAGGTGTTCTAGATGCCCTGATCTTTATATGAGATCACTGTTCATTATTTATATCTGCCCTGTGTGTATGCCGTCTTAACAAAGAAATAATAAAAACTAATGTGATATAGAACATGTATAAAGAAAAAAACAATATGCAGTATAATGGTACAAACAAGCACCTGTGTGTGCATGTGTGTGTGTGTGTGTGTGTGTGTGTGTGATACCATCCTATGATATTGAAGCAATGAATTGCAATAAGCGTCTCTATTTGCCCAGTTCCGGAAACCACTTTGTGATTGCTGTGTAAGCTAAATCTTTCATATGACCAGAACTCATGGACTAAAAAGTAAAAAGAAAGGAAGGAAGGAAGGAAGGAAGGAAGGAAGGAAGGAAGGAAGAAAGAAAGAGAGAGAGAGAATGGAAGGAAGAAAGGAGGGAGGGAAGGAAGGAGAAGAAGGAAGAAAAATCCCCCAATACTGCACTTTGTTCTAGACAGACAAATTATTAAAACATCTAGGCAAACTGAAAAATCTTACTGCTAAACCAAATTTTCTTAGCCTGGACTTTAAGATTTTTCACAAACCAGTGTTCCTTGCCTGACTAGCCTACTTATCATTATTTTCAATATGTTGGTTATGCCTTTGAGGTAACTGACTCTCTCTCCTCCGTGGAAAAGCTGCTGTCAACCATGCCTCTGAGGTCCTGTCTACTTGTAGATGATCTTTCACAAAATCCTTAACTCTTCTCTGCTGAAAGCCTTCCATGATCAATTATTACAATCAGGACTTGCAAAACTGATTCAGTAACTCTACGGCCCTTCTATTTATTCTTGTCTTTTAATCCAGATTCTTCTTGAATGTTAGAAGAGCCTGCTGACATAGTAGGTGTCACATGTGAAAAGGAAGCTACAGAAAATCATAAGGCCATTCAAAAACACTGGGTTTATTAATTCTGACTTGAACTATTTAGAACAAAGGAACCACGCGCAGGAGGGAGGGAATTAATGAAGCCTTCCAGAGCCTTAAAAAGTCCTAAAGCATAAAGGTCACCCTGATGTCATCTAAAAAGTCCATAGCATTGGTTTTCTTCACGTTGCGTAAGTCAGAGATAGCTTGAGAACAGCATTTGAATCTTAAAATGTTCTAAATAAGTTTTCCACCTTAGATAGGATTGATCTAGGTATTGGTGGTTTCTCAGCAAATGGGAAGGCATCCCAATATAGCCACAATCTCACAAAATCTGAGATTTAGACTTTTTATCTTATATAAACTAATCCATTTAAAAATTTTTAATGTTATATTCTATGCAGATAGTCAACCATGAGTATTTGAATGAAACATAAGAAAGGAAGTATATTTTGATGGAGTAATGAAAGCAAACACCTGGTAACCACAGTTACACAGAATGAAATACAGATTTTGGTATCGGCTGAATAAATCAATCTTCCTCTTCTGGGTGCCCATTTAATTTGCATGTATGTATCCAAAGGCTAAATATTAATTAGTCTACTGTTAGTGCTCAATCAGAAAGTAGTTTGACTGAATAAATATCACTACCAGCAACTTTGTTAATAAACAGTAACCACTAATAAGTGAATAGTTTTGAAAAGAATACCATCTTTAATCATTTCAACAATTAGTAAGTCGGAGCATGAGAGAGTCATCAAAATTACCTTCCAAAATAGAGGAAAAGGCCACATAGACAGGGTGTTGCATAGACCCACACCTGGCCCACCTGAGTCATTCTTGACTCTTCTCCCTCTCTCTCTGCTCTACAGTTTGGGTCACCAAACTCTGTTGGTTTTTGCTCACAGACAGCTCTCTGGTCTGTCTATACCTCTTCATCCCACTTCCACTGTCTACATTCCTTACTGTCTGGTCTGGATTCCTGTAGGAGCCTCTGAAGAGGCCTCTGGCCCACAGTAATGACCCCACTGGTTCCATTTCTGTCTCCATTACTATTGACATTTAAAAAAAAAATGTGTTTCTTTGTACACGTCTCTGATTTACACAATTTCTGTGCTCTCCATAACTTTTAAGAAGAAGCCTCAGTGCTAGAGCAAGGCAAACCAGCTCTTCTCTCTCTGGCCCTGACTCCCTTTCATTCTTGGAGGTCCCTCCTCCAAGCTTAGGCTGCAAGCATTCTCAGCAAGGTAGTTACTTTAACCCCTTCCATACTGTCATACTTGCTGCTAATTCTGTTTAGGGAACTTCCTCCCTCTGCTCCCCAACCACCCACCAACACTCCCCTGTCTGTCTAACGGCCAAAAACCTTCAGGAATCAATGCAGACACCATCTCTTCTGAGACCTTCTCTGGAGCACCTAGTCTGACAGGTTCTGCTTTATATGCATTCTTTCACTTAGCAGCTACACTCACATAGTCACTTCTCTGTTTTCACCACTAATTGTAACTTCTTTTTTTTTTTTTTTTTTTTTTAAGATTTCACTTATTTATTTGTCAGAGAAAGAGGGAGGGAGAGAGAGAGCACAAGGAAAGGCTGCTGCAGGCAGAGGGAGAAGGATGCTCCCTGCTGAGCAGGGAGCCCAGTGCAGGACTCAGTCCAGGACCCTGAGATCATGACCTAAACCAAAGGCAGACGCTCAACCCACTAAGCCACCCAGGTATCCCTAATTGTAACTTCTTTACAGTAGGGTCTGTGTTTATTAATTCATAGGTTCTCCGGTGCCTGGAATAGTGACTCGCACACCAAACATATTTCATATATGTGGGTTGCAAGCATCAGCAACAGATCAAACTCCAAAGACTTTTCTTGATCATTTACTATGCAAAGAGAGATATGAGTTTGGGATGGAGTTAGAGATGGGTGGAGAAGTAAATAAAATTGAGACTCTTTCCCTAAGGAGTTCATCATCTATTTGGCTAAAAAAGTAAATTCATGAAAAGTTCCTTAGAAAGAGTACTTCAAATAAACAATTCAATAAGCATGTAAGATATGGGATCAGCTTTAATGATTCTATCTCTTTCCAGAATGAACACTGGAGCCAATATAAAGGGCTGGATGTTCCTGAAGTTCATTAAGGTAAGTCAATGATCTTGAAAAAAGATAGACTAGGACTTGAAACTCCAGCCTATAATGATGGCTTCAGAATTTAAATAGGAGTTCTTTTTTAAGGCGAATGGGACTTGAGGATCTTTGTTAGCAAAGGAGAAAAGCCTGTGGGGAGGGCAAAAATGAAGATATGGGAAGAGAGGGTATAACTGCTAGACCTCTGAAGTCCTGGGAGATGCTAGACAAAAGGAATCCAGGGCTCAGGAGAGGAGGCCATGCCCACAGGCTGCTTAAAGAGAAATTGGCTCCAGACAGAAACTTAATCATATGTAAAAGGTACCTTTTTCACAGTTTTCTAATCTTGTCCAAAAATACTCTAAACCTAACTTGATGATTCTTTTATTTAAAATTAATGGGAGATATGGAAGGCTTATTTTTTCACATCTTTTTATGTCTAGAATTAAACTATTACGTTAACTTAATTAAATTTCAGGAAATTTTCCTCTCCCTGGTAGTAAGAAAACAGGAAATACGTTTTATAATACTGTTGAGCTAATTTCCTCTATGATATTCGTTGTGAGCGGAGCAAACATTGAGTACTAAATTACCTTTTCCAGACAATTAGGGTACTATGTCTTTCGCTGCATAGATAAGTTGCTAATTAACCTGCCCTCTCCAGCTAGCTCAGTTAGAGCCCTTTGCTGACAAAGAGCACAGGCTTAATCTTCAAGTGGTTGAGCAGGCTTTATTTGACTTTGTGGTTCCGTCTCTCACATTTCCCCTAGAGACGGCAGGCAAGTTCCCTATCTTGCTCACTAGTTGTGTCCTCCAGTATTTGACAAGTGCTCGACACATGGTAGGTGCCCAATGAATAGTTCTTGAATAAATGGATGCATGAATGTATTAGAGAAATAACTGAATAATTTAGCAAATCAGTGAATGAATGAATGGGTGTTATGCCCCATCCACCAAGGTTGCTATTTACCTGATTAGTCTAAGGAAATTCACAAGTAATGGAAAACATGGCCATAGTGTACTTCTATCCAAAGAAAGGTCTGTCCAGAGACATCACTCATCACTTTGGTATGTATAAAAGCTCACATGACAGTCCACTGTCACTCTGATCAGGGTTCCTAATAGGCCCCAAAAAGCTTTGGACCCAGAGGTACTGAAGATGTTCATGATTTCATAGTCCATGGACTTAACTGGAGGAGTGATCTAACAAGTGTTTAAAAGTATATGTAAAACTAACTTGATAGACTCAGTTTGGCTATTTGATTTTGCACCTAGATAACAGAAATCTAGAAAATGGAAAGCTGTTTTTTTTCTTCAAAGATTTTTATTTATTTATTTGATAGACAGAGATCACAAGTAGGCAGAGAGGCAGGCAGAGAGAGAGGAAGGGAAGCAGGCTTCCCACTGAGCAGAGACCCCGATGCAGGGCTCAATCCCAGGATCACAGGACCCTGGGATCATGACCTGAGCTGAAGCAGAGGCTTTAACCCACTGAGCCACCCAACTGCCCCTAGAAAATGAAAAGTTTTAAGGGTACCTGAATAGTGGTTCTCAAACTTACTGTGTGTGAAACGCACCAAAGAAGTTTAATCTGCTAAAAGATGCGGTTCTTACACAGCCCCCAGATCGAGTAGATTGGAGTTGGAGAAAAAAAATCTGCATTTTTGGTAAGCTGCCCTATATTAGTAGTTCTAACCCAGGAAGAATTTTGCCCTTGCCCATCCTTGGGGACACTTGCTGATATCTGGAGATACTTCTGCTTGCTCCAGCAAAGAAGGAATGTAGTGCCGCCGATATCCAGTGGGCAGAGGCTAGTGATGCTGCTAAATATTCTGTGGTGCCCAGGTTGAAAGACGCAGTCCGTTGGTGGGGAGAGAATGCTCTAGGGCAGCTAGACGATCTCAGCCTGGACCACACCCATGAGACAGATGTGAGGAGGTGAAGTACAGCCAGGAAAGATTTAGATTAAGTGAGCAGGACTGGAAAATGGTTCTTCCCTTAACGGCAAATTCCTTTACCAGGAGCACTCACTCTGCAAGAACGCTGGATAAATGAGGTGTCAGGGAATCGCTGATTTAGTTAGCCCTAACAATAGCGGCTCGGAAGAGTTCCTGATGTTCCTGGGTGTACTGCAAGGGGGGGAGACTAGCTCCGGAAAAGAAATAATGTAAATGTTCACTCATTTAACAAATATTCCTTTTAATATGTAATCATTGACTAATTGACATATATCAGGGGAAAAAACTGAAATAGTATACCTTTATGAGGTTAATGATTATGCCTATGTTCAGAATAAGTCTCAATAAATATCTTGTGTTAACAGTTTTTGACAAGTTTAATTACAGTTTGAAATGATTCCTGTCCTGCTGACATCCTACAACACTATTAAATAAAAAAATACTATTGTCTACTTTCAATAATAGAACTCTGTAAACGAATTTAATGAGCATTTTCAGTATCTGAAAACAATATAATACTTGCTCTTTAGTGCTTCAAAGAATTTCTACTAATTAACCCTTTATCTCCTTAAAATGAAATTATCACTCCCTACCATTTCAAGACAATTATAAGCCTCCTTTTCTGAACCTCTAATATCAACATATAAAAATCACTTCTTTCACCAACTGTGGTTGATTTACCCTTTGGTAGAACAAATTAAGAACTTATCAGTAATTATGAAAATAATTTCCTTCTTTTATTAAAATACTTTGCAGTCCCTGCAGCTTAGCACATTATTATTCTGGGTGGCGTAGGTGTTTTGAAAGGCAGTGTGAAAATAAGAGCTTGAATTATGAATTCCTCCCATGAACGCTGAATCATTTTATATTTTCTGTGGCAAAAAGAACTTACTTCTCTCTTCAAGGGAAAAAAAAAAAAGGAACAAGAACATTTTAACTTCCAGGAACATATAAGTTTGCTGTATGGTATGCATTGCACTAAATAACCTATCAACACTAAAATAGCAATTTATTATTTATTTATTTATTATTAATTAATTAATTATTTATGTGCATATATGTATGTACATATGTGTGTATACAATGTGTATATATATACATATATAAATACATATATAAAACTTACAATTTTGTGCAACATATCTCTATAGACAAGGAAATAACCCATATAAATTAACTATAAAATGGAACACTTCTTTCAATTTTAATTCAGTACTTATTAAATACCTACACTGCTCCAGGAACTGTGTTAGGTGCTGGAAAAAATAGATAGGGAGTCAGACAACAAGGGAATTCACAGAGATACAGGGAGGAGGAGAGCCTCCCTGAAGAAACCAACGGCATCCAGTACAATCTATTGTTTTGCCTGAAACTGGAGAATATATATCTCCTTATACTTACTTTTTGAAGGGGATCTTACATGTTGGCTTCTTGGGATCTATACTCAGATCAGGCTGAAAAAACCTATCAACACAGGGCCTACACTGAGCTGAGGTATAAATGTCTTTTATTATTCAAAGGATAGCTGTTTATCTGTGACATAGACTCGAGGATGGTCTGAGGTCATTCCAAACAAAGGGGTTTATATTTCTTTTACCTGCAGCATGGGCTAGTTATGTCTCAAGTTATTTTCCAGTTTTCTCTATCTATATCTTTTGCATAATTTCTTTTGATTTCCAGCATTGGTTTAGTATGCAATGCTGTTTGGATAATCATGCTTCCACACGCTTCTAACATAGGAGAGGCAGATGACAATGAATTTAGGACAGGGATGGTAAACTTTTACCCTCTAAATCTCAGCTATCTTGTCCTGAGACTTGAAGTTGACCAAAATTAAAGAAAATAAATGAGATTCCCTTTTTAGGTAGAAGATATGGATGTGATTTAGGCTTCTTCTCTGGCTTTTTTTTTTAAAATATTTTATTTATTTACTTGACAAAAAGAGGGAGAGAGAGATCATACGCAGGCAGAAAGGCAGGCGGAAAAAGGGGGGAAGCAGGCTCCCTCTTGAATAGAGAGCCCGATGTGGGGCTCGATTCCAGAACCCTAAAATCATGACCTGAGCTGAAGGCAGAGGCTTAACCCACTCAGCTACCCAGGCACCCCTGACTTCTCTGGCTTTAATTTTAGTCTAGGCTCAAGCCATAAGATGTAAAGTATCCATATATGTGCCCAATTCCCAAAGAAGCTGAGTAGTTGTAAACTTGGGTACGTAGTACTTTTGTTGGACTGAATTCTGAAGTGACCCAGCACATTATACAACTATGTTTCTAACAAAATAGCTCAGACTGTGTGCAAAGTATTCCTTGCAGACCAGAACAGTGAACCAGGGGAGGGGTCTTGCTGGGTGAATAAAATTTCAGAATCTACTTAGTTGGATGTACATTTCAAGAACACAGGCATCCACACAGCCATTCCTGACAGCTGCCACTGGGATGCTCAGGAGAATTTCACATACATCCTATTGGAAGATTTTCTTCAGTGCTACTCTCACTTCCTTCCTCCTTCTTTCCATCAGCTACTAATGCTGGTGAAAATTCAGGGCAATGAAACTTGACCAATTCTTGCCAAAACCCAGTTCTACAAATAGCATTAAAAAGAAGTCACATAATACCAGTACACACTAAAAGAGCTGCTGGTAGGAAGTAGAAAGAACAGCCAGACAATCTTTTGTAACTTAGGTATTGGCAAATATAGTGTTTTAGTTTTATATTGAAGATATTAATCTATTTTAGTGCAGATTTCCAACTTTACTTCTTTTTTATAGACAATATTTATACATATTTTAAAATGACTTCTATTGTTTTCAATCTTCACAAAATAATGTCATCTGCAATGAGAACTCAATTTGACTCTAAATATAATTTGTAAGATATAGTGGTTATAGTTATTAGTTGATTTATACCTCCCAAGTATACTTACCTATGTCCATTATATCAAGCAAATAAAACTATTAAAGAGTAGGCTTAATTTTTTAAGTCAGAATCATTTCTAATCCTACAACCATTTTTATTCCATTGCTTTTCCTCAGTGGACTCTATAGTTAAATCTATAACTTACATCTTTATTACTAAACTTGAAGTAATTTTCTTCCCATTGACCTCAAGCTTACTAATGCTCATTCAAATCTATATTTTAAATAATTTGCAAGGGAATATTAGTAGGGTTTAAGAGATATTTACAAATGCCTAGTGAATTGCTTGGTTAACCGTGCTTAAGGAAAGACAACATTTACTACTTTTCCTTAATGGTTGAATATCTCTAACACCAAAGCTATGTATAGTTATTAACTATGGTACAAGTGAGCATTTTTGAGGCATTAAAAAAAGAGGAGGAAATAGAAAAATAAATATTAAGGAAAACTTCCAGATTGTTGTTTATGGTATACATAAGTAGGGGGAGTTTTTAACCTGAGTCACTGAAAGAATTGAAAAATTATAGTTCTAAAATTATCTAATACATATCCTCAGTAATTCAAACCTGGATCTTTTCTGAAATAGAACCACAGACATTAGGAAATTAAGAAAGGTTCAGCAAGGGCCTATCCTCACCAGCCCGTTCCAGGTTGCTCCTATTAATACTTATACCCATTAATATTTTAACAACATAATTTTAAAAATCTCATCAAAAAGATCTCTTGGAATCATCCCAAGGCCCCTAAGAACAGTATAAATTATGTTGGATGAATTCCCAGTTTTGCTTTTATTTATTTTAAAACCATTTAGTTTAAGTAAATACTGTGAAAGCTAACCTCAATGCCTTTATGAGGATGAGGAGGAAAAAGGGGGCGACATGGGGCAAGGTTTCTATCATGCATAAATCCCAATGAGGGCTTCCTATGGCACTTAGGAGACACTTGGTCAGCAGCTTTTGGCCTTTTTTATCCTTTTCATACTCAAGGTACTTGACACTTTAAAAAATTACTTTTCCACCAAATTTTCAATAAGAATAAGTTAAAAGACTGTCAGATATTCAGGATAATACTACTGGAACATCAATAAATCTTAAGATACCACTGACTATACGAAGAACCACTGTTTAATGAGTTTAAATGGAAAAAATCGTTGCTAACTAATCTGTGATGATACTTTACTGCCACGAAGAATTATTATTTATATGTATTAAAAATCTCCTTTTGATACAAAAGAAATTATTTTTCCAGATACATGAGGCCATTATTCAGGTAAGAGAATATGAATAGCCATCTTTCCCTGTTAGAATTTCCCACTACTAGGGGTGCTTGTGTGGCTCAGTTGGTTAAGAGTCTGGCTTTTGATTTTGGCTTAAGTCACGATCTTGGGGGCCTAGGATTCAGCACCATGTTTGGCTCTCTGGTCAGCCAGAAGTTCGCTTGAGGATTCTCTCTCATGCTCTCCCTTTGTCCCTACCCCAGCTCACACATGAGCATGCACGTGCACACACTTGCTCAAATAAATCCTAAAAAAAAAAAAAAAAAAAAAAAAAAAAAATCTCCCACTAATCAACCAACCATGCTCCACAGCATTGATTGGTGTTTTTTATTTTTTTAAAGATTTATTTATTGGCGGGGAAGGGCAGAGGAGAAGGAGAGAGGGAGAATCTCTAGCAGACTCCCTGCTGAGCATGGAGCCCAGTTTGGGGCTCCATCTCACCACCCTGAGATCATAACCTGAGCCAAAATCAAGGGTCGGTTGCTTAACTGACAGAGCCACCAGGCCCCCCTAACTGATGTTTTTAAAAACATCTGCCATGTTTTAGTCACTGCCAAGTTTATTGGAGCTGTTCTTCTGTTGATCTTCATGACCATCACGTGTAATAGGTAATATTATGACCATTTTGAATTTAAGAAATCTAGATCTTAGAGTGATTAGATACATTGGAGTTACTTTTATTATCACATTTTTTCTGTCTTACTGATTAAAAAGTTGAAGCTAATTTTCAGTTTCATATCCTCACATAAGCAGACAACCCTGATGACAAATTGAAAGCTCTTACTTCTTACAGTATTTTCATTGAAATATAAAGAAGAATATTGTACCATATTATTCCTCCAAAATCTGTGGACTTTCCAGATTATTATTTATCTGGTAAGTAATTATCTCTAGAAAATTATAAACCTAAATATCATTGGTAAAATTTTGGATTTAGAAATATCTACGAATAAGGTGAATGAATTTTAATTTCTGAATTCTAAGAGCATGTAGAAAATTAATGTTAAAGAACAGACTGCCTCTTCATTTTTTTAATAAACATGTTTTTTTATTTAAAAAACATTTTCCTTTTATATAGTATGAATATCTTTAGGTTAGAATTTTTAGTTGTTTCAGTTTCAGAAAATATTTAACTTTCATAGTTCGTGTCTAACATTTCTCTAGGCATTATACAATCTAATTGGATAGGTGGGATAATGACTACTGTGGGGCCAGAGGAACAGACATTTCATTTTATTTTTTTATTTTTTTAAATTAATTTATTTATTTTCAGAAAAACAGTATTCATTATTTTTTCACCACATCCAGTGCTCCATGCAATCCATGCCCTCTCTAATACCCACCACCTGGTACCCCAACCTCCCACCCCCCCGCCACTTCAAACCCTTCAGATTGTTTTTCAGAGTCCATAGTCTCTCATGATTCACCTCCCCTTCCAATTTACCCCAACTTCCTTCTCCTCTCTAACTCCCCTTGCCCTCCATGGTATTTGTTATGCTCCACAAATAAGTGAAACCATATGATAATTGACTCTCTCTGCTTGACTTTTTTCATTCAGCATAATCTCTCCCAGTCCCGTCCATGTTGCTACAAAAGTTGGGTACTCATCCTTTCTGATGGAGGCATAATACTCCATAGTGTATATGGACCACATCTTCCTTATCCATTCGTCCGTTGAAGGGCATCTTGGTTCTTTCCATAGTTTGGCGACCGTGGCCATTGCTGCTATAAACATTGAGGTACAGATGGCCCTTCTTTTCACTACATCTGTATCCTTGGGGTAAATACCCAGGAGTGCAATTGCAGGGTCATAGGGAAGTTCTATTTTTAATTTCTTGAGGAATCTCCACACTGTTCTCCAAAGAGGCTGCACCAAGTTGCATTCCCACCAACAGTGTAAGAGGGTTCCCCTTTCTCCACATCCTCTCCAACACATGTTGTTTCCTGTTTTGTTAATTTTGGCCATTCTAACTGGTGTAAGGTGATATCTCAATGTGGTTTTAATTTGAATCTCCCTGAGGGCTAGTGATGATGAACATTTTTTCATGTGTCTGATAGCCATTTTAGATATTAGACAGAATATAGATGAATATGGATTGCCAAACACTTAAGGAAAGCTAACTGGAATGGGAAGAGAACTCTATTACCAAATGTAGGTAGCATAGGAAAGAACTTGATCAAACATGAAAAAAAAAAAAAAAACAGAAATGGATACTGAAGTGACACCATGCACATTTTGGGCACCTGATAAGTAAATGTTGAATAAATGAATGATGGCACCTGGGATAAGTCAATCAAAGGAGTACAAATAAATCAGTTGAATTAAATGGCATTCCCTATTTTCTATCTTGATCAACTGCCTTCCCATGAAACTTTTACCTTTCAACACCCTATATAATTTATTTATCTTTGATGTTTATGTTCTTATGACTCTCCCTGCATTCCTCCTCCATGTATGCTCCGTAAGTCAGGTATTTTTGTCTGTTCACTACTATATGTGCCAGGTATCTTGAATAGAAAAACAACAGGTTCTTAAGAATTAATGAATTCTTGAGAATGATTGAATTAATGAATTTACAGAGATCTATTTGCAAATCTTATTGGCAAGCACAGCAGAATTTACAAAGATAAATGTGACACACTCTCAGTTACCAAGGTATTTAAATCTAGAAAGGAATATCAAATTACTAAAACATAAGGCTGAAAACATAAGGGTTATCAAAGTTATAGACATAAAATATGGTATGGCAGTGCTTCTCAAGAGATATGCTATAGGTATTGTGAGCTGTTCAGGAATTACAGTTGTGAGAAGATACTGATTTAGATTTCCTGTTTTTAGCAATAAGTTATTTTTTTTTCAGGTTAGTCCTCGCATTTGAATACTGGTAGAATTGCTGAAATACATCGTCAATCCAGGTCACCTCTAGACTGAATTTATTTTAAGGGATGTGGGGGTGGTAATATCACCGAGTGGTCAGAAGAGCAAATAACAAATTATCTTTGGAAGAACATACCTTCATATCAGGCATCAAAGATTCCTCACAAATAATACATTAAGGAAAATAAGCATGACCTAACTTAGTAAACTAGGATACAAGGTACTATAAGTGAGAATTAAGAGAAACAAAAGGAGCAAAAACAGACTTGTAAAAATTTCAAATATAGGAATTATCGGCCACAAATTATAAAACAATTGTGCTTACTAAGTTGAAATAAATAAAACATAAGCTTGAAAATGCCTGCAGGGACGCCTGGGTGGCTCAGTTGGTTAAGCAGCTGCCTTCAGCTCAGGTCATGATCCCAGCATCCTGGGATCAAGTCCCACATCGGGCTCCTTGCTCGGCAGGGAGCCTGCTTCTCCCTCTGCCTCTGCCAGCCATTCTGTCTGCCTGTGCTCGCTCGCTCTCCCTCTCTCTCTCTCTCTGACAAAAAAATAAAATCTTTAAAAAAAAAAGAAAAAGAAAAAAGAAAATGCCTGCAAAAATTAGGAAACTCCAAGAAGTGATCTAATAGATTTAAAAACTATATAAAAGAAACTCTAGAGATGAAAATTGACAACTTAAAATCAAAACTTTACAAATAATTAAATAACAGGTTAGAAAAAATAAAGAGAGAAATACTGAACTGAAGGTTAAAAAATAATTTTGTAACTAAGAGGGGAAAAAAAGCAGAAGATCTGAAAGAGGGTTTGTGATACCAGAAGAATACAAAACAATGTTCTTTAGAGTTCCGGATGAATATGAGACAAATTATAGGTGAGTCTATATTTGGAAAAATAATGATTGAGAATTTTTCATAACTAATGGAGATATTGATCCTCTCTACCCTTGGGACAACCTACCTTGTTTCTGCTTCAAACATTTTTATTCATTTACCCCAATGTGCTTTAAAATTATTTTCTATGTATACCAGGACATAGAAAATGCTGGAAAACAATGTTTTGGATAGGTGTTAACAATCTTCTTCCACTGAGAACCAGATAGCAAATATTGAAAAATTTGTGGGCCATATGGTTTCTGTTGCAATGACTCAACACCATAGTTGTAGGACAAAAGCAGTCACAAACAGTACGTAAACAGATAGATGTTACTGTTTTCCAATAAAACTTTATTTACAAAAACAGATATCAGTCTGCATTTGTTCCACAGTCTGTAGGCTACAGTTTCCTAACCCTTACTTTAGAGGATCAAGGCATGGATTACAATAAAAAACATGTGGTTCCATTTTCCTCCCAATACATTGTTGAAGGCATAATGCAATGTTTCTTGAACTTTATTGCTCACACTATTGGACATACTGAGTTGGTAATAATATTAGAGGTACATACCTAGACTATATCAGTTAAAAAGGGACTACTTATATACTAACAAAAGCAAAAAATACCTCAGGAAACTTAATTCAATACCATAAGACCTATTATGAAATTCAAAACATTCTGAAGAAAATTTAAAACATTTTATTTTATTATTTTTTTAGGATTTATTTATTTGAGAGAAAGAAATACAGAAAGAGAGACAAATTACGCAAGGGCGGGGGGGGGGTGATGGGCAGACAGAGGGAGAGGGACAGAGAGAATCCCAAGCAGACTCCCAGCTGAACATGGAGCCCGACATAGGGCTTGATCCCAGGACCATGAGATCCTAACCTGAATCCAAAACAAGAGTCAGACACTAACCAAAAGAGCTATCCAGTTCCCCCAAGAAGATTTAAAACATTTTCATGGGAGGAAAAAGAAATATTTTTCTGAAGAAAGCTAAAGCAAAGTCATTTTGAATTATAAAGGGCTTATGAGGCAATGTTCAACTGTGGATACCAGAAAACTTCAAAAAGTAATGTACAGTGTAAGACAGAAAAATAAAGAAAGTTCCATTTAGTTTCCTATCAATGAATTTTTAATTGTCTTGCTACTTTCTCAAAGTATTATGATTTTTCTATTAATTTTAGTACTTTTTCAAAAGCACAGTTATCTTGCAAACAAAAGCAACATTTTATCAGTGATATATCTGAAAACAAATAACTGTTACGAATTTGTGTGTGATTATTTTTGATCCATGATACAATATCTAAATTATTGGAAATTGGCCAATTTTAATTTACAATGACTTGTATTTTGATAACATAAAAGTTTAATATTCTTGTTTCTGTCAGTGTGAATATAATGAACGGAAATATAACGTATTAACATAGTTTTATATTATCTAAGAATTGATCACTGAACGGATAGTGGGAAATCCCACGGAACCCTGACATCTTAATTGGTTCTGCAGTTGGAGCCATATGGGCTCAGACTATGCCAATTAAGACAAAATTATAATAAATGCAGGTCAGAAATAGTTTTTTATTTCTTACCACTCTCACTACAGAAGGGCAAACATGACCTTAGACTGTCCAGTAAAAATGACCATGTTGCTACTGAGGACATACACTGGGCATATTGGAAATTGCATATAAGAAGGTTAATTTGGAAGACTGAACAGCCTATACGTAATATAATCATGTAATTTATTCCCAAAGTACTGACTACCATGATGTACTCAATTAGAGTTTAACATATTTTAAAGATTTATTTTATTTATTTGAGAGATAGAGTGTGTGTACATGCACATGTTCGGAGAAGGGCAGAGGGAGAGGCTCTCAAGCAGATTCCACTGAGTGAGGAGCCCCACACCAGGCTAGATCTCATGACCCTGAGATCATGACCTCAGCCTAGATCAAGAGTCCAACATGTAACTGACTGAATCACCCAGTCACCCCCCTTAAAGTATTTTGAACAGAGCAATCTATGCAATAAAAGTAATAACACTTTTTGAAGTTAAATAGTTTTAAAATCCTATGTCTGGTTACTTAACTCACTAAGAAATTCCAGAAATAGTGTTCTACTGGAATCATGGCTAGATGTATGCTGAATATTCTGAACACAGACTTCATTTTTTTCATTGCTAATCAAGAAAAGATTTCAGTTAGGTAATTGCAGGTCTGTAAAGGATGATTCTGTATATCATCTAAAACAATAGGACAGATGTAGTGAAAAGAAGGGCCATCTGTACTCCAATGTTTATAGCAGCAATGGCCACGGTTGCCAAACTGTGGAAAGAACCAAGATGCCCTTCAACCAACGAATGGATAAGGAAGATGTGGTCCATATACACTATGGAGTATTATGCCTCCATCAGAAAGGATGAATACCCAACTTTTGTAGCAACATGGACGGGACTGGAAGAGATTATGCTGAGTGAAATAAGTCAAGCAGAGAGAGTCAATTATCATATGGTTTCACTTATTTGAGGAGCATAACAAATAGCATGGGGGACAAGGGGAGTTAGAGAGGAGAAGGGAGTTGAGGGAAATTGGAAGGGGAGGTGAACCATGAGAGACTGTGGACTCTGAAAAACAATCTGAGGGTTTTGAAGGGGTAGGGGGTGGGAGGTTGGGGGAACCAGGTGGTGGGTATTGGAGAGGGCACGGATTGCATGGAGCACTGGGTGTGGGGAAAAAACAATGAATACTATTACACTGAAAATAAACTTTAAAAATTAAATAAATAAAAAAAAAAAACACAAACAGTAGGACCATCATATTATTGTTTTGCATAGATGTTCTTTGCCTACTTTCTTTTTTAACTCTTGTATAAATTAAGTCCCCAACAAGATCTCTCCCTTGTTCTTTTTGCTCCTTTCTAATAATTGTAAGGATATTGAGTTTTGTCCATATCAATTTGCTGAGTCTGACAGTGTGAATAGGGCCTTATGAAGGAGTTTTATCCTTTGGTTATCACATGGACAGGAAAGGTTGGTTACCCAGTGACAGTAATGCTTTGAGTAATTGTGGTGAACTCCTAAAAGCTAACAGAGCTTTTTTTTAAGTGTATGTCCCTGAAGTTATGACATCATTTCTCCATAATGGCATGAATATGTCAGTCGCCCAAAAAGCAAAGAAAATGATGCTGATACCTCGGCATGAGGCCAGAGTGTTAGTTTTATATTTTTAGGAATCATATTGTCAGGTATATGAAATGGTGACTACCAATATAAATGACTAAAGAGAGGGAAAAGTCCCGGCGATGAAGAAACAAGGGCAACAGAAGCAAAGGAGAGGAATCACCGCAATTCAGTTACTTGAGATCAAACAAGCGGTATCAGTCTCAATCAAAATGTGACTATTGATAAATCAATTCTAATTGTAGAAAAATAGGAAGCCCATTGAAAATTCTTGTTTTGGACCACAAGGGAGGCACATAAGTCATAAATGGATTGATAAAACTGTTTAGCAATAGTTACAAAATTATAATTGAAATTCACATGATTGACACTCTGAAACATTTTCTGAAAACAAACATGATCCTTCACAGACCTGACAGCATCAGATGGTGTTACTCAGACCCATGGAGAACGACCACAAGTTAATTAAAAGACCATAGATAATTTATGGGTTTTCCAGAAAATGATCTAATACACAAAATCGAACTTTAGAGTGTCCCAAAGAATGTGCAAATTATTATCTTAATGATAACTTTGTAAGCTATATTAAAAAGAAAACATTTAAACATTTAAAAAGAAACGCTTCTCCTAACCAAAAAAGCATTTCTGAGGTGAGGAAGTACTTTCAATTAATTGCATGGGTCACTCATAATGAAAATTTTCTGCATCCCGCCAATTAGTTAGCCAAAGCAAGATGAAAATATGTTTTGAAATTGTCTGAGACTATTGTACCCAATATCCTTGCTTGGGATTATCAGGGTAATTATAATTAGAAATAAAATTGACCATTTACAATGGACCTGAGTATTATACCAAGATGAAGCATTCTCCCTTTAAAACTTCTAATGTTAGATCTAATTGTTATGGAACTAATAAGATGAAACATAAATAGAAATAATTCTTAAAGAGAAACAGTACCTGAGAAAAATGCAAATATTGATTCTTGGGCAAAACTAACACAAGAATTGGGTTGAAGTACTTGTTGAATATATACTGTGTGCAGATGTCTTAGGCATTAAGAGTGCAGTGATGAATAAGAAAGATAAAGTATCTCTCTCATGGCATTTACTTCCTGGTGGAGGAGACAGACAATAAGCAAACAAGAATAAATAAGTAGGAATGCATGCTGTGAAGAATATAAAATTGGGTGATATACAGAGAATAAGAGAATAACACTTTCAACCGGATGGTCAGAGACAACCTCAAAAAGGGATGTACAAGGAGGTACACAGAAGCACAATACATTCCATTAAAAAAATTTAAAATCACCTCAATGCCATCAATATTAGGAATACTAGATCAATTATGATAGATTTATATAATGTAGTACATACAAGAAAGTGTAACATATGTAGTACAGTTTTAAAATTTCCACACTATATTGTGAAATTAAAAATTGATGATGCCAATGTTACATACTGTATGATAATATTTATGTAAAAATAGTATTAATTTTTATGGTTGCATACATATGTCAATGCGTGCATGGATACCTGAAATTACACATAACAAAATATAAGTAGAAGTGACCTTGGGGAGATGAGTGGATGTAGACACCCCAGTTGGTGATGATTAATGGGGACTTTTGCCTTAGCAGTTATTTTTTAAAATTTTATAAGTAAATGATACTCAGATAATAATTTTATAATAAAAATTAATTAAAAATTAAAAGTAGGGCAATTTGATGTTGCCAGAGGGGAGGGGGGTAAGAGGTGGACAAAATGAGCAAAGAGCGAAGGAGGTCAAAAGGTAGAAACTTTCAGTTACACAAAATTATACAGTAAACGTCATGGGGATATAATTTAGAGCATGGTGACTATAGTTAATACTGTGTCGCATAGTTGAATGTCGCTAACAGAGTAAAAAAAGTTCTCATCACAAGAAAAAGATATATAACTATGTGTATGGTGATGGATGTTAAGCAGACATACTGTGGGGATCATTTTGCAATACATACAAATATCGAATCATTGTGTTGTACACCCGAGACAATATAATGTTATATATCAATTGTAACTCAATGAAAAAGGTAAGACATTCTGATAACATAAACCAAAATTACATTTCAACTTTATTAATGCAGTCTTGAGAGCATTGTTTAAGTAAACTCTTTTCTGTATAAAAATTAGTAGCCATATCTCTTCACGACTAACTATACTTAGAGCACTTATACTCAAAGTTGAAATCACTGCATCGGTAAAGTTATTATGTCTATATATGACCATGATCAAAATAAAACAAATGTGAAAAAAATAAATAAAGTTGTCTTAACCTTCATTATTTAAAACTCACCCAGAAAAACAACTTAATGATAAAACACTCTGATAAAAAGTGTGATGGGACAGAAGTTCTGTCAGTTTTGATTACTTTTCAGGTACATCAAGGAAACATGAACTACACTGATCTCTTCAGATAATCTACTTTGAAAGGCGGATTACCACACTTCTGACTGAATAGTTTTCTTCAAGGACAACTTAAAAGTTGATTTTTGTAAAGCTAAGACATTGCGGTTTTGTTTGTTTGTTTTGTCATGGATAAGAGTGATGTTTTAGCAGATGTTGGAGAAAGAGTATGATTGATTCCCAAGATTAGCACTAACCTCAAACACCAATATCTCTCTCTCCATTAAACTTAAAAGCTTAGACCTTCTGTGAAAGGAAACCAAGAGAGTCACAAAATAGAGGAATGCTCTTTCTTCATAGTATTCCTTTAACAGTTCCAAGGGTCTTTAGGAAAAACTAACACTTCCCCTGTTTGTATTAACATGAAGCACATTAACCACTAAAAAGATAATAAAACTACATCAAAGTTGATTATTATTCACAAAGATATGCAAGTAGCTATAACCATGAGTTTAAGATGGCATATTTTTCCTAAGTAGAAAATATTCAATTAGATGTTTGTAGCATTTCATTCTTCCCTTGACTATACAACATACTAAACAGTGTGTCAGAATATACTACTCGAGTCTTCTCTGGCTAATGGTAGAGAGCAAAGCTTGCAAAGCTTTTACTACCATGGATTTCTGTATTGTGTTTCAAAAGAAACAAATAATGACATCTATGAGGACATCCAGTGCATGTCATCATCATGGTAATGTGGATTCTCCTTACGGCACTAAAATTCCTTGAAGAAGAGGATCCCTAGAATATCAGAATCTACAGCAAATAATATGCCCAACATTACTGATTCAGGAACCACATAAATACTGTAATGTAAACTATATCAGTATCCTAGAAATAATCACATCCAGTAGATATTTTCTTTACCTAGAATTCTAATTATGTCCTTTTTCTAGACTCTCCAGTACAGCTACTGGTGAGAGGCAAGTAGCATAGTAAAACCTCAGCTGTAGATTAGATTTAGGGTGAAGAACACTGGAGAAAATCTTAGAATACCTCGAACTCAACATCATGGTACCCTATCTGACAGCATCCACAGGGCAGTATTAGCCTTTGGGATTGATTGATATTTATCTCCCCTCCATGCAAAACAATACAAAACAAAACAGCTGTATAATCTGGAAATAAATGTACCTAAGTATTTAAAATGTAAGGGTCTAATTAACACTTAATCAGGAGTTTTCTGCTCTGTGAGACTATCCTTAAAATCCCATAGAATTACTAATAAGACTAAGATGATTTTGACAAGATATATTGCAATTTCCTGTACAAAGGAATGCATCGAAGAATTATTAATCCTTATTTATTGCAATGGTTTTCCTTTGTCTTCATGAATTCATAAAATATATGAATAAGAAAATTAAATGTCACTCAATGTTTTTATAACAAAACAATTTGGAAGAGCCATATAAATATCACATTACTCTGATAATAGATTCAAGGTCATGCAAGAAATGTATTGGCTAAATGACCATAGAGATTGCATTTTATTCTGCAATGCTAAGCTGAATGACTAGAGCAAAGTGTTGAAACAGCATTTGAGCTTCTATGATTTTAAAATATTAGAGCTTTTAAAAAATCTTCATGGAATTTGCATTGCAATGTGCCTTACATATTAGGTAACACAATTCTATCTTGGGACGTAATCTGATGGCATCATCACACACAGCTACATTCATCATCCTGTCCTGCAGATGCACAAAGGAGAATGTCTTCTGAGTGTAACTCACATCCCACTAACTTATCATATTCCTGTTGACTAGCAGGCAGCTGAAATAACTTAATGTGCTTTGAATATTTAACCCAGAGTAATATAAGAAAACATCTGTCACTTACGTTTTTGAGTCATCCCATAACACACAATAGGGATTCAAAGTACCCTAAAAATAAGCAGAGAAAGAAGAAATGTCTCTTGAATACATACAACAAAAATGGAAGTTTTATGTGAAATGCAAACAGAATGGCAGCTTTCTTATCTTGTAGTATGATACTTTAAAGACTCCATCTCTATTTATTTTGCATAAAAAATTTGTCCTTCCTCAGCCTTAGTGATGCATTTCATTAAATTCTAATCATGAAAACAATACGTTTATTACAAATGTCATAACCTATATTTAGTTTTTCTTTTGAAAATTGAAAGTGAAGCTCTCATTTGGCACAAGGTCCATATTTTGATCATTTACAAATTACCTAATTTGTAAAAGATTTCATTTTTTTAACCTGTAAAATATTAATTGTTGGATTATTTCCTTTCTGAAGACCAAAGTACCTACACAGTGTAAATCACAGGGAAACATTCTGTATTACGCACACGTTACAAACACAACCACTGCCACCCTTATTAGTCTCTGGTTGTTGCCTTCCTAGGGGCAAGAGATGGTTATATTAACTGTCCATTTCCAGAAAACATGTTGGATAGTGATAGCTTCTTCTTCTTTCCTCCTTTTTTTTTCTAAAAATGGGTTATTAATAGCTGCATTTTTTTAAAAAACCATTTTATTCAATAATGATGATGAGTGAAATAAAAATCGATGCAGCTCATAGCATTCTCTGAGTTAGCTTTCCCTTAAAGTATGAAGAATGAAGTGTCATTAAAGGGATTTTAAGTATAAATTTGTACATGATGTGCAAGCTCCTCTGGCCCAATGTGCCACCTCCTCCTAGCAAGTCAAGGCTGCCCTTTTGGGATGTATTTCACAATTAGTATGAACTAAACCAGATCCACTATTTAATAACCCCTTTGTATGTCTTCTTAATTATAATAGTCATACCTATAGAGTGAAGATAGAGAAGGAAGCATAAAATGGGATGTTCTTTTGAATTTGGAAATAAACATAAAGTTTTATCATTTCCTTCCTATAAGAGTAATCTAAAGTGTAGAAACGCTCAAGTCCCAGTAGAGCTATTATTATCGTTTAAAGACCATCTCATTCGTTTGAAATCAATTGAGAGAAAATGCAGATGTGGCCACATCTAGTCCACGGCAAAGTGTTATTGTTGTTGTTGTTGTTTCTTAAATAGCTCACAATGTTACATTAGTTTTAGGTGTCTAACATAGCGGTTACACAAGTTTATACATCATGGCTTGCAATATCTTCTCAATCAATAGATTATTTTGTATCGAATCATGTCTAATGAAAATATGTTAAAAAAAAGTATCAAATATTTATTCAGTTCAATAATTGTATATGTATGAGTAGCCCCCCTGGCCCTCAGGATGACGCCATGAGGTTTTCATTATCTTTCTGTTTTAAAGAGTACTAATCGTCTAAGTGTTATCTTTTTGTCTGTCTGTCACATTCATTGGGCCTTATTTTGCCCTTTTGAAACTAGCCTAAAAATTCTTCCTTTATATGATGCTATTCTACCCATGAAGAGCCCTCTTCTTTATTAAACGTACGCTGTTTGTTTCAAGTTCTCTCATTCTCCACATCACTCATTTCTTAGAGCACATAGCTTTGAGGTGTGTTTAGGGAAACCATCAATATGTGTCCCACCTGTGCAGAAAAAAGTGGTGTTATTGTCTCTTTCCTGTAAGATGCCATATTCCTAATAATGCAAGCTATGACTGTATCAGATATTTTGGGAGTCTCTTCCTCACCTTGACTACTTATACATTAAAGTCTCCTAGGAGAGACTTTTTGAATCCTGATTTTGACATCCCACACATTCACTATTGATTCAAAACGTTTTAATTGGTACAGGATTAAGAAACAAGCATGGTGTCTATCCCCTCATTGAACCAAATCATTAATAAAAATGATGGCTAGGTCAAGGCAGATAAAACCAGCTTTTGGCTCTGTTCCATAGGTGGACATGCTCCTTCTCTGGCTGCGACCCCTACACCTCAGTCTTGTTTTAGTAGATAATCACCAAGGTATATCCAGCAAAACAACCTCTTTAAAAGTCTAGGCAGGCTCTTTGTAAAGTGTTGCCTAAGTGCTGTTTACTGTATCTGTTCAAAAATTTCACTAGAAATAAACATTAAAAATAGTGATTCTCAAATTTGTGAAATCCATCCCAATTTTATTTTTCATTATAATTAGGACATTTGACTAATTCCAATATTTTAACATCATTACCAAAATCCCTCAAAGACCGCATATCCAAGGTATCTTTCTTCTTGTCAAATGCTAATACCTATAAACAATGCTCTTGGCATAAAAATGCTCCTTCCCTAAGAAGGTTATAGCCTCAAGGAGGTTGATGAGGAACACACATATGTGTGTTTATGTTTATATATGTTAATATTCATATAACAACAAAGAGACATGGTTTTATAAGTGTCACTTGTCATAATATACTGTGTCAGGGAGAAATGAGGGACATCATGGCTTGTGTTAGATCAAGTTTCATCAAGTAAGTGAGTCTTAATGTGGTTCTACATGCGGTATAGATCTAGGGAGGGTCACAGAAGGGAAAGGTGCTTCAAACTGTTTTCTTTTCTATTCTTTCCTTTTCTTTTTTTTTTCTAAATTGCTTTCTTCCCCTGTCCCATGAGGTCCTATCTGGTTTTAGTTAAAATTTTCGTTCAGTCTGTGACTTTCTAAGAAATCTTTACTATAGCTACAATGTTGCATCATAAAGCTATACTACATTTTATCAGGGAATTTGTTCAAAAGATCTCAGAACACTTTATAGAAAATAAATTATCCTTGAAATATCACAATAAGCGGTATGGGAGTATATTTTTCATGAATATAGAAACTAATTATGGGTGAAGAACCTGAGATAATAATTCTTCTGAATCTAGTTTACTTCTTTTAGTAAAGTATGAGTTAGGTAAACTTAAATTTCTATGTAAACCAATATAGGATACTGATTATAGGATTACTATTTCATATTTAGAATTCATAACAGCTTATAACAAAAATAATACTCAAAAAGAAATATAAAACAACCTTAATTGTTTGGATATCTTTCCTTTTTAAATCCCCTAATGAAACTGATTTCCATTTTCAGATAAAAGTATAAAGGTGAAAAATGCTTATTCTACTCTTAATCCACACCATCGTAAACCTTAGTTTTATCTTCTACCTTCTTCACCCCTCATCTCTTTGATTTTATCTCATGCTTCTCTCTCTTCTTGTTCTTGTGAAAATTTCAAAAGTATCTACTTGAAAATTATTATGGGTTCCAAAAGGCACCACTCAATTTTGTGTTTCACTCTACATTCTGGAACTTACACATGACAGACACCATCTGTAAGGGTTCATTCTTGTGTAGTTACCAATACGTAGGTCTGTGAGCTGAGGTCAGTTATTTAAATACTTGAAGTTTAGAAAAATAAGCAGAACAAACAAATTAAAGAAATCTCAGTATCTGGATAGACCAGTAGCTTAAAGAAAAAGAATGTGCAATGGAAAGCATAAAGCAAACATCAATGATGAGTGAATCCTAAACATAAAAAACAAAAAACAAACAAACAAACAAACAAAAAACCACTGTCTAAAAGGTTCTGCTGGGAAACCACTTGTTAAGTATTTGTTATAATTTCTAAACATTTTTCTCAAAGGTACTCTGCTACAAGATCTGTTATGAGGAATTTACAGGAAATTGATAACAGGAAATGGTGAGCCCAACAGAGAGTAACAAAATGTAATGACAGGAGCAAGAGGATAATGGGTGAGCGTGGACTAGCCTATAGAAGTTGATTAAAGAAATGCATTGGGGTGCCTGGGTGCCTCAGTGGGTTAAGCTTCTGCCTTCAACCCAGATCATGATCCCAGGGTCCTGGGATCAAGCCCAGCATTGGGCTCTCTGCTCAGCAGGGAGCCTCCTTCCTCCTCTCCCTCTGCCTGCCTCTCTGCCTGCCTCTCTGCCTACTTGTGATCTCTGTCTGTTGAATAAACAAGCAAACAAACAAACAAAAAGCATTAAACTAAGGAAGCAATCAGTTCTCAACCAAATGAGACAATTGTGCTTAAAAAAATTCATTTACATAGCTGTCAATCTCATTGACACTTAAAATATAAAAACTGCATGTATTGAAAACTTTTGGAAAGGATACTTTATTCTTGAAAAACACATTTTTTTCTAAAACAAGTAAACAAAGAAACAAACAACAAAGAACTTTCTTGACCCCATTCAAAATAGAATAGTCGAACTCAAGTTAAATAAATATTTTTACTCACCCGATTTTAAGGCATTTAAAAAATGTACCATGACCCAAATTTCCTCATTACCATAGTTGTTCAATATATAACTTTCAAGTGTCTTTAATAGTCTTTGCTGTTTTTTACTTTTACTTCTTTTCTGTTTCCACATCAACAAACCAATATACCTATTTAACAATATATCACTGGCTTTGTCAATGTATTTCTATAGGTGGTTCTCTTTTCCTTTGATCTGCATAACTTTTCTTTTTTTCCTTTCTTTTCTTTCTTTTTTCTTTTGAATAGAAGAGGGAATTTGGACATCCTTTCTAGTTCTAGCTCTCAGTGATTCCTAAATGACTTCATAAGTGCATTCCTCCTCTTTCAAAACTCTCTTCCAAGTCAGTTTTTTTTTTCCCTATAGAATACCCTAAATACATCTCCCTATGGTAAATTACTCTCACTATGATAAATTTCATTTAGTCATTCATACAAAAAAAAATCACTTAGTAAATACGTATTATATTCCAGGTACCCTTTGAAGCACTGAGGTTATAGCAGTGAACAAAACAAAATTCTTGCTTCATAGATTTAACTATAGTGAAGGGGGCAGGGAGAGAGACAAAATAAAAACATAAATATATAACATGCTGGATGGTAATCTGTGCTATGACAAGAAGTAAATCACAATGAGAGGAAAGAATGGGAAGTGAATTAGTTGCAATATTATATACTGGGAAGCCTTCACCCATAAGACAATATTTGAGCAGAGATCTGAAGCTGATCGCAGAAAAGATAAGAGTAAAGTCACAATAAAAATGAGTGAAGACCAAGTTTCTCTAATTTTTCTTTGGTGTTATTCCATTCTGAGTAAATTCAATCCACATACTATGCTTACTACACTCCTGCTATCTTAGTGTTTTCCAATGGTTTTTTTCTGGACCTACTCTAGAATCAACTGGGGTGCTTATCAAAAATGTAGAGTCCTTGGCACCACATATTTTGAG
The DNA here is from genome assembly GCF_964662115.1 of Mustela nivalis. Classification (NCBI taxonomy): domain Eukaryota; kingdom Metazoa; phylum Chordata; class Mammalia; order Carnivora; family Mustelidae; genus Mustela; species Mustela nivalis. Next base: position 109,660,497 of record NC_139024.1, on the reverse strand, counting down.
ATTGGGGCTATCCCTAGGAATGTGCATTTTAATTATTACTGCCTCTACATAGTTTTTATCCACATCAAATCTGAAGAACACTGCTCAAGACACACACAAGAGAAATTATATGGTTTCTTTCTCCTGTTTTTCTTCAAGCTTCCAAATGCTTAGTGCTCATATGCCATCACAACTTCCAAGTCTGGAAATGTCTAACTTTCCCGTACCTTTCATAGTCCTTTTAAAACAATACATCCTCTTGTCTATAGAGGTAAAGCAAACAAGCAGACGATGCATCTAAGGGCATGAAGAAGGGCACTGACTTCATCATAACTATATCAATATTTCCAATTTTCTGACTCAGATGTTCCAGGTTGATTCTCCCTGTCACATCTTCTAGTGCACTGTACATTGACTTCTTGAATGTAGATGGGAGGAAGATTGTTCAATGGACATTTCATAGTCTCTCTTCAATTTTCAAAATTTTAGACATAAAGGTATTGCATTAAAAATACCTGGGTTTTGCCAAGCTTATGTTGTCTTTCTTTCTCTACCAAAGCTTAACTCTAGTTATTATATAACTGTACAAAAAGACTTTGGGAATCTCTTGAGAACATTTCCAAAATGACTGACCTGACCCACAAAAGACTATTTTAATATCTTGTGTATAATTCTAATACTACTTGAGAAAAGACACATTAAAAAAAAAAAAAGCCTAAAGAATGCATGCTGGAGGAGGTAAGACCTTGTGGATGTAAATTTTTTCATCGTCAAATCTAAGACAGGTCCCGCCCCTAAAAGCTGATTAGTGAGAATATTTCTTTAAACAAATAAATGACTTCATAGTTCCTGAAGGTGTAATATACCACCCAGGAGTACGACACAGTTGAAAAAGGTTGTGTGAAACTCAACAACAGAAAATGATCTGTTGAATGTTCTCCATATCCTTTTTCAAGGTTATGGTAAGTACAGTTCTGTATTTTCATATTTTTAAGTGATATTTAAAAACAACTAAATCTGGTTTTAAGACACTCTCTCTTCTCTTTTCTTCTTCTTTTCTTCTTTCTTTCCTCCTTCCCTCTTCCTTCCTTCCTTTCTTTTTCCCTCCCTCCCCTTCTTTCTTTCTTTACTTCTTTCTTTCTTTCTTTCTTTCTTTCTTTCTTTCTTTCTTTCTTTCTTTCTTTCTTTCTTTCTTTCTTTCTTTCCCTTCTGAAAGGGTAGCTGACAGACACCTGAAGTCTAAAGAACATCACTGAAACTATAATACTGTGTTTCTACTTAACAGGAGAATGACTATAAAAGGATTTTTGGATAGATTTATGAGTGTTCCGTAGAGAACTTCGCATTGAGAACCAGTCAATATGGAAAAGAAGGAGCTGCCTTTCACTAAGGCAGACTGGTATAAAGACCACTGAAGTGAGAAATGCAGAATATTGTTTTATCAGGATGAGTCCCCTCCGCATTGCATAGCTTTTCTTGAGGAGTTCTCAGCTACTCAGTTGGGGCATAAAGAAAGAACGTATATTCAGTTCAGCTTCTGCTATGGTTACTCACTGGCCCACATTAACCAGATGACACTATGTTTGTGAATGTGATAACAACTTGCTTCTCTAATTTCTGAGATAGATCATTAACCTGAATATACATTATTTCCCGATGAATACTGCCTATTGGACATATGGAAAACAGTAAAAAGTCGAACCACTATCAGGGATTATTTGTATGTGTGTTCTTCAAAGAAAATCATTGCCTCTATGTAGGTATCTTAGAGTACCTTACTACATGATTACATCATTTCCAACAATGTCTGCACAGGAGTCTGGTGTACCTCCCAACAAACACATACATGGGTTTCCTAGGGGCAGAAACTCTCCAAGTATGAGTTGGAGTGGCCAGAAACTTAAAAAAAAAAATAGTTAAATAACTAGATTTCATATATATGAAACAGACAGCTTAAGTCTTTTCCTTTTATAGCCCAAAGGATGTTACAATGTATCTTAATAACACTTTTATAGGATTGTAGCAGAGGCAAGGGCAACAGCGTTGTTTTGCACTAGTCAGTCTATCAGCTACCAGCAAAGAAGTTCTACTAAATTCCTTCAAAAGCACAACATATCTGCACATGCCAGAGTTGCCCCTGATGTCCAGCACCTGGTTCCACAAGGCCCTTCCCGTGGCTGCCTAGGTGGTGCTGTCTTGTGACATCCTCTGACTTTCTTTAACATCTCACAGCCACTTCACAGCTGCCATCTCATTGTCTGGTGATTCCTTTAATCAGGTTCCTAAAGCGCTGGTATGATAATCAGCAGGACAGAATTTAATCTCAGGTTGCTAATTAATTCTTATTGAATAATATATCATCAGTATTGCATTATGTCTGATTCAAAATGGCACTATTAATGCTTACATATATATTATCTTCATAATCTAAAATTAATTTTGCAATGTTCCAATGCAGCGTTATTAGTTTTCTACTGCTCCTGTACAGTTTGCCATAAACAGCAGCATTGAATAACATGAATTTATTATCTCACAGTTTCTGTAGGTCAGAAGTCTGGTGAGATCAGCTGGATCTCTTGCTCAAGAGATGCACAAGGCTGAAATCAAAGACAGAATCAGCAGGATCACAATACTTTCTGGAGGATCTAGGGATAAACCCATATTTAGGCTCATTCAGGTTTCAGCAAAATTCAATTCCTTGCAGTTGTAGGACTGAGGTCCACATTTCCTTCCTGGCTGGCAACCATGGGTTGTGTTCAGCCTTTAAAGGCTGCCTACACACCTTGCTTGAGGCCCTTTTCTTCTTCATCATCAAAGTTAGCAATGGTAGTTGAGTATTATGTTGTATTTCTGACCACAGCCATAGGGAAAAGTTACCCACTTTTTATGGCTCAGGCGATTAAATTGGATCTACCCAGATAATCCAAGATAATTTCCCCATCTCAATGTGCTTACCCTTAATCACATTTGCAAAGTCCCTTTTGACATGTAACACAACAGGTTCTGGAGATTAGGACATGGGCATTTTGCGAGAAGCGGGGAGCATGCGTCTATGTACTATATAGAGGCTGATTAACTTTATACTGTAGAATCCAAATACACTTATCTCTGTAAATAAAATTTCATTGCAGAGCCACACCCATTTGTTTATATACTGTCTGGCTGTTTTCATGCTCCAACAGCAGAACTGAGTAGAAGGGACAGAAGCCGTTATGGCTCACCTATCTAAAAATATTTGCTCTCTGACTCCTAAGAAAAAGTTTGCTAATTGCTGCTCCAAAAATAGTGTACTTATTCGAAATCTTTTTGAAAAATATTAACTATATATTATGAATCAAAATAAACTAAATTTGGAATGTAAGTGGGAAGGTCGCTTACTCAAACTGAGGAATTTAGATATAACCAAAACAAACAAACAAACAAACAAAAAAACCACAAAACTGTAGCTAGGAAACAACTTCCAACTCAATTTCTGCCAATGGCAGAGGCATCAATCTGCTTATTTAGTATTTCGAGACTTTTCCTTAAAAGTTATCAAGAGCTTTAAGCAGGGGGAAAAGAAATCAGAAATCTCTTTCAAACAGACAAAAGCTCGGTAGAAAAGTAATTCAAAAAGTAAAGCAATACAAACACCCCTTCGTAGAAATTATATATGCACAGACTCAACTTTCTTAAGCTTTGCCAAGTGATTTTTAATTCCTAGGGTTGTTATCAGCCATTAATATTCAGCAAAATACTCACTGATGAGTGTTGAAATCTCTTCATTGTCTTTCATGCTTATCTAAGGGTTAACAGCATATTCATTAGAGTCTTCCACTGTGTTTTCAGCTATGATTTACAAAGGTTGTGGCTCATGATTAATTTTAGTGTATACACATAACACAAACTCCATTTGTTAGCTTGATTCTGCTCGTATGCAAGCAAATATGGCAAAGAAAACAAAACCTACCAGCCCAAATTCCCATGAGATTTTTTCTTTTTCCTTTTCTTTCTTTCTTTCTTTCTTTCTTTCTTTCTTTCTTTCTTTCTTTCTTTCTTTCTTTCTTTCTTTCTTTCTTTCTTTTGTGAATATGACCGATTTGAGAACTACGAATAAATTTTCTAGATTTTTTTTCAATGTTGAAAGACAGCAGTATCATGTTACCTACAGCACACGTCACTACTCAGAGGAAGAAATAAAAAGAAAGGCAAGACTGCAGACGGCAGGCCAGCGTAGTCCAATCTGTCTTTCTACTAGAAATGGAACTGCATAAAAATATGCTTACATTTGGCAAAAGAATTTATCTTCAGGCTAACAAAGTTGATAGAGCATGAACTAACTAAAATGCATTTAATTTCTTATTCTTCTAACTCCTTTTTAAAGATGGAGATGTTATCCACCTTGGAAAGCCATAGCAGGTTCAGATCTGTCAGATCCGAGACATCTTAATGCTGGGTGTGTGCGTGTGTGTGTGTGTGCATGCGTGTATATATGGTGATTCTACTATATTTATTTAGGACTCAATAATTTTTTTCAATAAAATTAGTAACTTTCCTTATGCATTAGATAATCTAACAATATTGATAACCATCAATCTCACAACTGAAGAAATCTTAAGTAACATGAAAAATAAAATTCTTTTCCTGGAAAAGCAAATTTGATATTTTTTAAAAGTAAGTAATTGCTATGCCTAAGCACTACAGACCCTAACTCTAGAGGTCATCACAATAAAGCAGTAAAGCCCCCCAAACCCGAACTAAGAATAGCATCTGAGTCATTAATGATTTATGAGCTGGGTAAAACTGCAATTGGCTTTGCTAAATACAATTTGTCATTTCAGGATTCCATATTCTACCAACTATTTCTACTAGTTCCCAAGGGCCCTATTATATTTAACATACTTTAAATGCTATTTGTTAAAAAGCTTTTTAAAAGGACACATTTCATTTAGGAAATGTTAACAGGCTTTTCCCTAGACTCACTATAACTATTAATTCTCATTCTTCATTTTTTTCTACATGGTATATGAAACAGATAAAATTTGCACGTCATTACTGTTTTCTGAGCTCAGGAAAGTGTGGTGCGTATTTTTGATATAAGATAATAGGTGAAAGTAGACTTGATATTAGAAATACATCTAAAATAGTTCAATTTTAAAGGCAGAAACAGTGATTATATACAGTTATAATAAAATTTCAGCTTGTTCTCATCAATTCCTATTTTCATGTTTAAGATGTATCTTTTCTCACATTTAATGAAGGTCAATATATTCCACTATAGACTCTTTGATGATCTCTTCAATGGAAATAAGCTAAAATTAATTTGTATATAGCATATTTTTCTAAGATTGGTAATAAATACTAGGATACTCAACAAATCAGTTACAAATCCCTTCCCTCAGTGAGTAGTAAAGTATTTTACAAACTCTAATTTGGGCGATAAGCATTAGAAATTCAAAACAGGAGACCAAGGGCTGTATGTATTGTATGGAAGAAGTGTGAAAGGTGTTTATAAAATAAAGGGGAGAAATGAGGGATCCCACCACCCAGAGAAGCTCTGTTTTGTAGCTGTTCATTGGGCTAGCCTCTGAGGGCAGCTGGGCACTGCAAGCAAGGGGACAGTAGAAGCGTGTGAGAAGATTTGGCAATATTTTCTTCTCCAGCGTAAGCTTTTCTTCTTCCTCTCCTTCTCCCTCAGAATCCCTTTCAACAGATTTGTCTATTTTCGTTTGAATGGATGTCTTTTAGAGGGGAGATTATATTGTTTCGAAAATCTGCTCAACTCATATGCTCAAAATATTGAAAGACAGCATTTTGTTCTAAGTGACCTGTGATAATTATCTCATTCTTATGTTCTGACTTTCCCTGTCATTCCAACTGTCTAGCTGGTGCTTAATAAAATGTGTTGATGATAAACTCCAGTTTTCATAGATAAAAAGTAATTTTCTGTACATGGTTTATCTCCTTTGTAAATTGACTGGCAGAATCCCCAGAAGAGAAGTTTGACTCAAAGTTTAAATCTGTTAATTTCAAATAGTTTGACTGAATTAACATTAGTGAGACGGTTTCATCAACACTACTGTTGAGGTTACTCGGTTATTCTTTCTTCAACTTCTGAAAAAAATGTCCTTTAATTAATATGTTCTCTAAATTCTCAATAGTGACTTTATTTAGGAAAGTTTTGTTGATGTCCATTTACATAAGTGTTTTCTCCATAAGAAATATGATATGCACTCTGACATCGTATTGCTTTTTCTTTTTAGCAAAGAATTCTGGGAACTAGTAATAGAGATTACTATGTTTCACTGATGCTTACAACTGGTAGACATTATCATAATAATAAAAAACAAAAACGTAAGTAAATAAATATTTTTAAACAAATTTTGAATGTACAAAAACATAAGTTCTTTCTCAAAAGCAATGTTAAAGGAATTCTCAGTGTTCAGTGCAGTGATGAGATTAGGTAGAGATGAGATTATTCTTAGTATAAAGGAGGTAGATTTTATAGAAATAAAACACATTCTTAAAATTAAATAGAACTGGTATGGTCACATTTGGCAAAGCAGAAAAAGATCCAATAGTTTAAGTATTAGTTGTAATATTTAAAAGTCATTACTAAGAGGTTTGAGATTTTCATTAAACAATCTAGGAAGCCTGAAGCATCTTAGAAAAAAGTGGTTTGCAGGGAAGATAATTGTCACTTTTTTATAAAACCAAAATTGGTTTTCTTTTTGGAAACCAGAAATTATAAAATAGGAGAGAGAGCATGGGTTTTGTAAACCAAAGGATTTGAGTATAGATTCTGTTTTGCCATTCATTAAATTTATCAATTTGGGAAGATGACATTCTCTGCTTCTGTTATTTGTATGTAAATATCAGCTTCACAGAAATTTTGCAAGGAATTAAAAAAAAAAAAAACACCTGTGTAATGCAACACACGAGAGTGGCTCACTTTAATATAGGGAGAATCAAAGCATCATCAGCAGAGTCTTAATAGGAATCACTTTCCCTGTCCCTCCTCATCCGTGATTGAAGCATTTCAAGTGAATGTGTAAAGTATAAGAAATTTTAAATTTCTACAGAAGGAAGGAGCAAGATTTAAAGAATTCCAATTGTGGTTGGATGGATTCAAGAAAGGGTTCTTGTCATTCTGGAATGAGAGGTTTAGGTTTGGATTACTGGTGTACCCAGGTAGTTTTAAGAAGTCTTCCCTGATCCTGGACCCAGCACTATCAAATGCCATCCCACCCATTCTCCTACTCTGGGGTACTCAGAAGTTAATTACCTACCTTTGTATTATGTTTAGAACTTCTATTGCTGCATGCATTTTACACCTACGTATTTATGCGGCAGTCTCCCCCATCATGTGGTGAGACACGGTTTTATTCATCTTGGTCTCCTCTACTGCTTGACTCAGAGCCCAATAAAGATGTGAACATAGATAAACAATTTAATAATTACTATCCTAGATAAACTGAAGGGAATTTTATTACAGGCAAAAACATAGGGTAATCTGGCATTTTTTTAAACAAAATTCTACATTTTTATAAAACTTGATAAAAACAGTATTTCAAACTACATAGTCACCAGAAATAGGGTTATCAAAAATGCATGCACATCACTTGGTATTTCCTGGCCTTTGTTTCCATACAATATATATATTCATGGAAATCACTTCATTTACAACCCTAAATAAAGTCTAGAAAAATGTGCTCTGAACAAGTGAGTGACCGTTAACCTTTTTTTTTAAAGGTAAATACTATAAGCAACTCAATGCCACTCAGATGATACTTACATTAGCCAAATGAGCCAGTTCTATCTCCAGGAATGAATCCGTTGTTTTGGGTTCAGGCCTTATGGTGACCACGATGATTTTGGAATTGACGACAGTGTAATTTCTGAAACAGAATAATTTTGATTAAAAGGAGAAAGGATGGATGACAAGTATGAACTCCTACTGCTCGGTACATGTTGGGATGCATGTTAAATAAATAAAGATATCCTAATTTCTCTTAAGGAAAACAGAGAAACTGGGCAAACAGAGTTAAAGCATGATACTAACGAACTTCTCATGGAAAGCTATGGTTCATTTCTTCTTATAAACAAGTCTTATCTAGAACTAGAGAAGTTTGGGGGGAGGGGAAAGCTAGTGCTGACTGTACCATTTTAGAGGCAGGGAGGATGAAAAAGCAGCAGCACTGACAAGCTTTCGATTCCTTAGATCTGATTCACCTCCAAGAGAGATGGATTGTGAATTCAAACCTTCAGGCAATCTTTAAATGAATATAATCCATGTATCTCAAGGTGGGCTTAACGTTTTTATTCTCCAGGAGACCCAATATTCTTCTTGTAAAGTGCTATCTTGGCGTTTTTTAGACTATCTCAAAATTCATTAAGATGAATGATTGGGATGTGGTTCAGCATGAAAACAAGCAGAGTTGAAATATAAATAACTGCTGTTGCTAATCATTGACCATCATTCATTTCAGCAATAGAGACTTAAAGGCCACTTCTTTATCTCAATATGCTTCATGTAAGGAATTCATTTGCCTTTTGAAATATCTTACCAATTACAGTTCACTCACAAAAAAGTTTTAAATATATTTACAAGATACAAAAATTATCCATAAACATAAACATAAACATAAAACGGAACCAACTCTTTCTTGTACATATTGGTTTTTACTTAACATGTATAAAATGCCACACATCACCTCTTATTTAGAGATTTAAAGTTTAATTATGCTTTTAACTATATATATTTCTTCCATCCCTTCTTTTTGACTTGAAACAAACAACAGAGCATGTCCTTCCACAGAACAGGTAATGTACTGGGGAATTTGTAACAGGTATCAGAGATGAAGTAATTTAATTTTTCCCACTTTTTTTGTTACTTAAAGTGTTATTTATAGATAATAAAATTCACCAATTTTAAGTGGGCAGTTTAATGCTTTTAGTAATTGTATACTACCATACAAGCACCCCAAATCAAGACAGACAACTGATCCCTTACCCTGAAACACTTTTCTTGAGCTCATTGCATCTGTTCCCCTCCTGTTCCCAAGGTTCCAGGCAACAACGAACATGTTGCCACTATAATCATGCCTTTCCTAGAATTTCATTTAAATAGAATCAAACAGTACAAAGACCTTTGTGTTTGACTTAATTCACTTAGCATAATGTTTCTAAGATGCATCCATTTTGTTTCTCTTTATAGGTGAGTACTATTCCATGATATGGCTATAACACAGTTTATGACCCACTCATCAATTAAGTAAGTAACCTGTGGGTTACTTCTGATTTTTAACTTTTATGACTAGTATTATTCATATTTGGCTATTATGAATAATTGGTATACACACTTTCTACATAGACATGTGTTTTCATATGTTTTGGTATGGTATGTTAGGTATTTGGTAAATACCTAGGAGTAGAACTGCTTGATCATGTGGTTTCATGTTTAATTTTCTGCATAAATGTCACACTGTTTCCAGAAATGGCCATCCCATCAAAATTATATAATTTGAATATTGTAGAACAATGTTGAACTTCACATTCTTTGTGAAAATATTTTCTCTAATGGGATGGTCTTTGCCTGATATTTCACCAGAAAAAAAAAAAAATGCTGACTCTGCCACCATGAAGAATTTACTATATTTAGTAATACAGGAACTATAAACATATTTTGTGTTGGATAACGTTTTTTATGTTCTCTCTCTCTGTGTATTCAGTAATGTCAAGTAACAGCTACTTAAACACTCACGAGGCTTCATGGTATCTGGCCTAACAGTAAAAAGTAAAGAACAACTAAGTAATTGGACTTTATAAATTGGACTTTATATTTCTTAGGGGAAGATATCTGCAAACAGAGAGGGCTGGTTAACTGTACTTTATTTCATTTAATACTAATTGAAGGTCAGTTGCATTGAGAATGATATGAGATAAGCTCTAAATGCGAAGTTCCCTTTGCAAATTTATTGTTCCCTATTTCTCTGAGTAAAAGTGTTCAGGGTATCAGAAGAGAATAGATAGAATTAACAAAGCTGTGAGGTGATGCTGGGCAATTAATTATATTAGCAGATATATTAGCAGATTAGCAGGATTCTCAGAGAATGACAAGGTGTATATAACTCTGGGTTGAGAATGTTTGTCCGTTGCCACCAAAAAAAATTATGGAGGTTCCCCCCAGGGAACAGTCCTGAGCACACAGATGCAAGTTCCTTTCCCAAATTAGCCTAAATATGTTTGATTTCTGGTTTGGTTACCTCGAAATAAAAATACTTACATGTCACTTTAATTCCTTTTGCCTCTTTGTTCTGGTTCTATTTATAATCTCATTTCTTTGCTATAAATAAAACCCAGGTTAATTTAGCTCAATTGCTAAGTTTAATTTCATAAATGTTAGTTAAATTTGATGGTATACAAACATTTTATATTGTTTTAAAGTTGCCTAAGTGGTTCATTTACTGGAAAAAACAGATGTGAGTATTCCAAACAGGAATTTATAAATCTGTCAAGACATTTATGAAGTTCTGTTTGTGTGTTTGGGCATGTGGGAATTCTGATCCTGGGAAACTGGGGTATAGAAAGCAAAGGGGCTAAGACGAGCAGCCTTCTGTAAGGTATGTTATTCTGGATCAGGTTTGCCAGCTTTTCATCTGGCCTTGTGGAGATGACCCCTAGAAGACAAAGCCCACCTTATGACTTCTGCTGTGTGTGTGAACTTATTTAGAATTCAACTGGGAAAGGATGCATGCCAATATAATTATGCAGATGGATGTTCTCATCACATTCATGTGAGTACTCTCCCCCACGGAGAGTCTCTAGCACAACATCTATTAATGATACGTATGTCTCCTTCTACACGATTATAAGTCCAATGAGGGCAAGATTTGTATCTAGCATTTATATATCCTCATTTGCATTATGCTTCACACATTTTAGTGCTAACACATGTTTAAATATCATATTAAATAAACATAAAATAAACAAAAATATCAAACTTTGGATCAAGTTGGATTAAAATGTAATGCCATTATCATGGCATTAAAATGCTTAATGAAGGAAAAATCAGCAAATTTACACTGTGCAGTGGGTCCCTTTTTAAAAAGTGTACAGCGGGGGCGCCTGGGTGGCTCAATGGGTTAAGCCTCTGCCTTCGGCTCAGGTCATGATCTCAGGGTCCTGGGATCGAGCCCCATATCGGGCTCTCTGCTCAGCAGGGAGCCTGCCTCGCCTTCTCTCTCTGCCTACCTCTCTGCCTACTTGTGATCTCTCTCTTCCTGTCAAATAAATAAATAAAATCTTAAAAAAAAATAAAAAAATAAAAAGTGTACAGCGTGTGAAATTATCTTTAATTTATTCCATCAATTTATTCTAATCTGCATAAGTGAGTAGCTGGCTCCTTATGTGCCATGTCAGGCTTTGTGATCTACTAATGCTTCCTGGCTGGGTACACATTTATATTCACTGCTAGGAAGGCAACTCTTATAGCCAAATGGATTTCATGACTAAAATAATAAAGTTCTTTTCTGTTCTTGAGATTTGTGCTAGTTGGTTTGGCTAAAACATTTAAAAATGTGTAGAGTTATTCATTCAAAGGAGACCCAAATTATTGGGTTATCACAATTGCTATTATAATATTATATTCTATATTATATACTTTATAATATAGAATATATTATTATAATATATAATATTATTATAACACAATTGTTAGTCAATTATTACAAAGGCTTAAGGCACTTCATGTATATAAACCATATCTTAAAGAGAGTAAAAAAGTGACTATAAAATGGAATGTAGCTGTTTACAAGAGACTCACTTTAGGTATAAGAACATACACAGGCTGAAAGTGAAAGATGGAAAATGATGGCCATTCAAATGGTAACCAAAGGAAAACAAAGTTGGCCATATTTGTTATAGACAACTGGGCTCTAAATAAAAAAACCATAATAAGAGACAAAGAAGACCATTAAATACTGTTAAATGGACCAATTCACCAGGGAGATATAACAGTTATAAACATATACACATCTAACAGCAGAGCACTGAAATATATGAAGCAAATGTTGACAGAATGAAAGAGAAGAATTGACAGTAACACAAATATAGTAGATTTCAGTTCAATAGCCCACTTTCAAAATGGATAAATCAACCTCATAATACAGCAATAAGAAATAAAGAACATGAACAACACTAAGGATCAGCTGGATCTAACAGATATACAAAGAACACCCTGTCCAACAACAGCAGCTGGATCTAACAGATATATAAAGAACACCCTACCCAACAACAGCAGCATATACATTCTTCTCAAGTGCATATAGAGTATTCTCCAGGATAAATCACAGGTGATGCCACAAAAAGAGTCTTAACAAATTTAAGAAGATTGAAATCATTCTAACTATCTGTTCTGACCACAGTGGAATGAAGCTAGAAATCAAAGACAAAAAAGAAGAAAACCTGGAAAATTCACAAATACGTGGAAATTAACTAAAATACTCTTGAACAATCAATGGACCAAAGGACATATCACAAGAGAAACTAGAAATATCTTGAGACAAATGAAAATGAAAACACAACGTATCAAAACTAATGGGATACAGCAAAAGAACTAAGACAGAAATATATAGTGGTAAATGGTTCCATTTAAAAAGAAGAAAGATCTCAAGTCAACAACCTATTTTTTATATCTCACAGAACTAGAAAAAAAAAAACTAAAATCAAAGTTAGTAGAAAGAAGAGAACAATAAAGATTAAAGCAGAAACAAATGAAATAGGGAATACAAAAGTAATAGAAAATATCAACCAAAATAAGAATTAGTTGTTTGAAAAAAGAAATCAACAAAATTGGCCAACTCTTAACTCGACGAACTAATAAAAAAGAGAAAACTAAAATAACAAAAACCAGAAATGAAGAGAGGAGACCTTACAACTTATGCCACAGAAATAAAAATGATTACAATAGACTGTTATAAAACAACTACATGCCAATGAACTAGATAACTTAATTGAAATTCCTGTTAACATAAAAGCTACCAAGACTAAGATTTAAGAAGAAATTAAAAAATGGAACAGACCTATAACTGGTAGAGATCGAATCTGTGATCAAAACCTTCGACAAAGCAGGAAAAAATATACAATGGAAAAAAGACAGTCTATTCAATAAATGGTGCCGGGAAAACTGGGCAGCTGTATGTAGAAGAATGAAACTCAACCATTCTCTTACACCGTACACAAAGATAAACTCAAAATGGATAAAAGACCTCAACTTGAGACAGGAATCCATCAGAATCCTAGAGGAGAACATAGGCAGTAATCTCTTCGATATCAGCCACAGCAACTTCTTTCAAGATATGTCTCCAAAGACAAAGGAAACAAAAGCGAAAATAAACTTTTGGGACTTCATCAAAATCAAAAGCTTCTGCACAGCAAAGGAAACAGTCAAAAAAACAAAGAGGCAACCCACGGAATGGGAGAAGATATTTGCAAATGACAGTACAGACAAAAGGTAGATATCCAGGATCTATAATGAACTCCTCAAACTCAACACACACAAAACAGACAATCATATCAAAAAATGGGAAGAAGATATGAACAGAGACTAGTCCAATGAAGACATACAAATGGCTATCAGACACATGAAAAAATGTTCATCATCACTAGCCATCAGGGAGATTCAAATTAAAACCACAATGAGATATCACTTTACACCAGTTAGAATGGCCAAAATTAACAAAACAGGAAACAACATGTGTTGGAGGGGATGTGGAGAAAGGAGAACCCTCTTACACTGTTGGTGGGAATGCAAGTTGGTGCTGCCTCTTTGGAGAACAGTGTGGAGATTCCTCAAGAAATTAAAAACAGAACTTCCCTATGACCCTGCAATTGCACTATTGGGTATTTACCCCAAAGATACAGATGTAGTGAAAAGAAGGGCCATCTGTACCTCAATGTTTATAGCAGCAATGGCCATGGTCGCCAAACTGTGGAAAGAACCAAGATGCCCTTCAACAGACAAATGGATAAGGAAGATGTGGTCCATATACACTATGGAGTATTATGCCTCCATCAGAAAGGATGAATACCCAACTTTTGTAGCAACATGGATGGGACTGGAAGATATTATGCTGAGTGAAATAAGTCAAGCAGAGAGAGTCAATTATCATATGGTTTCACTTATTTGTGGAGCATAACAAAAAGCATGGAGGACAAGGGGAGTTAGAGAGGAGAAGGGAGTTGGGGGAAATTGGAATGGGAGGTGAACCATGAGAGACTATGGACTCTAAAAAGCAATCTGAGGGGTTTGAAGTGGCGGGGAGGGCAGGGTGGGAGGTTGGGGTACCAGGTGGTGGGTATTATAGAGGGCACAGATTGCATAGAGCACTGGGTGTGGTTAAAAAATAATGAATACTGTTATGCTGAAAATAAATAAAAAATAAATTAAACAAAAAAACCTTCCAACAAAGAAAAGCCCAAGAATAGATGGTTTTCCTGGAACAATTCCATCAAACATGTAAAGAAGAATTAACACCAATTCTTCTCAAACTTTTCCAAAACATTGAAGAGGAGGACATACTTCCAAACTCACTTTATGAGACTGTCCTACCAAAATCAGAAAAAGATACAAGAGGTGAAAACTACAAACTACAGAGCAATATTTCTGATGAAAAGAGATGCAAAAAACAAACAAACAAACAAACAAAAAACTTAACAAAATACGAGCAAATCAAATTCACCAACACATTAAAAATATCATACAACATGATCAAGTGGGAATTATTTCTGAGATGCAAGGATGGTTCAACATACGAAAATCAAATTAACATACCACATTAACTGAACACAGGACAAAACAACACAATCATTTCAATTGATGCAGAAACAACATTTGAAAAAAATTCAACTTTTTGGGATAAAAACTCTTAACAAATTAGGCATAGAGGGAATGTATCTCAACATAGTAAGAACCATATACGAAAAACCCACAGCTAACATTTATACTCAATAGTGAAAAACTGAAAGTGTTCACTATTAGATCAGGAATGAGGAAAGGATGCCATCTATTGACACTTTTATTCAACACAGTATTGCATTCTTAACCAAAGCAATCAGGCAAGAAAGAGAAATAGAGGGCAACCAAATGGCAAAGGGGAAGCAAAATTATTTCTATTCAAGGTGAAACGATCTTATAGGTAGAAAACCTTAAATATTCCACAAAAAACCCTGTCAGAACTAATAAACAAATTTAGCAAAGTTACAGGATACAACATTTACACTTAAAAATAGAACTGCCCTATGACCCAGCAATTGCACTATTGGGTATTTACCCTAAAGATACAAATGTAGTGATCCAAAGGGGCACATGCACCTGAATGTTTATAGCAGCAATGTACACAATAGCCAAACTATGGAAAGAACCTAGATGTCCATCAACAGATGAATGGATCAAGAAGATGTGGTATTTATACACAATGGAATACTATGCAGCCATCAAAAGAAATGAAATCTTGCCATTTGCGACAACATGGATGGAACTAGAGCATATCATGCTTAGTGAAATAAGTCAAGCAGAGAAAGACAACTATCATATGATCTCCCTGATATGAGGAAGTGGTGATGCAACATGGGGGCTTAAGTGGGTAGGAGAAGAATAAATGAAACAAGATGGGATTGGGAGGGAGACAAACCATAAGTGACTCTTAATCTCACAAAACAAACTGAGGGTTGCTGGGGGGAGGGGGTTTGGGAGAAGGGGGTGGGATTATGGACATTGGGGAGGGTATGTGCTTTGGTGAGTGCTGTGAAGTGTGTAAACCTGGTAATTCACAGACCTGTACTCCTGGGGATAAAAATATATGTTTATAAAAAATAAAAAATTAAAAAAAAATCAGTTGCATTTCTATACACTAACAAATAATCCAAAAAGTAAATTAAGAGTAAAAATCTATTTATAACAGAATCAAAAAGAATAAAATATTTAAGAATGAACATAAGGAAGTGAAAGAATTTTAAGTTGAAATCAAACAAACAACCTTGCTGACAGAAAATCAAAGAAGACACAAATCAATGCAATGATGTCTCATGTTCAAGAATTTGAAGACTTTTTTTTTTTTTTAAAACTACCCTCCAAAATTATAGTATCTATACTAATGCTAAACTTCAAGGGAACAACTTTGCTCAATAGACAGAAAGATGTTGCATAATGGTAAAATGATCAATTCATCAGGAAAGTAAAATAATCCTAAATCTGTGTTCATCTAAATAAAACTTGGTTAAATTTAAAAAAAAGAATTTGAAGACTTAATATCGTTAAAATGTTTGAACTATCCAAAGCAATCTAAAGATCAATGCAATTCCTAACAAAAGTCACAATGACACTTTTTTTGCAAAAATAGAAAAAAATACTGAAATTCATATGGATTATCAAAACACTCTGAATAGTCAAAACAATCTTTGCAAAGTATGACAAAGCTAGAGGTCTCATGTTTCCTTATTTCAAATACAAAGCTACAATAAGCCAAAACAATATGGTACTGGAATAAAGACAAGTGATAGATAAACCAACTGAACAGAACAGAAAGCCCAGAAATAAACCCTCTCATATGGGCTCAAATTATCTTTGACAATGGTGCCAAGGCTACACACAATGGGGAAAAGATAATCTGTTGAACAATTGATGCTGGAAAACTGGACATCCACATGCAAAGAATGGAACTGGACCCTTACATCGTGCTATATAAGAAAATTAACTCAAATAGATTAAAGATCCAAACATAAGACTTGAAACTATAAAACTCTTAGGAGAAAACATAGAAAAAGCTTTATGACATTGAATCTGGCAATGATTGCTTTGCTATGATACCAAAAGTATAGGCAACAAAAGCTCAACTAAACAAAGCGTACCTCATCAAACTTAAAAACTTATGTGCAGTAAACAATCAACAGAGTGAAAAGGCAATCTATGGGATAGGACAGAATATTTATAAGCCATATATCGGTAAGAAGGTTCATATTGAGAATATATAAAGAAATCCTAAAACTTAACAACAAAAACAAACAATAGGGGGCGCCTGGGTGGCTCAGTGGGTTAAAGCCTGGGCTTTCCGCTCGGGTCATGGTCTCAGGGTTCTGGAATTGAGCCCGGCATTGGGCTCTCTGCTCAGCAGGGAGCCTGCTTCCTCCTCTCTCTCTCTCTGCCTGCCTCTCTGCCTACTTGTGATCTCTGTCTGTCAAATAAATAAATAAAATCTTTAAACAAACAAACAATAGGATTTAAAAAATGGGCAAAAGACTTAGACATCTCTCTAAATATGACATAGAGATGGCCAACGCATATATGAAAAGATGCTCAACATCACTAATCATCAGGGAAATGCAACTCAAAACCACATTAAGATATTTCATACCTGTTAGGATGGCTACTATCCAAACAAACATACCAAAACAATTAAAAAAAACCCCAGAAAATAATAAGTGTTGACATTGTTGTGGAGAAATTGGAAGCCTTGGGCACTATTGGTGGGAATGTAAAATGCTATGGAAAACAGTATGAAGATTCTTCAAAAAATAAAAAATAGAATTAGCATATGATGCAGAAATCTACTTCTGGATGTATATCCAAAAGAAGTGAAAACAGAATTTCAAAAAGACATTTGCACACCCTTGTTTATTACAGCACTATTCATGATAGCCAAGAAGTGGAAGCACCCTAAATATCTATTAATAGATCATAAAGAAAATATGGTATATACAGATTGTGGAATACTATGCAGCCAAAAAAGAAGAAAATTCTGTCCTATGCTCTAACAAAGATGAACATTGAAAACATTATGCTAAATGAAACCAGTCTCTCTCTCTCTCTCTCTCTCTCTCTCTCTCTCTCACACACACACACACACACACACACAAGTAATGCAGGATTCCACTAATATGAGGTACCTAAAGTAGTCAAATTTTAGAAATAGAAAATCTCCAGAGGCTAGGAGGAGGTGGAAAAAAAAAAGGGTATTGTTGTTCACGAGTATACAGTTTCAATTTTGCAAGATGAAAAAGTTCTAGAAATTTGCTGCACAATAAGGCACACTACTCTTCTGTGCATCTTAAGATGGGTAAATTTCATGATATGTGTTTTTTACCACATTAAAGGAAATGCACTGCAGTGTTACAAATAAACATCAGTGGAGAGGACTGCGGAACTTATTGTGCAAATAAAGTATAATCAGATGAGGTACAGTAAAGAGGTGTTAATGGTTTAATAAAAATTATTAAAATTATTATAGCCTCTTTCCATTTTTAGAATTAAAGTTCATGTAGCTTCTAAATTGAGAGTTTTCATAACTGTTTAAAACCAGCTCCTCAATTTAAATAAAACCAAAACAAAATAGATGACTTCATATATACTAGGAACTGGGATTTCATCAAAATATTAAGTTAAATATATTTATTTTTAAAACTAAAATCAGCTGATGGCTGCTAAAAGTAGAATGGGGCTAATTTAGAACTTCAAGATGAATTAGAATTTTAGGTAGGTTTACTAAGGGATGTAACACCTAGAACTACGAAGAAGCTAAGTGATAAGAGATTTAAATTCACTTTCCAAAGGTATGGCCAAATTAAACTCAGATTTTTATAAGTAATATACTGAATGAATAATAATATTTCATAATATTAGTTATGCAAATTTGTTATGCCCATAGATAATTGTAATTTCTAGTGTCCTCATAATAGGATATTATAAAAAGATACAGGATATCACAAAACTACAAAATGTCACTGGAAACTCGAAATGAAGAGGCAAGATCCAAGGGTTAGGTCCTGAAACTGAAGAACAGGTGCTCTTTAAAGGACTCAACAATTTCAGGTTGATTGCCTTCAGAATGTATAGGTTTAAAAGTAATTATGTTTTCATTTTTTGATTATTTCTAATATAATTTAGTTCAATTGCTTTTCCCATTTGCTGTAATTCCTATAACATATGAACTCAAATGAGTACCATTTGCTAAATATGAAAAAAATTCCATGTCATTTATCTTTATTAGGTTGGTGCACCTGACAGCAAATTTATGGGGCTTTTGCATTATTGAAATTTTTTTTTTCCTTTTCAAAAGATAATTTTCAAACCACGACTAGCTTGTGAGAACATAGCTCCTTTTTGGTTCATCTGTATTTTTCCTTGCATTTAATATTATAGTGGAATTTGCATATAATTTTCATTAGATCTTTTACAATGTCATGAATGTTAATAGCTACATTAAAATGCTCTTTTTTTTCCTTTTTTTTAAAAAAACATGACTATATCTTCCATATGTCCTACAGGAAAACTATACAGTACTCCTATACTCAAAAGTATTGTGATTTCATATAAAACTGGAATCTATTAAATGAATCAGAAAATGGACTGCTGACAACTGCTTCTTATGGATACATGTTTATCCCCCTTAGAGATAATTTCTGTACCATAAATTCCTAGAAGTGGCTGCATCAATGACAATGCATTTTTAAAGCCTCTTGATATTGCCAAACTGTCCTTCTAAAAGGTTATTACAGTTAAAAATCCTTCCGAGTGGTTTGGGAGCTTCTCAGCCAGTGAGAGGTTGCTAGTTTCTTGACTTGTTGGGGATGTGTGCTGGAGGCTTTGCCTCTCCCCAAAGATCCTCTGGCCCCTGCTGGCCAGCCTTCATCTCAAAAATGGTCATGAGGGGCTGGGAAGAGTGATAGCATCCTGCCCTGATGTCAGTAGCTTGGGTTGGGGCCACCAATTTGAACCTCAAGTATCTTTGAGTTTGCTCATACCTGGTCACCTTCTCCTTGACCTTAGGAGATTTTAGGCTTAAGAGCAATATGTATTCACACTAACACTGAAGTGCATTGTTTGTACTGCTCGAAGGAATCGATACTAGCACGACGGAGGAAGCAAGACAGCAGAACTCTCCTATGTTTGGCAGAGAAGACTTGAGTTGGATTAGAACTCCGTCATCTACTGGATACACAATCTTGGGTAGGTCACTGAACTAAGAAGGTGGTCAGTCTCTCATGTGAAAAATTAGAATTCTAGATGGTACTAACCTTTAAAGGACCTTGCAGCACTAATATCCTGGTTCTATGCTTTTTGACTATTGAAAACTATTCTAAGAGGGATAAAAGTGGAAGGCTGAGAACAGCACATATTTAGTTTGGACTTACGTAGAGCACTTCAGTTGAAGTGACAATCTGAATATACCTAATTGTAAAAGGGAAGACAATAAAACAGCAAAATAAAAATTGGAGCTCAAACAATACTTGCATGCATATTAGGGCAAGAGAAGAAAAGAAATCTCTAAATGAAAGAGTCAACATGCGAAGTTATTTCTGCCTATGTATGAAGGGAAATTTCTAAATTATATCTATCCAAACATTACATTAAGTTCTCCTTCTTAGTCCCCATGAGAGAAATTATGCAAAGTATTGTTTTGAAAATGATTATATCAAAATATAAAATTTCTGGAAACTTACTAGCAAGCCTAACATTATTCAGTGTATGGGAAACTTGGCTCTAATTGTTTCAACAGACAATGAGTAAAATGATCACTCAGAAAAATGTGTCATGAAAATTTGGTAAATAACTAAACATAAAGAGCAAATCTGTGTATTTTTGCATGTTGAATTGAAAGATATACCTTTTTCTACTGGTTCCATTCACATAGTCTAATTAATAAGTAAAACAATAAGATATATGTATTTTATTCCTCTGTACTTATATGGCATGTACACTAAACTTCTATGTACCTTATTATCTTATAAAAATGGCTTGAGTAGACTAATCTATCAGATAAGACAATTAATTATTCCAGTACATTTCTTGAACCCTTATTACTTACTAAGCACTGTTCTGGAGTTTCAACAGAAGGGAAGATTTAAAAGAATTCAGACTGTAAAGTTAGCCAGGTTGCTGTTTAGTAAATATTTGTTCAGTGACTAAAACAAAGACATCACCCTTGTCCTTTAAGAGACTTATTCTTATTTAACAGATCTATCATTGGTACAGTTACTAATTCAACTTTATGGAGTAGTTTTTTGATAAGAAGAAGAAGTTAAAAAACAAGCTTGAGAATGCTTAGTTACATTATTTTACTATATAAAATAAAAGGAAGTGAGAAGTAAATGCTTATTTTTCTCCTTTGGAATAGTACTTAAACATTTTATTCTGAGTGTTCCATTGTTATTATTTCTGGTCTAAATGTGAATACTGTTTCCCTGTACTCATTTACCTAATTACTTTATGCATAGAATGTATGAGTGGATGCCCATATTCATAAACTTTATAGGAAGATTGTTAAGAGCTTTAAGCAAAATAATACATCAGAACTGCACAATTCTACTTTACTACAATAAAGACAAGGAATTTTTGAAGTTGGAAAGAACCTTTGAGTTTAACCGTACAATACACGCACAAAAAAGTCAATGACTTGCCCCCAAATTTGAATCTATTTATGTCACAGGTGGTACTAGGGGAGCCACTGCTCTGGACTATTCCCTGCTTTATCCATTAAATCATCCCAATATACCTATTAGTCTGCCCTAAATAAATTTTCAACACCCTTGACTTAAATTTATGGAACATGGGATAACCTGGCTAGGTGCGAGTGAATCCTATGATATTATGCAAAACAAGATTAATCATAATGCAACTTTGTTAGGCATGTGGGAGAAAAACTAATTCATAATCTGAAGTATTTTATGTTGAATATTTTGTTTGCATTCACTATATCCCTCAGCAGCAAATAGGGTGAATACTGCACACTGAGGTGTTTATTTATTTATTTAGTGCTTATATTTCAAGGCTGACCTGAAGGCAGACAATTTCTGAGTGACTGGATAAGTTTATAAATTCTTTGTTATGTGAGCTTAGAATTAAAATCCAAGTCCTCTGATTTTAAGTTAGTGTCTAATCTAGAGTTCTTGAAAGATTAGCTTCTTACAAATGAATCCCCTATGAAAATATGGGTCTAACTTGGAGTATCTGTGTATATTGGACTTCAACACATTTCTTTTCAAAGGAACAGCATACACAACGTTAGAGGATGTGTAAGTATAAATCCATTTTATCTGTAATTGTGCACACCAATGTGTTTTAACAAAACCAGTGGAAAAGTTCAGAGTAAACTCATTAGTTTTGAAAATCTGTTATTGGTAGAACAAAAGCAAACACAGACCAATTCAAATTCAGAAAGCCCAGATTCCATCCAGAGAAGAAGGGAATTAAAGAAAACTCAACTTTCCAGAGATGTCTCTTTGGTTGAAGGAGAGCCTGCGTTGCCACTAGAGATTTACCGACTGTATTAATAATTTGCTGCACATGGAGAGATTTTCTCCAAAGAATCATGACTAGTCACTGCCGCTGCAGAAAACTTGGTTGCTTCATTGCAAGGCATTTTTTTCTGCTGGACTGAACTCTAATTGTGTTTATTCTTGAGACTATTTGTTATGCTCCTGGTATAACTGTACACATCATTCACAGACTTTCCTCCCTAAAAACTTGAAGCTTTATTCATAAGGGTGTGAGTAAGAGCTCACTGCAAATGTGCCTATGTTTAACTAAAACAAAAAGCAAAAAAACTGGGTCTCCGTCATCCAGGAGTTGGGGTGGAGGAAACAGGTCTTCATGAGTGATATAGCATTGCTATCCAAGTAGGTGTGAATGATGTTTTCGGTGAGATCCGGTAAAGTAGTTAAGACAATAGAGCAAATACATTAACGTTTATAGAATTACTATGTGTACTTGTTTCTTTTTATGTCTGGGAGGGAAGAAATCAATGGATTTCTTCCAGAAATAGTCCTCTAATTCAACAACAGCATTTTTCTTAATGTAGCTATAATTGAATATTTATTTAGAGGCAAATTGAGATCCTGTGCAAGTGAAGAACAAAGTCATCATGGCATTCCTTTAATTTCATGTAATGTTGATGAACAGTACCATTAAGTGCAAATAAAGAGAGAAGATAGATTAATTTTACAACAACCCATTCTACTACAGAGACTTGAATTTTTTCTTTTCCTGAATTTTTTTTTTTCCTTAGTCTTAAGGCAAGTCATGATTAATTACAAAAGAATTGCAGGGGTATAATCAGAGACCAAAATTGTCTTTTCTAGTTGTTTTGAAGTGCATAATATGCTAATAAGCTGTTCATTAAATGAGTATTCTCTATTTAATTTAAGAAAAAGCCCTTTGTATTAACAAAGCTTATTTGACTATTTTCATAGAATGAGCTAGAGTCACATTTTTGGAATAATTTACAAAGATTATAACAGCTTATTACTTCGTAGCTTACCTCAAGGTGGGCAAAATTAGATCTAAGTTTTTGTACAGGACTGCTCCAAGAACAAATACTGATGATTCATCTGATTCTAGAAAAAATGAAATTAAAAATATTAGTGAAACTACAAGAAAAGTACTGTCTCTAAAACTTTAATCTGCTCGTTATGAGGGGATTCCAGTACTTGCTGATGCAAAGCTGAGTAGAAGAAATGCCTTCCTAACCATGCATGGGGCAGATTAGCCCACACACTGTACATTTTAACGGTAGCTCACTAATATGGGTCATGTGAAGTAACCTTCCTTCACCAGGCTGAGACAGGAGGCTACTGTCGTTGCAGCTAAGGAGTTTCAATTCCCAATGATATGGGGAAAGAGATTATTTTCTTTTGGAGCTCTAAGCAGGAAGGTCAAAGTCGCCAAGGTAAAAAGGAAGACTATGATGTAGCTGTCAAAAGTAGCCATTCATTTGAGAGGCTGCTGAAGATGTTCTCAAAACTGAATTTTTTCTCAAATTTGTTTTTATATACACAATAATATCTACAAACCAAAGCAAAAGTGAGGAAGAAGTAAAAAATGCTGTGGAAAATGCAACACATTTCCATACCTAAAATGAAAATACTAGGCCACATATTTTACACTGAGATAAAACTGTCAATCCTGAAACTTAACCATGCGAAGCTCAGGTCTAGAATTTGCACTTGTATTTTTTTCCCCATTTTAATAGATCCATTCCTCCAATAAATTCAGATTTAAAAATCAAGTGTCCATTTTCTATATTTATAAAATTAGTTTACAATCATGATCGTAGACTGTTACCAAGTCGCTTGATGCAAGCAGATTTATATCTAGTGTACTCTTAAACCAACTTATTAGAAATATTTTGTTCAAAGCTCAAATTACTTCACATACTTACCTTTTGATGACACAGGAGTAAAAATGCTTTTTGGAATGACGACTCTATCTTCTGAGTTTCTTGCCCAGTCAACCATTCCCTTTCGTCCTTTCATTGGGAAGTTGATGTCTGTTAGAACAGAGGCTGCCGGAAGCTTCTGAATGCTAGCCACTAGTAGGAAAGAAGTAATAATGTTAACTAAGATCTTTCAGTGTAATCAAAATTGACCAAATTAAACCTTGCAGTATATTCAAAATAAAAATCTGAGCCAAAATTATATTTATCAGAACCACAAAACAGACTTATTTCCTATTATTGGACAACATTCATGAGGCTTGACAATTTTTTTTTACCTACAATCTAGGTTTCTGTTGCTTTCCAAGAAGAATCAGGAACTGACAGTCAATGGAGTATATTCTGAGAGAACAAGCATGTGCTGCCACGGGTTGTTCATGGCTGACTCCCATTCCAATTGTCAGAAGTCCATACTGTATTTTTTGCTAAATATTTTGATTAACACACTTGGTCCAGAGGCAGAAATTTGCATTTAAATCTGAACTTTGTCTTCTGAACACATATTCTGCATTTACATCGGAATGTTATCTTTGGAGCAAATTTTTCATGGATTAAAGGGGTTACCATGAAGGCATGGAAAGCAAAGCTGTATTGATTGGTCTTGGAAAGAAAACTGCCATAATCCTAATAATAAGAGCACCAGTAATGCCATAACCACAGAGCCCATAATATGCCGAAAGAGTTATCAAATAGAGCAATAACACAAAACTTTGAAAACATCCACCACAATTGAACGTAATAAATGTATACTTTGGAGAATCTTATCTTTACTTGCAATAAGTATTTTAAATATATATTGAAAAAAATCATGAATGATGTTTGGTAATGCCTAAATGTATTTTTTGTTACATGTAACAATCACACAAACACAGATATGTCATAAAACTACAATGATAAATACTTAAGTGCCTATTGATTATATACATTTCCAATTAAGAAGTGTAATTTGTATAACTTTTACATAGGTCCATACTTGTTCTACATTAAATCTTCAGGTGTCCCACGGAGGATTTAAACAGAAAGATAATGAAGAAAACTATAAAAACTACTATAAAAGTAAGCTAAAGTAAGAAACCATTCAGCTCCTCATAAATGAATTTCACTCTGAAGAAACTTGTAATTTAAATCCAGAGAATGAAAATTAAGAATTTAACAATATTAGTTGTATAAATATATTGCATCACTGGCTTAATTCCAAATTGAAATGGTTATGTATTATTGTACTTTACTAAAGCTCTTTCAGACTATTATAGACATCCATTATTAGCATAAGATGGAATTTCATATGGCCTGTAATTTGACATAATAAGCTTTAGAAAGGATTTTGTTTCTAAATGTTGAAGGAAAGAGGGTGCTGAGTAACACATACATTCATTATGGATGTTAAATGCTGTTTTTGGATAACAGCTATAATTATTTTAGTTTCTTTAATTTTCCAAACAATATAGTCTTTGTTGTACATAAATAACTCAGTTCACATGTGTCCTTGAAGGGTCCCAATCCTCCACTGCAGAAAGATGGACAGGTCAGCAAATTGGCAGCACATTCTATCTTAAGGGTCATATAAGCTTTATTCAAGCTGCAAAGCTAAGTTCATCTGCTTCCAAATCCCTTGATTCTAACTTTGGCTTTTTTGGATGAAATTTATTTCACCCTTTGCTCCAAAAACTGATGAAAAGAAATGAAGATTTTTCTGACTGCCACACAACTGGTTTCTGTTGTAAAGGAAAATAAACAAGAGATAAATTGTTGGACTCTGAAGTCTAATAATTCATCTGTTTCTATATACCTTGGATAGAAAGCAAAAAATCAAATGAACAAAAAGAAGAAATAACAAGTGGAGGAAGCACATTCTGTACCAACTCTATCACTTTATCCTCGATAAATTCTAGTCTAATATTATACCCTTAAATAAACAATAATGATATAATTATACATGCTTGTATCTCCCATGATGGAATGCATTCATTCTTCAATTAAAGGCACATTAGTTATTAAGGTATGACTATATAGATTAGATTATAATTTTGAACATAGTCTAGATGAAAGAAATATAAAAGTCAATTGGGATAACTATTTTGTGCAAAAAGTCCTTTTAATTGAAGACTTGAGCATAAGGAGGACATAAAAACAAACACCTATTCCTTGATTTTAGTAGAAATGTAGTTCTTTTTTTTTAAAGATTTTATTTGTTTAATTGACAGACAGAGATGACAAGTAGGCAGAGAGGCAGGCAGAGAGATAAAGGAGGAAACAGGCTCCCTGTTGAGCAGAGAGCCCGATGCGGGGCTGGATCTCAGGACCCTGGGATCATGACCTGAGCCCAGGCTTTAATCCACTGAGCCACCCAGGTGCCCCGAGAAATGTAGTTCTTAAAGTAAGATGATATTTTCAATAAATGCATTATCAAAAGGGATATGGCTTCATAGACTGATGAGACTCCAATGCTAGCCTTCAAATTGAGTATACATGGTTTTAAAATATGAAGTATTTAAAATTGTACATCTTAACCTTAAAGCTATCTAAGAAGATAGCTTAGATGACACTGTGATTCTTCGTGACCCTGAGATGATTAACAAGAAAACCCATTTCCATTTAGCAAAAACAGTTTAAAGATGACCTTTATTTTCTCCTTTCAGTCCCTCTACCAGACACTTGGGCCAGTTCCAACCTCAATCCCTCCCCTCGTTCACCAGGTTTAACAATCCAAAACTCTTAAGTAAAACGTAGACGCAGTCTGTAGGGAACTGGGAAGCTTAGGTGTTAAGTGAATACCAAAGAGGTAAGATTAAAAATGAATGCTTTAAAGTATGCCAAGTTTATACAAATATGTGTCCAGTGCTGACAAAGGAACACAAATGCAAAGCATAAGTGCACAATCTCCATCCTCTGCTTCTGCAGTAATTGCTGCATTAAAACCAGTCATTGTGGGTGGTTAGACAATAGAGCATCTTTCCTCAAAAACTGAGAAAATGCCTTTCTTACAGAAGATTAAAGTGCTCAGAAGAAACCTTGGAGAACACAATGTGCCTGAACAAATAGGCACATCTTGAATGCTCCAAGAATTATCCTAAATTCACTGTATCGTGTTTTCATTACAACAACACTAGATTTGATTTCTTATGCAATAAAAATAGGTGACTCATCACTGATAAACCTTGGAGCAAAACCAGCTGCACTTTCATTTTGCAATTTTAAAACTTTCATTTTGAATTTGGATATGCAGCATAAAATTCCTTCTCATCAGAAAGGATAAGGAATTCCTGGAGTTAGATCTAAAGGCATATGGGCTGGGTTTTGTTTATTTTTGTTTTGCTTTCCATTCATCAAAGCAGCCAATGTGGAGCTTCTACCCTTGTTCCTGGAGAAAATCATTGAGGTTTTAGCACTTAACCTAATTGAGGTCCTGGAGAATGGCAGCTCTGTCATGTAATGTCATGTCGGGTAATGTGTGAATGGTCCACATACAAAAGTTGGAGTTAGTTCATTTGATGCATCAGTTGCTTCATGGACCAGAATGGAATGCACGTAGAAGGAAAAGACGAGAGAGCCAAGGGGCGTGCATGAATGCTAGAGAAATCAGCACAATGGGCAGATGAAGGCCAACAGAGGAAAATCACAGCTACCAGAATGGCTCAAGTGACTCTGGATCTGGGCCTGGGATTTAAATCTTGGTATTTTAGGGTAACCATAATGGCCTGTGGGGTTTTTTGGGGAGGGGCAGTCCCAGTTTACCTCCGCTGTTTTGGGTAATTGAGGTTATGCATTTAAAACTTTATATTGAATACATACACATAACCAAAGGCAAGACTTGCACTTAAAATAGAGCTGATCCTTTAGTACTTCAATGTGCCACCCAGGGAGCTGAGGGTTCCTTTTTACTCTCTCTTTCCTTCCTTCTTCCCTCTTTTCTTCCCATTCCCTCTTCTCCTCCTCCTCCATCTTCTTTTTCTTTTTTTCTCTCTCTCCTCCTTCCTCCCCCTCCACCCCGTCTTTCTGTGTGTCTTTCTCTTCAGCTCTCTCTCTCCCTTTCCTTTTTCCAATAGAATCTGCCAAACGGAAGAGGTTGGCTTCTCTGGTTATTTGAGAACCCAAAGTCAGCCAGGCTAAAATTCTCTACTGAAAGGGAAAATCACTGTATCCTCAATGACAATTCAGTATTACCACTGCAACCAAGGCCACAGTTTGCAAAGAGAACTTCAAAAGCACTACTTTTATGCAATGACCTAAGCGCTTAGCGCAGCAACTCACAGTCTATATAAATGAGTAGAGGAAATTCCCAAGCAAGGGCACCTTAGAATCACAAACAAAAGTAGAGGTGGATACAGAAATAGAAGTTTAAGAGATGCCTTAAGAGGGATATTGATGTTTCCAAAATATTTAAAGTTTGCATCATTTTTCATGTTGATTCAGAGAGAACAACGTACAAATTGGGTCTTGACTCAATATTAGAAAACTGGCTAGTTATCAAAATGGATTTGCTTGTGGAAAACATCACTCAATATTACTAGATGGTCACTTCCACAGTTTTGAAATTCTGTAAGAAAAATGAGGCAGGAAAGGAACGCTGCATTGCGTCAGTGTGTTAGAAAGCAACTATTAGTTTTGTTTGTGTACCAATAGCAAGCTCAGAGGGGCTGAGAAAATCCTGCATTGTAGTGATCCCTTGGCATTTATCAGCTTAAAAAGCCAGGTTTTTATATTTGTATAGCAATGCTGGGTGCCTTATAAAACACTGAGACATCTGGAAGGGAAGGGAAGGACAGGGACGCTTATTGAACACTTGACATGACCTCAACATTTGTTAGCTATTCCTTAATTTATTCAACAAGTATTTATCAAATGTATCCTCTGAGTTAGACACTCTTCTTAGCACAGCACTTAGGCAGTTCCTTTACACGTGTTATCATGTTTAATATATAGAACAAGATATTATTCTTATTTAACAATATCTTATTTAATATTTAATATTTAAAATATTTAATATTTAAATAATATTCAAATATTATTTTATTCAATATTTAAAACAACCCTGGGAGACGTAATTATTATCAGTATCCTCATTGTTATTATCCCTACATTCATTTTATGAGGAAGTAGACTCTTAAATTGGTAACATTGTGACTCAGGTCTCAGTTTGCCAACTTAGAAGTATATGATTTTGAACTGTGTGGCGCAGTTTGATTTTACCCCAACAAATTAACAGAAAATTTACTTTGCACTAAATATAAAAGACAGGTGTAATGATTCAATGACAGGAAATAAACTATTTTCACTTGTCCAACAGGAGATCAAAACTGGATACCACTGAAGAATGGTGATTATCAAAAAGGGATATAGACAAATATTTTAATTTATCTAGCATAATCTCTATGTTCTAACATCTCCACAAAAAGCCATGTTTTAGGATTCTGCAACAGTGAGTGGGGTTTACAGGAAATATTCAGACAGTCAGCTGGGCAGATTTTGGCTGTTCTTCTCTCATCTCCCTATTTTCTCCATTTACTGTGTCTCCTTTCCCAAAAGGCTAAGATTTGAACACGGAGGGCCAACAAATGGAGACTTCCAGAGGAAGGAGCATCAGATGATAATTAACTAAGTATTGAATAAGAAAGAGGAGAGAGAATTTTCTTTTGTACATGCAACATTACTGACTTCTTTCTCTTTACATACCCATGTATGCATATGTGTTTATAATATGTTGTTTCGATAATGTAAGGAGTTTTCAATCTTTCTAGCTTGCTAGAAAATAGTGTCCAACTATCACTTCCTAGGAAGCAGAGCCACTAGGTCGGGGCATCCGCAAGGACCACAGTGCTCTAAGAGCACCCTAGCAGTCGCATCCCACCGTCATCACTGCAGAGGGAATCACCCCCAAGTCCCAGGACCAGGACACAGAGATTTAGAAGAGAAAAATTATTCCCATTAGGAATTACAGGTGTTTCTTTTTCAGAAAAAATGTGGATCCTCTGATTTTAATTTTTTTTTTTAAATTTTTACTTAAAGACTTACTTATTTCTTAGAAAGAGAAAGCACACATATTGGGGCAGGGGCAGAAGGAGAGAGAATCCTGAAGCAGACTCCCCATGAAGCAAAGAGCCTGACACACGGGGCTGGATCCCATGACCCTGAGATCATGACCTGAGCGGAAACTGAGAGTCGGCTGCTTAACAGACCCAGCCACCCAGGCGCCCCTAGGATCCTGATTTTTAAAAGTGGACCAACTAGGCAAAAAAGTAACTATGTGGTCTATCGAGGATATTTTTTTCAACTTGTTAGTTTTTAATAAGATATTACGTATATTGAAACTTAAAATAATTAACCATTTTACATAATCCTTTCCAGCATCCATGTAAATTACTTGTGAATCATTAACTTCAAATTCTGTTTTTATCCTTTGGTGGCTTTTTTTAATCCAAGGCTGGCAGTCTCAGCACAGAAAGGCACATTCTTATAGCTGCTCATGGTATTTCTGCCAGAATTTAGTGCTTTCCATGGAGGACTCCTTTGGCTCTTCTCAGGTCACTCCTACTTCCCTAACATGTAGTCATACCTATGCACGGGATATGTCCACAGCCTACACACGACTCTCGCTGAGGCTGAACTGTCTCAACCAGGAACTGGCAAACTACATCCCACAGGCCAAATCTTTCCTATCTGCTATTTTTGTACGGTCTGCAAGCTAAAAATGGTTTTTCACATTTTTAGATGATTGGAAAAAATCAAAAGAAGAATAATATTTCTGGGCATGTGAAAATTACACGAATTTCAAATTTCAGTGTCTACAAATGAAGTCTATGGGAACACAGCCACATCCATTCATTCACTTAGAGTCTAGGGCCACTTTCATGCGATGATGGCAGAGTTTAGTAGCTGCACTGAATACTGGATGGTCCACAAACCCTAAAATATCTACTGTTTGGCCCTTTGCAGAAAAAAGTATGCCTACCTCTGTTCTAGACATGTGATGGAGAAGTTATTTTAAAATAGTACAATTTTTCTTTAAAGAGAGACACATTCAAAAAATACATGCATTTCTGTACTTAATTCTGTTACCTATTGTATGTTCTTCCTACTTTTTCTTTCAAGGCTATGCTGAGTATTGTGGGGGAAATTTAAGCTGATTACACCATTTTTCTTTCAGTTTTCAGAGTATGTTTTGCGGTCTTTTAGAGACAGATACTTTTTATAAATGTTCATCTTCTCTACCCAAATAGTTCATGATTTTACTACTAATATAAAAGCAAAATAAAATGTGATATGGGAAGTCATTTTTGCATGAATACCTGAATAGTAAAAAGAAAAATGATATAGAAATGTCTTAATGGGGCTCCTGGGTGGCTCAGTTAGTTGAGCATTAGACTCTTGGTTTTGGCTCAGGTCATGATCTCAAGGCATGGAGGAGATCCAGCCCCATGTTGGGCTCCGCCCTCCGTGTGGACTCTGCCTGAGATTCTCTTCCCCCTTGGCCCCTTCCCTTACTGGTGCATGTGCTCTCTCTCTGTCCAATAAAATAAATAAATAAAATACTTTTAAAAAGAAGAAAATGCTTTAGGGAAAAAAGTCTCCCCTCTTCTTCAAATAGAGAAATTAAGAATAGAATTCCTCCAGAGGAAGGAGCATCAGATGATAATTAACTAAGTATTGAATAAGAAAGAGGAGAGAGAATTTTCTTTTGTACATGCAACATTACTGACTTCTTTCTCTTTACATACCCATGTATGCATATGTGTTTATAATATGTTGTTTCGATAATGTAAGGAGTTTTCAATCTTACTAGCAAAGAATTAAGGTAAGGATCTATTAGGAATTGGGCACCAATATAGGCAGCAAAAAGCAACTGAAACCAACCATCCAAGAGCTTTCCAAGGTAGTGATTCATCTATTCCCAGAAAAGTGAAGCAAAGATCAATGTGAAGGGATAAGAAGGGGAAAGAGATCACTACAGACTCACAAGTTCATTTTGGAAATTCATTCATCCAACAAATCTCTATTGAGCCCTGAGAGTGTTCCAAGATTCATCTTACTACTGATGATTTAGCAAGTGACCAAGAGACATGAAGTCTTGGCCTTGAAAGAGCTCATTGTCTAGTAGGGAATACACACGGTTAATAAGGGAGCAGATCTCCAGATGAGGCTAGACTGTGAGAGTATGAAAGAAGTAAAGGATGACATGGAATATGATTGGTTGGCGAAAGAGGCCTCTTTGAAGAGGTGCTGTCTGGCTGTTGTTTGACAGGGAGGAGGACACTGCCTGTGTAAACCTAAAGCCTGGAAAAGGCCTGTAATGTTCCAGAACTATCAGAATAGTAGCTTCTGGGCAGGAGGAATGACATGAATCTTTAAAGGCACAAGGTGAGGAAACTTAATATGCTCTAGAGAAATAGTAATATTTCTATTAGGGCAAAAAAGTTTAGACAAAAATAGTAAGACAAAAAGCTAAATATGATATTGTAGGCTAAGAGAGCTGAAGCATGATCAAATTTAGAATTTGAAGATATAAGTTAGATGCCTCCTAATTATAAGTAATAATTGATGATGTTGGCATGGATAAGTCCTCCTGAAGAGAGAATAGAAAGAGAACCTATTAATTGAGAACCTATTACATGCCAGGCACAGTTATGGGCACTGAAAATACACCAGTGAACAAAAAAGTTAAATTTCTTGCTCTCATGGGACTGGCGTGATATCTCCGGGGGAGACAGACAAGGAACAAATACAACTAGATAGAATATAAAGGATGTGATTAGGAAATAATAAGTGGGGTTGGGAATTTTTACAAAGGAAAGCTTCTTTGGTTAGTGGGCATTTGTGCAATAATCTGTAAGAAGTGAGATGGTGGGCTGTGCAGATATTAAGGAGATGACAGGAAAAAAAGGCTAAGAAATGTAGTTTGGGAAAGCCTCACTTTAAGGGGGTAAAGAGAAAGACACCAGAAATAAATGGAGAGAGAGAAGAAGAAGACTGCAATAGTGAACTAACTTAGGAATGGAGAGCTGCATGTTAATAAGGAGAAAGTATCTTTAAGGGGAGTCAAAGTTTTATAAAGATTATGGAGACGAGCCATTGGTTTGGTTTGAAACCATACTCTAAGATTAGTTTCAGGCCATGCTCTCTTGCACAGGTTGGCAAACTTTTTATACAAAAGGCCCAAAAGTAAAAGTTTCAGCTTTGTGGGCTAAGCAATTACCCAGTTTTGCTGGTGTGATATGAGAGCAACTACAGACAACTCATAAATGAACGATCATGCAAGGAAATGTGGTGTTTAATCATGTAATAAAAATGTCTTGGGGCGCCTGGGTGGCTCAGTGGGTTAAAGCCTCTGCCTTCGGCTCAGGTCATGATCGCAGGGTCCTGGGATCGAGCCCCACATCAGGCTCTCTGCTCGGCGGGGAGCCTGCTTCCTCCTCTCTCTCTGCCTGCCTCTCTCCCTACTTGTGATCTCTATCAAATAAATAAATAAAATAAAATTTTAAAAAAATGTCTTGTGTGACCAGTATCGTGTAATTTTTTTTAATCCCGCAAATGTTTATTGGGCAGAACTCTTGATTTCCCAACACTAAAGCACTTTCTTGCCCAGTGTCACCTACCTTAATAGAAGGTGCCACTGTCTATTCAAATGTTCACACCAAAAACCTGAAGGCCATCTTTACTTCTGGTTTTCCTTTGCCTCCTATGACCCATCCATCAACACATCCTCTCAGTTTTATTTGCAGAACGTGTCATAAATCCCCATATTTCCATCTCCATTCCATTACCCTCTACCAGAATCTACAAACTGAGCTAACTCAAGAGTTGTATAACTGGCTTCCTTGATTCCACTCTTTTTCTCTGAATTGCTTCTTCTCTCAGAAACTAGAGTTATCTTTAAAAAAAAAATCAGATCATATTGTTCCCTTACTTGAAATAATTCAATAGCTTGCCGGTTGCTCTTAGAATAAAATCCAAATCTTACACAATGGCTTACAAGGCTTTGCATGGCTTGGCTTCTGCCTCTCTCTGTGGTCACATTATACTAGTTGCTTGTTTACTGACCCAGATCAAGTTGTACAGGTCTTTTCTTTTCCACCACAGGACTTTTCCTTTCTAACTAAAAGAGTATTTTCTATTCTTATCTTTGAGTCTCTGCTAACTTGGATCTGTTTTAACTGCCCTATCTAAAGAAATCCACCCAGCCCCCCATCATTCCTCTCTATGATATCACCCTGTTTATTTTCTTTATGACCCTATTCATAGTTGAACCTTGTCTAGCTTATGTACTCCATGTGTTTATCATTTGTTTCCTATACTAGACCATAAACTCTCAAAGGAAAAGTATTTTCCATATTTACCACCATATGATAGTATCCTAACATACAGTAGTTCTAACACAATTCCCCCCATATTTCTTTTCTTTTCTTTCTTTTTTTTTTTTTAAGGAATGAAGTTTACCAAAGACTCAAAAGAGGAAACTGGGGCTTAATGTGGCAACTTTGGGCCCTTGAAAATAAAAGACTTAGTTTTCCAACTATTGCATGATCTTTGGCAAGTTATTTAATTGCTCGTTATGTGTGTGTGTGTGTGTGTGTAATATATATATATATATATATATATATATATATATATATATATATATATATGCAAAAATACATAGTCTTTCATGAGGATTCTGCTGAAGTTCATTCCCTACACATAGACACAATCTATGTCAATTCCCTTTTATCTTTTATCTCAACCATCCTCTGCCTTGTGTAAAAGATAGTGGAAAATTAAAAAAGAAAAAGCCCTTACATAGAAAAAGATTACAATCTAGTAAGACATCTGTTTCAGGCAAATATCTTAAGTATGAGCAGAATGGGTCATAAGAATGTTTCTTCTGAACTCCAAACCTGTCTACTGAACTGTTCAAATGAATGTCTTTAGGAATCTTAAATGTAGCATATCTGAAGCTTAGTTCTTGATTTCTACTCACCCTTCATCTAAATATGGTTTCCGTATATAGTCTTCCCCATATCTATCAAGTGTACTTTCATCCAACCTTCCCCCAAGACAGAAAACAGGAAGTTATCCTTGACATGTCCATATCCTTATCCCCAGAATCTCATTCATCACTGTGCTTGCTATTTCTCTTCCAAAACACACCTTAAAGTTGTTTTTTTAATCTCTGTTTTGACTGCTACACAATCTTCCACCAAATGTTTAAATAAAAACTCACTATATTTATTGCTTCCATTCTTGTGCCTTTCCTACACACTTTCCACACTACAGTGAGAAGACTTTTGAAGCAGAGTTGAATCATGTTACTTCCCAATGAGTTTCTGTTACACTTGTGTAAGATACAAAATTCTTCTGGGGGTCTCCATGACCTGATGTCCTCTCAGTGTTAGCTCATGACTTTTTCCATTTACAACTGCTGTCCAGTCATACATGTTCTTTCATTTCATATCAACCCCTCCATTGGTTAATTATTATTCAAGTGTTAGCTTGAATTCTTTTTCAGGTTTTAACTTGAATGCCAAGAAGAACTTTCTAGCACTGAGCAACCACTGACCCCATACCTAACTGAGAAATCTTGGTTAGTCTCTCTTATGTCATTTACCACAATTTAAATATGTCTATGAATTTATTTATTTATCTACATGCATTTTGGTTTTAAAAGTTGTTTTTTCTTTTATTTTCCCTTATACAATAACACAAATTATATATTTATTCATTCATCTAATAAGTTTTATATTTAAAAACTTAATATCTTCCTCACTGGAATGTAACCTCCATAAGGACAAAGACCAGGCATATTGGGATCATCTTTTTGTGTCCAGAAGATGATTGGTACTTGGCAGTCACTTAATAAATATTGATTTAGTATAACGAAAGAAGAAATGAAGAGCAAAAGACCAATTTTAACTGGGAAAAGGGGACTGAACAAGGTTAAGCACATGACTCTAAGAAATGTAAATAAGAACAAAGAGGTGATTTCAAGTTGTTCATAGATATTCAGCCACTTCTGGGCACCTCGGTAGCTCAGTCAGTTGACTGTCCGACCCTTGGTTTCAGTTCAGGTCATGATCTCAGGGTCATGAGACTGAGCCCCCTGTGGGGCTCTGTGGTCAGAAGGGAATCTTCTTGAGATTCTCTCCTTCTTCCTCTGTCCCTCCCCCAACTTGTGCATGTTCACAAGTGTACTCTCTCTCTTTCTCAAGTAAATAAATAATCCCCCCTTCAAAAAAAGAGAGAGACAGAGAGAGAAATTTAGCCACTTCACCTTACCAAAAAGAAACCATTGACCTTATGCATTTTGCAAAATAGGGAGAACAGAAGCTAAGACATGTGTGCCTAACCTGGTGTAATTTTTTGAAGAAAAAGCAGGAAAAAATAGCAGTAACAAGAGACCATCTACTGAGCAGTTAGATACCAGCAATAGTGTGTACCTCACTTGGCTCCACGACACTGAACCAAATACAATTAATCCCATTTTGCAGACTAGTTTTGGATCCTTATGTTGCAAAAACACTCTAGTCCTCATGGAGTTATAGTAATGATTCATGAATTCACAGTCAGAATATAAACAAACTAAAGAATGACTGGTGGAAAAAGGTAACATGAGCTCTGTATCTGTGAACCTCACTCCTTTCTCATCAAGGCCAGAAAATGTCTTCAAACCAAAAAAACAAACAAACAAAAAACAAAAAATCCCATGCAAACAATAATTTACTCTTCCTCCCTACACACATGCATGCACAAACACATAAAAACACACACTCTGCGATTAAATTGAATGCTCTATTTCATTAGAATTTATATGTAGTTTAAAAAGGCATACCAATAAATTACAGTTTTCTTTCACCTATATTGTATAAATTATATTAACATATTTACTTTTCTGTTAAGAAATTAATATTTAAAATGTAAATATTCCATATTTCTAATGTGCCAGGATATTTTTAAAATATTATTTTTAGAATTAATTTTTTAGAATAAATAAAAGACTTTTAGAATAAATTTTAAAGATGGTAGAGGTTACCCTCTTTAGTAAGAATATTATTATATTTTAGGAAAAAAATTTTAAAAAAGGAAAGAGGGAAAGTTAAAGATAATTGGGTAATGAGTTTGGACGAAGTAAAAGGAGACTACTTAGATAAAAGGGAAGCAGGGATTAATGTTCCTAAATAACAAGACGGATTCTTTGAAAAGAGGAAGGTTCATATTTCAAAATGTAATAAAGTAGCCCAAATGGGTATTGAAGATCATTATTAAAACATTTTTAGTGGCAAAGAAAATGTTTCAGTGTTTTAGTCTCAATTATATCCCTCTATATTTCTATTGCATTTTAGAACCTTATTTCAGAATATAGATGGATATATAACCTATTATCCAATATAAATCATTCCTTTATGAACTATTTAGTTCCTACAACTACAACATTCTATTTTGTAGTTATCAGCTAAGACCTGAATAAAATATTTTCCAGTATATAAAGTTATATAGGCTTTAAAGCTTATTATTGGATATTTAATTCAGCTTAACTTTTCTTAAAAAGCATCTTTGCATTTTGACATAACTTAAAAATAAGACAAAACAAAAACAAAAAACACTATTTTTCCCCTAAGCCCAGAATATAAATTTTATTTTTTATTTTTATTTTATTTTTTCATTTATTTATTTTCAGCATAACAATATCATTATTTTTTCACCACCCCAGTGCTCCATGCAATCTGTGCCCTCTATAATACCCACCACCTGGAACCCCGACCTCCCACCCCCCACCGCCACTTCAAACCCTTCAGATTGTTTTTCAGAGTCCATAGTCTCTCATGATTCACCTCCCCTTCCAATTTACCCTAACCCCCTTCTCTCTAACTCCCCATGTCCTCCATGCTTTTTGTTATGCTCCACAAATAAGTGAAATCATATGATAATTGACTCTCTCTGCTTGACTTATTTCAGTCAGCATAATCTCTTCGAGTCCTGTCCATGTTGCTACAAAAGTTGGGTATTCGTCCTTTCTAATGGAGGCATAATACTCCATAGTATATATGGACCACATCTTCCTTATCCATTCATCCATTGAAGAAAACAAACCCACGGAATGGGAGAAGATATTTGCAAATGACAGTACAGACAAAAGGTTGATGCCCAGGATCTATAATGAACTCCTCAAACTCAACACACACAAAACAGACTATCAAAAAATGGGCAGAAGACATGAACAGACACTTCTCCAATAAAGACATACAAATGGCTATCAGACACATGAAAAAATGTTCATCATCACTAGCCCTCAGGGAGATTCAAATTAAAACCCCATTGAGATATCACCTTACACCAGTTGGAATGGCCAAAATTAGCAAGACAGGAAACAACATGTGTTGGAGGGGATGTGGAGAAAGGGGAACCCTCTTACTTTTGGTGGGAATGCAAGTTGGTGCAACCTCTTTGGAGAACAGTGTGGAGATTCCTCAAGAAATTAAAAATAGAACTTCCCTATGACCCTGCAATTGCACTCCTGGGTATTTACCCCAAAGATACAGATGTCGTGAAAAGAAGGGCCATCTGTATACCAATGTTTATAGCAGCAATGGCCACGGTCGCCAAACTGTGGAAAGAACCAAGATGCCCTTCAACTGATGAATGGATAAGGAAGATGTCCATATTTTTTATTTTTTTTAAGATTTTATTTATTTATTTGACAGAGAGAGACACAGCGAGAGAGAGAAAGCACAAGAGGGGGAGTGGGAGCTGGAGAAACAGGTTTCTTGATGAGCAGGGAGTCCAATGCAGGGCTTAATCCCAGGACCCCGGTATCACAACCTGAGCCCAGGGCAGATGTTTAATGACTCAGTCACCCAGAAGACTCCAGAGTATAAATTTTCATAGTATCGGAAACAACTGCATTTCATGGTATCGGAAACAACTGCACTAATAAATATTTTAGAACATACACAACCATACTCACTCACACCCACTCTCTCATATTCATATGTCAAAATCTAAAACAGAAGATTGGATTAAAGAAAATACATTACACTAGCCACATAAGAGTAATTATATTCCTAATGTTAAAATCCTTCTTATGAAAAATGTAAGTAGGCAGCATAAAGCAGAAAAATATTTTTGACTGTTTAGAAGACATTATTTAAAGACAAAAGAGACTAATTCACTTATGAATTCAGAGGTTACAGTTATGCTATAGAATTATTTGATGCATCCATAGGGATAATTGATACAGCTGGGTAGACTACAGGGGATGCATTACATGTTAAGGAGAGAAAATTATGAAATTAAATCAGAAAAGATCCTCTGTGTTAATCATTCAGAGAATAAGGATCTGACTACTGACTAATAAAAACAAGAAAGAGAAGAGGAGCTCCCGAAGACAGAAAAATGTAAATACCATTGGAATGTTTGGGGGCCTACAGAGTCATTATGCTACAAACGACAACTGGTAACAAACTCATTTTAAAATAGACAAAGCACAAATAGTTTTTTAGATTTAATTATATTATCTGTCTAGGAGTCTGAGATCCTGGTCTGCTTTGTGAAATAAACAGTAAGCATACCATTGTGATTAGAAAAAACAAACAAAAACGCAGGGTATTAAATTTAGGTAAGAACTTTAGCAGTTCCCTGGAGGAAGGGACTGTGGCTACTGGTGACTGAGTTGCATGACCACACAGTCAATCAGGAGCAGAACCCATATTTGACCCTACATTTATCCACTACCAATTACCAAGAGCCTAGTACACACCAGATGCTAAATAGATATTATATTTAATCTTTATAATAACACTTTAGGGAAGATATTATTATCTATACTTTAGAAAGGAGCCAACTGAGGGATTTAGAAATGAAATAACTTGCAGAAGGTCAACTTGTTGTGGTATAATCAAGTTTTGCAGCCAAATCTAGCTCCAAAGTCAGCATGTTTTCCTAGATACTAAATGGCATCCCTGTTAGCACTGACATAAAGAGCACCAGTCTTTAATCTGAGTCATATTTTTCAGTTGTCAAATTCAGTTGTCAAATTCAAATTTATTTGGAATTTAGCAAAAGAAGCAATGGAGAAATAATTTAGCATAGAATTCTTGGTATATCCAAATAAAATAAGACTTTTGAAAAGCTGAAGCCATAAAAATAGAAAAAAAAATAAAATCAGAGTCTCTTTTCTCTTCACTGGTTATTGTTACAGAGGCTGACCACTATAGCCATAGAGAAAAGCAATTATTGCCATAGAGACAGAATGGAATTGTTTTCGTATTCATACAAACTCACAGCAACTTCCTTCTAATTCACTGAAAAGAAGGCTTGCAGAATGCTAATTTTAGTAATTTCAAAAGCTTATATAAACCAATAGAGATCAGAGGTATTATAACAGTCAAATTTTGTTTTCGGTTGGCTTTAGATTTTGTTTCTATTCTGGTCTGTAAGTGTCTACCAGATCCTGAGGGAATTAACCTCTAACAGGAGAATATAGGCACACTGGGAAGAGCTATCATTCCAACATGCTTTAGATACAATGTTTTTAGGGAACTAGGGAGTCACTAGCTCTTAATGTTAATCCCATCTCTAAAAGTCTTCCCCTAGTTGGAGTCCTCTTCCCCTTCTCCTTTTTTTTTTTTTTTTAAGATTTTATTTTATTTATTTGACAGACAGAGAGAGAGATCACAAGTAGGCAGAGAGGCAGGCAGATAGAAGGGGGAAGCAGGCTCCCTGTTGAGCCGAGAGCCCAATTGGGGCTCAATCCCAGGACCCTGAGATCATGACCTGAGCCAAAGGCAGAGGCTTAACCCACTGAGCCACCCAGGTGCCCCACCCTTCTGGATCTCTTGAACAGAGGGAAAGCACTGTCCCTTTGTGCAAAATTCCTCTGCAGAGCTTCCATAGGGCACAGAAACCATGAGCAACTTCTTTGCAAAAACTCATGTTCTTTCGCTCTGGGTCCTGGGTGACTCAGTCAGTTAAGTGTAAGTTAAGTGTCCCACTCTTGATTTTGGCCCAGGTCCTGACCTCAGAACTGTGAGACTGAGCCCTCCGCAGTGTCGACTTTGCTTAGGATTCTCTCTCCCTCTCCTTCCTGCGTTCTCTCGCTCTCTCAAAATAAATAAATAAAATCTTAAAAAAACACAAATCTATGTTCTTTATAGAGATTAATTAAAAAAACTCAAGCCTAAAGTGGCTTTTGAATTATGCATCAGCATGTGAGAACCCATGAATTCTATCTATATTCTCACCTGAAGTTTTGAAATTGTGTTTTTCCATTCAGGACAACTTTCACAAGCTGTGTTCAAGATGTACCACTAAAGCATGTATTTTCACCATCTGTGTTACATGCATTTCATTCTTTAGGCTGCAAACTCTTTCTCACAGGCATTGATAGCAAGGGGAGGAGTCAATGTCTCTTTTGCTTTTCCTACTCATGTCCCAGTTTTGCTGAGAATTACTATGTGCTCAATGGTGTACATTCCCAACTGAAATTTGTGTGACCTCATTAGTTTTCCTCAGACCATGAGCATTTTCCCAGCAAATATAAAATCCAAAAGAAATAATGGGTTTTAGAGCCCAAGATGTGGACCTTATCTAGACATTCTCCACTAGACAGTTAGCTGAAAGAATGAAGACTGAATGAGTAACATGTTCACAAAATTTTCACTGGCTAGGAAATGTTATAAAAGGCTTATTAAAGGTAATCAGGTATTCTTTAAAAAATGTGTAATTGGCCAGAAAACAATTTTTAGATTCCTAATAAAGTAGATATATATGAAAAATATCACTACAAAAGAAATAAAGGTCAGAAGTCATTTTACCTTGACCTAAAAATACAGACTACATGAGTAAGATTTCCCCAGAGTCATAATAAAACCACAGTGAAGTTCTTTATATAACAGAAGTAGGTTAGAGTGTGGTTGGCTGAACAAGATAATGAAACAAATCTTTAACTTTCAATTACTAAGATGCAAAGGGATAAAGATACATTGATTCTGAATGGGAAGCATTGATGTAGGGCAAATTGTGTGAGTGCCCTTAACACCGTGGCAGCAAGGTTGTTAGGAGTAAATAAGATCATGAATATCTGTGAAAGTGTTAATTTGGGAAATGCTGTATAATTAATATAAGGAATATCTTACCAAATATTTTTTTTGAAAGCCTAAATGACAAAAGAAAAAGCAAAGACATTTTCCTATACATTGTACTCAAATGGTACCTCTGAAAAGAGTTCCTTGGAATAATAGCCCCTTTGTGACACTAGGAAATTTTTACTAAAATATACACTCAAATATTGTATCTGTAAAGAAGTAGGAAAAAAGGCCTTCTAAAGTAGCAAAATGTAGACTCTACTCTCTCTTAACTGTATTTAAGATAGGATAAGAAGCCAAAGCTTTTAAAAATCTGGAGACCAAATGAGAAATTTATAGGAGAGAAACAGAATGAGAGCTAGAAATTGGCATAATACAGGTATAGTGGAGAAAAAGTTTAGGGCATCTGGGTTATTTGAAATGAGAAATAATGGCTATTAACAATGTGTTCTAGTTTGAGTTTTTTAGGGACAAGAATCATTATTTAATGACTACATGAATAATTATGTCCTTGAATAGACTGTATAAAACAGATTAGATAAGCCTAAAAATATTATGTAACTATTTTCACTCCCGTTACCTTCTAGAAGATCACAGGCCTCTGATTATTTGAAGCACTATAATATGATCTATATTTTCTGCTTAAGGTACAGGTTGTAATCATGATACTAGCACTACTACAAATAACACCTTTTTTAAGCTAGAGAGATAAAGGTGTTTTTGCAGAGACATTTCCAATTTAGATACTTTAATGTATTCTTTTTAAATTAAAGATACATTTTTATTAAAAAAAAAAAACACCAAACACCACAAAATGGTTTAGAGCTGACCGGTTATGGCTGGACTTAGTTGACCCCTAAATATTTTTCCATTCTTGAGCTACCATGACTTTATAAATAGAAGACACACTAAAATGATGGAGAAAGTAGAATTTATTTCACTTGTTAACCAGCAGCTCAATCTGAGTTATAACTTTAAGAAGTCATTTTAAAGGAAAAATTTCATTCTAGCTTTTTTCCAGGGATTCAGATGGTAGAATGATGACAGAAGGCTGATGCCTTCACAGTATAAAATTTCTTATACTGCAGGAGCAAGAATGTCTGCTGGACTTAGAAACAAGAATATATAAAACATAAACAGCATGGCGACTATAGTTAACATTACTGTATTATATATTTAAAAGTTGCTAAGAGGGGCACCTGGGTGGTACAGTCATTAAGTGGTTGCCTTCGGCTCAAGTCATGATCCCAGGGTCTTGGGATTAAGCTCCATGTTGGGCTCTTTGCTCAGTGGGGAGTCTGCTTCTCTCCCTCTGCTCCTCCCTCTTGCTCTCTCTCTTTCTTTCTCTTTCAAATAAATAAGTAAATCCTTAAAAAGATAAAAGTTGCTGAGAGATCTTTTAAAACGTAATTAATAATTAATTAATTTATTTATGAGAGAACAAGATTGCAAGTTGGGGAGAGGAATGGGAGAAACAGAGGAAGAGAGAGAGAGAGAGAGAGAGAATCTCAAGCAGGCTCCACATTCAGCACAGAGCCTGGCTCCATCCCATGAACCTGAGATCATGAACTGAGCTGAATTCAGGAGTCAGACTCTCAACCGACTGAGCCACCCAGGCGCACCATAATGGAGAAGATCTTAAAAGTTCTCATTGTAGGAAAAAAAAAAATTGTAACTAAGTGTAGTGATGAATGTTAACTCAACTTATCATGTTATGATTTCCCAATATATACAAATACCAAGTCATTATGTTGTACACCTAAAACTAATACAATTTATATGTCAACTACATCTTAATAAAAATTTTTAAAAGAATAAGAAAAGAAAAAATAAATAAACGAAGACAAGCTTGCTTTGGATTCTAAGCTTTAGAGACATTTAAATGTTTGCCAAAATAAGTTTTTGACTTTATAGGATACAGATTTAGACATAAATCTGTCTTATTTTTGTAGTTGAGTTCTTGCAAGTGTACTGGAGACATTTTCTTGAGCCCTCTCTTTTTTTCACATCCTGTTTCTAACCATTAGTAAGCTCTGTAAGATCAAGCTTTAAAATGTCTCCAGGATCTGGCATCTTCTCACTCTTTCCACTGGCATATGGTCTAAACCAATGAGCTGTCTCATCTGGATACAATAATACAATGCAGTAAACACCCACGCTGGGTTGGTTGGCTATCTCTGTATAGCCAGTTCTACCCCACTACGGCCTGTTTTCACTCCACATTCAGAATGGTTCTTTTAGGACATAAATAAGATTAGGTCATGTTTCTGTCCACATTTTTCAATGGTTTTGCATCTCATTCAGACCTACCGTCATATGCCTTCCACAGGCTGGCTCCCCTCTCCAACTTCAGCCTCTTCACCACCCCCTCCTTTAGTGCCTCTACAATATCAGGCAATGGATGCCTCAAGACCTTTTACTTATTGTTTTTTCTGCTTGAAATGTTCTGTCCCCACATATAACTGTGCCTCATGCTCT
This sequence comes from Mustela nivalis, assembly GCF_964662115.1. Classification (NCBI taxonomy): domain Eukaryota; kingdom Metazoa; phylum Chordata; class Mammalia; order Carnivora; family Mustelidae; genus Mustela; species Mustela nivalis. Next base: position 109,615,745 of record NC_139024.1, on the reverse strand, counting down.
CAGGGCACTCAGGTCTATATTGAAATATCACTACTTTGATTAGAGGTCTTCCATGACTATCTAGTCTAAAATGACTCTTTTAATTTTCATTCTCTATCCCCTTACCATGGTGGATTGCTTTATTTCTTTTCATATCATTATAACCACTGGACATGTTAGATGGTACTTGTTTGACATCTGTCTCTGCTATAAAACATAAGTTCCAGGGCACCTGGGTGGCTCAGTGGGTTAAAACCTCTGCCTCTAGCTCACGTCATGATCTCAGGGTTCTGGGATCAAGCCCCGCATTGGGCTCTCTGTTCAGTGGGGAGCTGCTTCGCGCACCATCACAACGCCTGCCCCGCCTGCCTCTCTTCCTACTTTTGATCTCTGTCTGTCAAATAAATAAATAAAAATCTTTAAAACAAAACAAAACATAAGTTCCATGAGAGCAAGAATGTTGTCTAATTTGTTCCCTGAGAAATTCTCAGAATGTAGAACAGAACATGGCACATGTTTATTGAATAAATGTCTAAGGGCTCTTAAAGCCATAGAGAATTATCAATATATTATAATGATACTTGGAAGCACCTAAAATAGAGTTCCCAGTTGGACGGAAGAGGACCCCTGAGTCGTATGTCTGGCTCATCATTAGAGGGTTTGGATACAGCTTTTGTCAGTAATCTCCCCAGCACTTCCACCCCCTTCCAGTGTTCTGGAATAAGAAGATCATAGGAAATATTATGAGATAATATCTATTAAATGAGAAAAATCAAAGAATTCATAGTGCTGCATTCCATTCCAAATCATAGTTTAAAACTATGTTTGAACTATTTATCTTCTCAAGGGAGTACCACTAAAAAAAAAGAAAAAGAAAAAGAAAAGAAAAGAATTTAAAAAAAAAACCAAAAATACGTATTTTTAGTTTTCCTCTGTGATCTACATAAAGACACCGCAGTTGTTTCACGTGTCTAGCAAGAAAGAGCAGTAGAGAGCCAGAAAGAGGAGGTAGAATCTGACACTTTCAGACTCAAGTCTAGCAGACTCAACCAACGTCAGTAGCTACAGACAGTAAATTGTGTATTCCTCAAGCTTGGTGTCATCTGACTACAAATATTTGATTTTTAAGAAAAGTTAAACAAGTTACAGAGACGTATGAACCACAAAACAAAGCAGTGACCGAAAGGAAAATAAGCCTAGAAAAGAGAAGCCACTTTATTTTATAATTATATCATCAGATTGAAGGTTGGTTTCTCAGTTGAAGAACAGGATATTCTGTGACAGAAATGATTACATTTATTAGTGAGTCAAAGAAATAATATAGATGTGATGTTGACGAGACAGCATTGTGGAGAGAAAAGAGATGTCAGAATTGTATTATGCCATTCTTCAGATTGAATTTGGATTCAATTTCAGAAAATATCAAGTATGAATGTTCATTCTGAAGAGCCCAGTATTTTGTATTTCTAAACCAAGAATAGATGGTGATATTTAGCTTGGCAAAGAAAAATGTCTTAACTTTAATGTTTTCAAGACACTAGCTTTATTGGATTACTGGGGAAGAACTGAAACTATACTTTCCAGAATCATATCTCTTAAGGTTTATACACAGGGACAACTTTTTTTTTCTTTTTCATTTTATTGATATATTTGACAGACAGAGATCACAAGTAGGCAGAGAGGCAGGCAGAGAGCGAGGGGGAAGCAGGCTTCCCGCTGAGCAGAGAGCCCGATGTAGGGCTCAATCCCAGGACCCTGGGATCATGACCTGAGCTGAAGGCAGAGGCTTTAACCCACAGAGCCACCCAGATGCCCCACAGAGGGACAACTTTTGAAATTCCTTTACAGCTTATAATTACAACATTCTGTATTTTGAGATAGTATTAGTCTAAAAAATATTCCCTTTTTATATGATACTGTCAACTTAGAATATTTCCTAAAGAACAGTTGTGACACAGTAGTTAGTGGGTGTATCAACATTCATCTATGCCAACTAAATCCTTGGAGATAATTGTATCAAAATGACAAGGGGGTAATCATTGGATTACCGCCTTGTGGAAAGCAGATAAAGAATTCAGAAATTTAGATCCTGTTCATTGTGTCTGAACTTTTCCTGGAGAACTTTTAAGTTATATCATCAGCAATCACCAAGGATTTCACATAAGTCTTAATAACTCTGATCTTCATTAGCAATAGATATTAGCTATAGTATTCATTTTGAAATATTCTTTCTCTACTAGTAATTACATGTCATTGATTTTATTCTGCCTTGTTTTGGGATTCTTTATGCCTACTACCTCTGACTATTCTTACTCTGACATCTGCTATATCTTTATGGGTTTTTTTTCCCCCCTCAACATTAATTTTTATTCTATAACTTATATAAACCTTCATCTAGAATAACATCTAAGTTTTATTTGAACACAAAATATAGTTCTTAATCTGGTTTATTACTGTACCTGGAGATCTCTCCATAACCATATATAACAGAAAATTTAATGATATTTAATCAACACAAAACATTATATTATTTTCAGGTACATAACAAAATAATTTGGTATTTATATATTGTGAGATGACCATGGCAATAAATCTAGTTAACCTCTATCACCACATGTATTTATAAGTTCTTTGTTTTTAATAAGGGCAACATCTTACACCATTTCTTTCTTATTACTATTCTGATAGTTGAAAAAAAAATCTTTGGTGGCTTCAACTGTCATTTATATGCAGTTGATTATCACATATATATAATAAATTTGACTTCTCTACTAAAGCCCAAGACCACATTTCTTTCTTTCACTTGAGTGTTACACTTACATCTTAACATTAATATGTGAAAGACCCTCTCAGATGTTTGTTGAATAAATATAATCACATTTTTTTTCTGACACCTTAAGTTATGAAATATTGTCATTTCTGCCTCAGACCTCAAATTCATAACTATGATTTGGTTTCTATTCCTATTACCACTAACTCAAGTCTTCCTAATTCCCTCATGGATTGTAAAAGGTCTTCCAGTTTCCACATTTAAAGTCTTTTTTTTTTTAAGATTTTATTTATTTATTTGAGGGAGAATGAGTGAGAGAGAGCATGAGAGAGGAGAAGGTCAGAAGGAGAAACAGACTCCCCAAGGAGCTGGGAGCCCGATGCGGGACTCGATCCTGGAAGTCTGGGATCATGACCTGAGCCGAAGGCAGCTGCTCAACCAACTGAGCCACAAAGAAAATTCTATTTCTGCTCTAACATAATCTCTTACCAAGCACAGCTCTCATCAGGTCAAGCTTTGGTTGCTCTCTATTGTCTTCAGAATTCAGAACCATCTCACACCATGTCTCACCACGCTTCTCTAATTTTATTTCATTTTTCTTTACTTCCATACATATGTATTTTTATCAACATAAACCACTTATCTGCTAAGCACAATCTCAACTTTGAAGCTCTGTACTGTTTCTGTTAAAAAAACTGTTCTGGAATGTAACCATCTCCTTGCCATTCATTCTCATGTTGAACTGTCAACAATCCAGTCATCCTTCAAAATCTACACTAAATGCTTCCTTCTTCAATAAGTTCTCAAGATCCTTAATACAGAACAACATCTCTTGTAAGGAATCTCTACATTTGGTTCATATGACACATACCAAACTGTGTTTTATTTATTAATGTAATTCTTTTATGTCCTAAATGAGGCTGCAATCCCCTTGTAAGCCAGAAGATGAGTCATTTATTTTAATGACGAATTAAAGGTTTTGCTTATAGTAAGAGATAATTTTCTTTTGATTTTAATTGAACAGAGTTAGTGGGCTAGCAACATGTAACACATTACTATCTTCCTTGAATTCAGTTTGATGAATACAATTCAAGTTCTAAGCCCAAAACAATTAACTTCTAAAGAACAATCTATTCTTACCAACAAATAAAGTAAATATAAAGGCTACTTGAAGTTGTTGTGGAAAATTGATGGCTAAAAGCCTAATAAAAATTATCAAACACTTTGCTAAGGGGTTAGACAAACTTTTAGAATAATGGAAATCCATTAGAGGCACATGGCTCTAATCATGGAAGATCTCACACATTCTAGTCTGCGTTGGAACACAAAATGCTGGGCCAGAAATAATGTACTTTTTTTTTCGCTTTCAGTGCTTCACCTTCTTTGCTTTATGTTACTGCCTCCAAAAATCTTACCATTTTTGAATCATAAGTCTAATTGCTATTCTTTGATTCCAGTTTATACTGTAATAAATATAAAAATTGTAAAAGAATGAGCAGTTTCAAGAAAGAGATAGTGGTTAGCAAAACACCGGGAACATGAAGGCTAAAATATGGGAGGAGTTTCCAGAAAGTTTTCCTGAGAGGAATTTCAGGGACGTGTTGTGGGAAACACAGGGCTGCAAGGGACTGCAGAGTAAAATGCTTACAGAGAAAGAACAGAAAGTAAGTTTAAACAACTCTTCAAAGAATGTTTTTGTTGAAGAAAAACAACTTTAACTTATATTAAATAATACTAAGATATAGTCCCCCTGACCTAATTGATAACAATAATATATTTTAAAAAATCAACAAATTCATATCTTTTACTAAAACAAAAACCACTTACTTATGCAGCATATTTATAACATTTAGTATATAATTTTGCAATAAACTGAGACATATTACAAATTGGGATTTCTCTGTACTGTATAAATTCTTCATGTTCATTCATCTATTCAGCAACATATAAGCTCTTTATGTGCTTAGTCTTTAGTAAGTGCTCATTAATTTTCATTTATTATAATTATCATATCTCTATTTTGAATGTCAAATTCATACATGAATATGAAAAATAAGTATTCTGTTTTAAGCCCAATTATTTTATGAATGCCCAATGTATTTTATAATTTTTAGCTTGTTTAATATCTTTGTTCATAGAATAATTTTTCAAGCTTTGTATTAACTTTCTTAAAACCATAAGTCTTTTGAGAAACTGATCAAAGCTACAGACCTGCCCCCTCCAAAAATGAACATGAATGCATTTATATCAAAATGTTCATAGGTTTTTAGCATAAAATAGCATTTCATTTATTAGAAGCTGATGCAAGTAGGGACATTTTTCAGAAAAAAATAAACTTTAAAACTTCATTTCAACTAATTCTGAAGAAAATCTTTCTAAGATATGTCTTTCATTTTCTTGCCATCTTAATTAGATTATAGACACTTCTATCTTAATGAATAGAGGCCATGATTTTAGATATTAAGTGTCATTCTAAGTCTTAGAACTGGTTGTTCCTACAGCAGGGGCTCCATAATCTGCTACATTCTTTCAGGATAGCTTTGTCCTTATTGTTTCAGCATTTCACTATTACATTTGTTATACACGTGTATCTAACAACACTATCTCTGCTTCCAACTCATTCTATCTAAATCAGGAACCAGAAAACAGAAATGCTGAAGCAATATTTGAAGTTGAAATAAAAGACTATCAGCAAGGTTCTAAGACTTTCTTACTTCAGTCTATGGTCTTTATGATATTTATTTTTGGCTATTCAACTCTGTCTTTCTTCAGAAGCTTACCTATATCCCAGAAAAGTAAGGTGGCAATACATCTAGGCTTTATGGGAAAAAAAATAAATAATCATTTTAAGAGACATGATGATCTCCTGTGGTTCTTTAAATAGTCTTAATCCAATACACACTGTAGAAAATGACCATAAAGAATAAGCATCCTTTCTTAGTTACCTAGCATCTATTTATTATTGATTAGCTGTGCGTACATGTGTGTTTAAATGTGTGCACAAATCAGCATGTGTGTGTGAGTGTGTGTTCAGGATAATAAGCTTAATGTTGGGTAATCAAAATTTGTTCTTAGGATGTAAGACAAATAAGTGACAACTCTCACATTTCATAATTTGCTACTGTAAATTATCCTCTGTGTGTGTCCTTGTCCAAAACTTGGGAAATATCAGACAAAACTATATAACGATGTTTTACATATGCTAGTCCCAAATTGAATAACATGAAGAATATGAATAGTAATTATTATTTATATTATCCAATTTGATACTAGTGGATTGTGATGGTTAATTATATGTATCAACTTGACTGGGCTAAGGAATGCCCAGATAACTGGTAAAACATTATTTCAGGGTGTGTCTATAAGGATGTTACTGGAGATCAATATTTAATCATAGACCAAGTAAAGATTGCCAACAATGATGTGGGTGGGCATCACCTGAGAGCTGAAAAGAACAAAATGGCAGAGGGTGGATTTGCTCTCTCCTTGAGCTGGGGTATCTATCTCCTGCCTACAGACATTGGTGCTCCTGGTTCTAAGGTCCTTCAGGTTTGGAATGGAACTACATTATCAGCTTTCCTGGCTTCCAGCTTGCAGACAACGGATGACGGGTCTTCTCAGTCCCCATAATTGCATGAGCCAATATCCCTCAAATAAATCTCTTCCTATATATCGACTTAAGTCTTACTGGTTCTGTCTCTCTGGAGAGCCTAACTAATATATGGATACACTTTGGAAAAGTCCAACATGTTATTGAGAATAACCTTCGTCTAGTCATGAAATAATAAGTCAGTCTCTGGGTAAGTATTGGAAGGAAATCAACAATAAATAAGACCTCTTTGTATAAAAGCATTGTATAATAATATTTGGAATATTTATTCACAGAATATAACCTTTTAAAAAAACATAATTAGTTATACATAAGTGATCAGAAGACCAAATCACACTGTCCTTATGCAAGACTGAAGACAGTATAAGACAATATTGGCTTTATCTGCAGTACTAAAATGCTTTGAGTTACTATATTTAGTATTTATACATGTCTTAAAGTTTAGCAATGATAAAGGAAGTTGGCAAACCTAGAAAACAGAATCTTCATGCAAAAAATACACAAAATTTTCAAATACATAATTTTGGCAAGTCAAAAGGAAGGTAAAGAGTAATAAATGTTCATAATTTACAGAATTTTTGTAGTAAATTATACTAGACTGTAGAGGATTTCATATATTGTTATTCAAACAGTGCACTTAAGTCCAAATTGAAGTTTACTAGACTCTGAGATTGGCATTCCTTTTTTTTTTTTTTACAGCTTTTTTGCCAAACTGAATAAAGGCCATGTATCAATTTGATACTTTCTTTTAAAGATTTTTTCATTATTTATTTATTTGAGAGAGAGAGAGAGAAAGCACACCCAAAGGAGGGGAGAGGGGAAGAGGGAGATGGAGAAGAGCCTTAAGCAGACTCTGCACTGAACATGGAGCCAGATGTGGGGCTCAATCTCATGATCCCAAGATCACGACCTGAACAGAAGCCAGGATTTGGACGCTCAACCGATTGCACCACCCTGGTGCCCCTTCCCAATCTGATACTTTTAATTGGCAATGACTTTTAGAATTAGATGTTAACATTTACAAAAAAAGAATTAAAGAAGCAATACCTCTGAGTGTTTCCCCCTTAATTTTTCTTGGAAATTTGTGTAGGGACTCATCTGGCACAGCAGCCTTCGTGGGTCCTCCTCGCCATAGAAACCATAAAGCCCTTTAGAGAGTGGTTCCAGCTTCAATGACCAAAACCCCCAGAATCACTCTAGGTTTTTCCTCCCCTCTACCAGATAACTCATAGCCCAACATACTATCCCTTTTTCTACAGAGTTGATCTTTCCTCTCTTTGCCCAACCACTTTTGGAATGCACATTTAACTTGGATTTTCTCTGATTTCTGAATAGTCTCCAACAAAGATACTATTTTTGGTTCCCTTTCCTTCTCATCACTCAGTGTTTAGAGTAAGGGACAGTTCACTCCATTCCTGAACCAGCACAAGCTGCTAAACACCCACTCAGAGGGAAAGTCTGGGCCCTCAAACTGACTCAGAAAGTGGATAAAAACATAAATCTAACTGAAAGGTCTCATGCTGCATGATGATGGTATATTGGCATGGAGATGTCCCCCATTTAAGGACTGCATTGCATAGGCCCTCCTCAACTGAAAAATATTACCAGCGATTAGTTATTATCCTTTATTATTTGAGGTCATCCTGATGGAAGATATCTTATGATCTCATGAGTCCTTATAGGACTAAAATACCTTTCAGAAGAAATCAAGTGTGAAGTGAATGATTAAAAGCTATGATATATGTGTGTGTGTGTGTGTGTGTGTGTGTGTGTATATTATATGTTTATATGTTCTGTACTAGTTGAACTCCCCCAGTTAATCACTCCAAAAAGTTAGGTATCTTCCTGATCCAGAAATTAAAGCTTAAACATGTCATGAATAAGAATCTGAGGAAAGCTATATGTATTTAAAAACATTATCTATAGTTCAGTGGTCTTTAGGTGAAGACTACTAAAGCAGTAAAAAATGACAGAAAATCTGAATCACAGCAACATTATGAGAGGAAACTTCTAAAGAAATGAAAAAACTGTAAACCTATATCAGCTCAGTGCATCTAATATTTGAAAGACTATTTCTGTACTCTCACCATGTTTTTTACTACAAAGAGTAAAAATCTGCCATTTGGTTAACTTACTGTTGTTGGTTCAGTGTAATTGTGGTGCTGAAAAGTTGTGTAGGTTTTGCTCCTCTGTGTAATTCCTCCCCCATTAGAGACAATTATTAATTATTGATTATTACTGATGCACTCTAGCAATACAGAATTCACTACAGAGGGATGGGAGAGGGTCATTGTGCCTGGGAGTCGCTCAGGAAAACTAACGCAGCAGCAAGAACACCATGACCTTGGAAGGTCTCCCGAAACATGCTACAGCCTGTGCTGATTCAGCACATCCCTGGGATGCTACAAAAAAAGTAACTTGGCATCCTCATGAACAATGTATGGAAGATTATGAAGACTCATTAAAACAAACAAACAAACAAACAAACACTCAAGAATATACATTATATATTTTCAACATTAGCTCAGACACCAATGAACATTTGGCAAATGGAAAAAGACAAGATAGACAAGATAAACACTCTAGGAATCCATACAAATGTGTGTGTCTTTGTGTGTGTGCGGGTGTGTGTATAATTACATGTGGTTGGGCCTATCTAAAAATGAGACAGTAAGTATCCACAATATATTACTTACATATACCTGAAGATATGCGCAATGGATATGACACTTAGAAATATCTGGCACAGATACCTGCAATTTTTTTAATTTCAGTAAGATTTGGGGAAAAAAATCCTATTTCTTACCTACATTTCCAGTCATTAAGTATGAATTCTGAAAGGCCATCATCCCCATTCCAACAATGTGTATAAAATCTTCAATCACCTGCATTAACTCTATTGAGCCAGGATAAATCTAAAAAAGAAGCAAAGATTGGAAGGAATAAAAAGTCTACATAATGGAATATATAACTGGAATAACAAAAACTACATAGCGAGGTCACAAATGAGCTCTGATTTATTGGAAGGAATTTCTGCAACTGGCAGCAGTTGTATTTTTGAATCACTAATTGAGAATGATACCAGGTGTCACACGGCAAGAACTTTGAAGGTGATATGATGTAGTGATTAATTCTCCATAAATCTAAGGAAACTGAAAATATCTAACAGATTGTATCCTTAGAAACTGCCCCTCTTTACTTTCGACGGGATCCTTTCCCCACTTCCCCACTTAAATATTGCACAGAACAAACACTGACATTTGGGGGCTTTTCACATTTTTTACTTAGCATCTATATGATGGTCACTGAAAGAAAAAAGCAATTATCGTCATCACGAGAATATTGACAAACTAGTAAGTTCGCTGCAAACTAACTTTTATACCTTGGGAGAAACATTTACTTCTACAACCGTAATAGCTATTGAATGAATAACAATGTTGGCAATAATTTCAGGATCATGACCATAGCTGTAGTGTGGGTGCTTCACAGGTAGGTGCACATCGCAAACCCAACACCACGCCCCCTTACACACTGCCAAGGGAGGAGACTTTGCTTAAAGACACCCTGATTCTGGCGCAGGGTGTGAGAAGTGAAGGTCATTTAGAAGGTCATATGAATGTTACTCTGTATCATCCATAATGCTTATACAGTCAGCCTGTATTAGAGAATGACATTAGAGCAGAAAGTCTTTTGAAGATGGGTCGTTTCGTTTAGCCATTCAGCACGACTGCCCCTTGGAGCCATGAAAAAATGAAGTGGATTAGAATTGTAGTGGCTTTGTCTTTACAAAGGCTGGTGCAGGAGGGGAAGAGACAGTCTGATTAGCAGAGAAGTATACAATCAGAGGTGGAAGGGGACTGGAGTAAAAGGGAGCTACGCTGGGCAGGGTGAACTGCAGGTGGAGTGTGGAATGTTTACAGGAGGCTGTGGCTGCGCCCCACTAAAATTCAGACACTGAGAATGCATCATATAGGTACAGATATTTGAAGACATGAACAGTGGCTATTACACTTAGAAATGTGTAGCATGGATACTTGTACTTTTTTTTTTTTTTAATTTGGAGAAAATCTGGGGAGAAATGTTATTTCTTATCTATTTCCAATTATTAAATATGAATTCTGAGAATTCATTGTCATTATCATTTCAAAAATCTACATGAAATTCCCATCAGCTCCAAGCTTTCGGCTACTACTGTATTTTTTCTGCTGTTTCTGTGAGGTGTATATGAGTATGTGTTGTGTAAGGGTAAATACAAATTAAAAATAGGAGTCTTAATTCTGCCTGCTGAAAATGAGAGATCCATCTCCCAGCTCCATATCCTTCATCCTTTTTTTTAAAAGCATTTACTTTTGAAAAATAATAATTGTTAAGTTCTTTCTCCTTCTCTTTGAGATGTATGTAAATCTTTTAAAAAGCTAAATAGACTGTTATAGGGAAGACGTAGGGATATCTTTCAGAGAGAGACAGAGGTGATAACAAGGAAGACAGGGTCTCTATCTCTCAGTTTCTGTGGGAGGGGAGGAGTGTTAACCTTCAGCAGGTACCTTGCTCTAAGTTGCAAACTACCTGCATGAAGATAGAAAAAGCTTATTTCCCCCTCCTCGGATAAAGCCAGTTAACTAACAAGTGGTCACCCCATTACCGGGTGAATTTAAGATGAACTATGTGTGGCAAATGGGGTTCACCATTTGTGCCACAAACCTGGAGACTCATTTACCATGTGGCTGCCATTGTAATAATACCTTTCAGTAAAAGCTATAAAAGAGTTGTCGTTGTTTGACTTCAAGTAGTTACCTTTACTTACTTCTATTCAAGTAGTTGTCTTTAAAAAGGCATTAAGGATTATCACAACTGAAAAAAATATTTAAAAGGTAAGAATATAGGTAACTCAAAATCACAAGTAAAGGGATGGATTAGGGATTCAGGGTTTTTCATTGATGAGGAGTTGTATACTACTCGCTGTTCGTTCAAGTTGGGACCTCACAGTAAATAATGCCATCCGATGAAGTGTAGTCTTGTTTAAAAAAGGGTATTATACATTTACTCTAAACATATCCATAATTAATAGTCTCCTGCATTCTGGAAAGATGTGCTTAGCCTCTGCAGCTGTATTCTAGGGAAAGACACCATTTCCTTCCAGTGAGTGAATGAGGCTCTCCTCTAGAAGAAAGCCAAGGACAAATATATAATTCAAGCTAGCAGAAAAAGATAGATTCAGGGTCTTACACTGAGGAGTGCTCTTTTTTCTTCCTATGGCCAGAAGCACAGAATTTGTACCTGATAATGAGGTAGACCCACGCTGGACTATTTTTAGAGCCTCTATCATAACAGGAATAAAGGGCATGATTTGCTCCTGAAGGCCAAGAACATGATTATAAGGGGAGAAAGGGATAGATGGTTCACTTGAACCGCAGAAAATATTATTATTTCCAAGATTGCACTGTTCTCTCAGAATTAGCAAAGGTCAAGTAGAAAACTTAAAGTATTTCAATACACAGTTATATTAAATTTCCACAAGAGTTTTTAAAACGTGCTTATTCTCCCTCTCTTAACCTCTAACCCACTTTTTCTGTAATTTGGGGGGGGGAGTGTTATTAACCATACATAGTTAGTATAGCACAAATGTCAGTGAAAGGTATTTTAAAAGAATAATCAAACCAATAAGGCCACGTGCTACATTGATCATGCATAGCAGAAAGAGAAGAAAAGCAGAATTCAAATTTTCTTACGAGAACTCATTTTTACAGCTCTTGGCTTTGAATCCAAATGCACATCTGCATATCTTATCCAGATTATACATAATGTTGTAGTAAATGCAAGGGATTTTACTTGTTATTACCCCACAGTTTGGTTTATAATGTATGCTTTTGGATTTGCTGTTTCTCCCATAGTCTGTAGGCAGGAAAGAAACTGGTTGCTAAGGCATATAGTTACTAGGTATTGCTACCTCAAAGTGAGGAATTACTTCATCCTGTTCAGTTTTTCCCACATTTATAGCATCACTCAGTCCATTGATTGTTAGGATAAAACAGATCACTTATTTCCTCTCAAATTAGTATAATGTAATCTAGGATGACTTTTATTTTTTTTAAGATTTTATTTATTTATTTGACAGAGAGAGACAGCGAGAGAGGGAACACAGCAGGAGGAGTAGGAGAGGGAGAAGCAGGCTTCCCACTGAGCAGCGAGCCCGATGTGGGGCTCTATCCCAAGACCCTGGGATCATGACCTGAGCCAAAGGCAAAGCCTTAAGGACTGAGCCACCCAGGTGTCCCTAAGATGACTTTTAGATGCCTCCTTTTATGTTCTTGGGACAGCAAACTATTAATATTTTTTAACATTTCCTTATTTTTGAGAAAATATTAAAATATTTTCCACATACTTTTTAAGCTTTCCTTAACCAATTTTGTTTTAAGTTTTGAAACGGTTCCAGGCTTACCTGTTGTGCATCCTCCCATTTTTCCTTGTTTTCTTCATCTAGAAGGTTGCTAACTATTTGGAAGAAGTTCTGCAAATTAAATTGGATAAAAGATTTAATGTTACATGAGGAATCCACTTTTCAAAAACATCCATTTGAATTGACTGCATGATAAGGGTATAAACACTCTGTCATATTGCTTTATAACCCTAACATACCATTCTAGAAGATCTCCGAAGGCCCTGCCTCAGTGCCATACTTCTGAGATTTCTCTATAACTTCACATACGCACCTCAGAAGACACCAGAACAGGTAAAATACTTGGGTTTACTTAGTGATTATATGGAATATGGAACATGGAATATATGGAAGTGATATCTTCCATTATAGTCTCTGTATTGTATTCTGTTGTGCTATCATAAAATTATTCCTTGCAAATGAGTTTTCTTCCTTTGGTAGTGAAAATCCCTTGTGTAGGTATAATTACAAGCTATCCAGTTAATTGTGAACCATGATGGCTAGTTCTACTGCTGTTCTGAAGAACACTAGCGAAGACACAGGCCTTGGGCAAGGCTGAGGCACGTGACAGGCTTCCTCACATGGATCCTGGGTCTGCACTTCCTGGCTATTTTACTTAAACTTTTACCACTACCTCTTGCAAAGATGACATGGAATTTTCCAAGTACCTGGCATATAGCACCTGGTTAAGTGCTCAATAAATCCTAGCTATTTCAAATTATTATTCTTTATTCTGCCTTTGGCCAGCAAGCCAAAATGGAAGAAGGAAGAGGCTCAGTTGCAAGTTCCTATTCAAGGGCCAAATCCTAGTCATCATCCTCGTGGGCTAACTGCTGAAGATCTATTGGTTTGACTTTCGTCTAGCAGTATCCCTGATGAATTTCTGGTTTTCCCTTTCCATGCAGACAGGTGTGTTTGGGCTCTCATACACAAGCAGAGGCTCAGCTGAGATCATCTGCATTAGTGCCCATTTGACACACAAGGGATCTTGACTAGAGAGAGACCTTCCTGCTCTCCCACACTACACTGTGTCTTCAAAACTCAGAGGCCAGGAGAAGATCAGAGTGTCTGTTGAAAATGAATAGTGACTTGGGGTCACGGGCGACCTAGGAAGTGCAAAGTGAAGCTGTGACATTTATCTTAAGCGACATGGACCGCGGTCCCTCGGTTGTGTCCTCAGGGCCCATCTCTTCTTCTTGGCTTGTATGTAATTCTGCAGGAGCACGGACTCATACTGATACATCAGCTCAGGAGAAGACCCGCGTGAGGGGAAATAATCGCAATTTTTTAGCCTCATCAGCCTCCCTCCCTATCCAGCTTTTCAAAGAAGGTCTCATTTATTCAAATGCCAAATAAAGTCACCTGTTTTAGAAGAAAAACAAAGCTGCTTCACTTCCTCTTCTCTTGTGCTTTGAAGCTGTGAGTATCTATATTTAATTGCCCTATTTGTGCTATTTATTTCTCCCGGTAATCACATGGTTGAAACAGGTTTCAAGTCATAACCCCTGTAAAAGTTACAGAATATTTTACGCGGCTCTTGAAAAAATTGCAAGTCTGTTTTCAATTCGTTTAACCTTTTTGTGCTACCAGCCATTTTTTTTCCACTTAAAATTTCCTGGTTGGAGTGATAACATTTGAAGGGCTTAGTCCGTTGAGCTGTAACTCTACCTATGGGCAGAAAGAATTAACCTTCGGCGTTCTCCAATTGCCTATGTCTGCTTAACTCAGTAGGGGACATGCTGCTAATGAGGCAAAAGTTGCAGATTTCATCCTGTCCATGCCAGTTAGTGGTGGTGAGGTCCACGGCCGCGGTCTGCACCCTCACCCCCGCTAGCTTTCATACACAGGCATGCCACCGCTAACAAGAGACACCAAGAGAATGGGAAGCAATTTGTGCAGACATGTATCCATTTCTGAGAAAACATTTCACAAAGCAGGTTTTACTGATAGTGGGTCAGTGGCTCTGCACTGTATATGAAGGTCAGGGAATAGACACAATCCCTTGACCAAAGCGATACATTCCGAGTTCAATTTTTTTTTCTTAAATTGCCAAAGGGCATATATGAAAAATACAAATTACTAAAATATACCTTCAACTAGGCAAACAGTATAAGACATGTCTTTGTATCACCTTCCAAAGCAATATGTCGGGCTTCATTAATCAGGGTGGAAAAGAAATACAGATAAAGTTTTCCTTTCTCCCTGATGACTGGGCAGGGAATGATCTGCCATGAGACCATGTGGGGCACAGTGAGCTAAGCCTGAAAATCCAAGGAGGGGGCTGGGGGTACTTACGGGAAGATTTTCTTATTCTTCAGTGTACCCTCAGTACACACAATGCCTTGTCCTGGGCCAGTATTTAATGGAGCCCTAACTTAAAGGAAATAATGAAGTCACGTGGCCACTACACCTCAGGCTCTCGAACAAAACTCAAGCATCATTCCCTTGAGCAGACCCTGCTCTCATCTCTCTATCAAATCACTTCGACATTTGCTTAAAGATAAGACCGAGAAAAGAGTAGAATCAAGCTGAACAGTATTTTTTGAGAAGGGACATATAACACTTTAGGCCACCTGACTGAATTTTTGAGGAAAGTCCGAGGCAACTTCTCTGAGAGCAGACGTACGGCTCGCTGGAGTTCTCCAGGAACTCTGCTCATTCTGGCAGGATCTCTCTCTTGGTGACTTATGGGTCAGGTCACTTATGTTAGGCCCTGAGCTGCAACTGACAAGAGGTTTTTGTTTCCTTTTCTTTTATCAGCCCCAATCTCTATGACCTAGACTGTTCTGAAAAATTAAGTGTCCTTGGCCAAAGCTGTTTGGAGCTTCAGCAGGGCAGACCTGGCTCCAATGTCCCCCACATTCATTAACTGTGTGGTTCTAGGCGCATGTTGCCCACCTCTGCACTCCTTCTCTAACCCGTACAATAGAAACCAGAGATACTGGATGCCTGCCAGAGCTATAGTGAAGCTTGGAGTTAATCCCTAGCACACAATCTGACACACGGTAAGTGCTCGATATATGGCAGCTTTATGATTTTATTCCTTCCGTGTTATCTTTTTTATGACTGGTGGCATGATTTGTATTTATGGCCACACGACGGCAAATATGCCCCATAAGGTTGTTACAGAATTTCACAACCCAGGGTGCTCTCTCCTTTTCTCTTTTATAGCCTCTTTCTTTCCAGACAGTATGTGTAGCACAGAACTTATTCACCACTAATTTCAGGGCCTATCATTTGTCCAGAGAAAGCTCTCCTTCCTAAGAAATGCACGCAGCTGGGAGGGTTTTCAGTGTGGTTATTATCAGACAACTACTATGTGAGAGGCATTGCACAATCGTTTGCTGGACACAAAGGTCGGGGGCACGACTCCTCACTTATTCTTTGCGGTGAGTATTATGAAAATCGGTGCAGTAAATGTCTGTTATAAGAGAAGCCATAAATGTTTCTGCCACATTCAAAGTGCAAGTCCTAGGTTTGGTCACATGAGACTAAAAACCACTCTATTTTCTGGAAAGTGGTAACTAATGATTTGTTTTACATCTGATTGGCTTCTGCTTGACAAATTTCTCATGTATTCTATAAAATTTTCTATATAGATTCTATAAAATATATATGAGTATTTAGATTTTGCTGAAGTCCTTGTGGGAACAGAGCCATAGATGAAGTCAGTGATTTGAGATAGCTGAGCTCTGGGAAACGTGTTCTTCTTCTCTTAACCCATCAACAAAATGCTTGCGCACTGAGAGATGAAGATGAGCCCTAAGGAACAGGTTTAATAATGTAGATCTGAAACTTTTAAGGATTTATGATGGTCTTTAAGAATTGTGATGGTCCTGACTAGAAACATAGGAGGAACATAAAAAGTCGTAAAGGCTAAATAAGGAGTCAGAGATGAGCCGTTAGGATAAGGATGCGCAGAGCAGGACAGGCTATTGACTCCCCAATCAGGAGAGATATTGATAGTGTAAGGCCATGCATGATTTAGTCCATTCTTATAGCTCTGGGTCTGCCTTAAGCTATCCTGCCCTACAGTCTCTATATTACAGGTTCATTAGACTTCTTTATGCATCCCAAACTCTTCCCTGCTTAGCCTCTGGACCTATACAATGCTGTTCTCTTTCCTTGACTGCTCTATCTCCTGTTCTTCATTCAAAATTAACAAAACAACAACAACAAAAAAATCCATGAACAAAGGAAACTGTCAGTTCATAGAAGTAATCAACCATAAAAATAGGATGTAAAGGGCATGGTTGTATAAAGAGCCCCTGTTCTCTGTCCTGAGAGTCGGTTTTCCCCAATACACACTGAATAAGTATTCATCGCTGGCTCTACTCCATCTCTACTTCCCTGCCTGACCGACTCATCAGAACTACCATGCACTGACCCAGGGAGAACAACCGCACTTCACCTTAACATAAAAGAGAGGACAGTAATGCAGGCAGCCATCCAACTGTATAGCACCCACTTAAAAGGTGATAAACATGCTGACTTGTAGTTGCATTGTGTGGTCTTCTCTTCAATTATATCATCGTTTTTAATTATGATGTACTTGTATAATGATCAGTTCGGGGCTTTTCCCTTCACCAGCTTACACCTCGTTGGGATTATTTCACTCTTATGCCCTAGTGTACAGCATAATACAAGGAAAGTGTAAATACTCAAATATTTTAAAATGTGTATGAAACAATGGGCTAGACATTGAAAGAATTAAATAAAATTAACAAATGGCCCCCACCTAATTTTCTACCTCCTTTCAAATCAACACCTTCCTCTGCCATATATCAATGCCAGCAAGTTCCTCACTACGTCCAGAGAAGGAGATATAACACTTACTTTTACAGATAAGAAGACTGGTTATCTTGAATGAATATGGACTCAAACTCTTCCTATTTAAAATGGCATCCTGAAGTCTTGGGACCATTCTAAGCACAGACATACTTCCGAGACAATGTAGGGCCTAATTAATGGATGGGAAGGAGCTGTGCATGGCTGACCCTGGTCCTCAGATTTAAATCCACTGATGAAGAGACCTCCTCTTTCAAAAATACAGTTCAGGGCACATGGGTGGCTCAGTGGGTTAAAGCCTCTGCCTTGGGCTCGGGCATGATCCCAGGGTCCCGAAATCGAGCCCCACATCGGGCTCTCTTTTTGGCAGGGAGCCTGCTTCCCTTCCATTCTCTCTGCATGCCTCTCTGCCTACTTGTGATCTCTGTCTGTCAAATAAACAAATAAAAAATCTTTAAAAAACAAAAAACCAAAAATACAGCTCACTCTTTGGCAAACACAGCAAACCTTCCCAGCCCTACAACTACCACCATCCCAACCCTGGCAGAAAGCAAAGGTCACAGAAAAGCTGCTTTGTTCAGCAAAAGAATGGAATAAAGAAAGTTATAAAAAATATAACCCAGGCAGCAAAGCATCGTGGGCTTTGACAAGGAAGAAAACTGGGGAAAGGAACCTCAGTAGGTAAGTTTTTCAATAGCGCAAAAGAGAAATTACGAAGACCTAAACGGCAGCAGCAGGTGTGAGAACAGAAAGGTGAGGGAAGACATGGAAAATACCTAAGAAGCACAAATGTATCTACTCACTTATTTATTGAACATCTAGTAAATACCTGGCAGTTTTGTAAGTGCTGCAAATACCACAGTGAACAAGGCACATGAAGGTTCCTACTCTCATGGGGCTTACACTATAATGGGGTACTGGAAAGCAATAAATAAGCAAATAAATAATGATTTCAGGGGAAATACAAAAATAACAGAGTTTATGGGAGTAGAGAGTGACTGGGTTGGGAGGGGTGTGTGTATGTTTATGCAAGACTACTTTGGGTTGAATATTCAGCAGGAAGGTGACATTTAAGGTGAAAACAGAGTGGTAAGAAGGACGCAGCCTTGGGAGGACCTGAGGAAAAGAGTTCCTGGAAAAATGGGAAGAGCAAGAACAACTTCCCAGGGCAGAGGCGACAATATGGACAAGTTTTAGAAAACAGAGAGAAAGCCGGTATAGCTGGCGTGGTCTTAAAACAGGGGTTGGATGTGGTGGAGAAGGGAGAAGTGAACACAGGATGGAGAAGATGGAGGTCAAGGAAAGTGATGTCTTGATCCCAGGCTATCGTTCTGTGACGTGAGTTTCATGAGAATTAAAGATCTGACGTTGGCTGCTGAGTGGAAAACAAAGTGCAGAAGAGTGAGAGGAAAAATAAGGAGGTCAGAAAGTAGTCTGTCTTGCTTATTGAGGCTGGAGATGATGATAGCTTGGTTTAGGGAAACAATATGACATGGCGAGAGATTGCACAGGAGGGAAAGTAGAGCATCAAAGATCAGTCTTTGGCTCCCAGCTCATGCTGTTTAGAATGAGGACACAGTTAGCCGCGCTAAATACCAAAGACGAAATAGCGGTGTTGCAAAAGAAGACAGTCAGTTTCATTTTGTTCAGTTTGAGTATGGAGGGTCTATAATATATCTAAGAGAAGAGGCCCAGCGGGCTCTTTTAACTAAAAGCTGGAAGCTTCAAAGGTAAACATTTCTGAATCATTAGTTCTAGTTGAGAACTGGAGACTTCGTGGGGTGGGGAGGGGAGGATAACCAGGAATAGAGCTGAATGAGATGTAGTCAAGGTTGGAGCATTGCTGACAGACTGGATAGGAAGAATAAGGAAGAGAGATGGGAGATAAGAAGGTAGGAAGAGAAGCAGGACTTAAAGGTAACAGAATAAAATAAATTCAGAAAGAAGACACTGGACTGGGGAGATTAATCTGGAGGAGACAGACTAAGCATTTAACAAGAGTAAAAATCCAAAGAGGGTTCAAGGCACGGTTCTGTGTATCTCGTGTATTTTTTCAGCCTCTATGCACTTGGCCACTGATATATGCATGTAAAATATACAAAACCATGAATGCAGCCAGATTATAGATGAAGACATGGATAACGTATGCCCAACTTCCTCTGACCTGGCTACGACTACTACTTAATCTTCCATTCAAAAAAACATACGGAAGGGAAATTGAGAAACATCATTATACAAATAATCCTGGGTTTGTCCCAACATACTTTTTAAAAAACTAACCACCCCTAACGAGTATTTGAACTTATTTTTTTTTAAACAGGTGAATAGAAAAAAATACTTCATACCTAATTAGGGTGAAGAGTCATGATACTGTGGCTTAAATCTTTTAACTAGAATATCTACCCAAAGCAGCACATTAAGCAGCCACTGACAATGAGAAACTGTCAAGGTTCAGGAAAGTAGGAGACTGTAATCCAGGTTGGCCCTTGGCAGGTTCTGGGACCAAGATATATAGGGAATAGGAGACAAGAAACTGAGCCACTGGAAAGCCAGGGGATGCACTGGGGCCAAAAGGATTAGGGTGTCAAGGTCAATAGGTCAGTAGTGGTCAGAAGACTCCTCCTGCCAGCAGAGCTGGACTGTCCCAGCTTGACCAGTGTAATCTGCCAGATCTAGAGGAATAGAAGAGCAGATTACTGAAGCAAATACCCCTCCTGTTCACTGGGTTAGAGAAAAAAAAAAAAAAAGCCAGATTCTTAAAAGATATTTTTTTTTCTTTTAATCACAAATCTCACAGAAACTCTGACTCATTTTGAGAACGACATCAGAACATCATTCCGGGAACACTGGCTGTCTTTCACACTATCTCATTGCTCTGCCATGATGTAAGACAGTTTAACTTGTGGAGTTTCTGAATAGCTTGGATGGGCGATTTTTCACTCAATGCTACCAGTCCTTTCAGGCTAAGTTCAGGACCCACAGCTCCAGCAAGAGGCAGCAGAGAGGGTATACTTTGAGGTACCATGAATGGGGGGGGCTAAGTGAAAAAAGGAAGCCATTCTACCTTCATTCAGTGTCTTCAGGCCTGAGATCGGCACTACTCCTTAGGGTCCTTATTTGAAAAAGGAAGGTGAAAAAGTTAGTGATACTAATATGATTAAATATGCTAAGGATTATGAACCAGAGGTAGCCTGGTAGAGCAGCCAACATTACACAAACAGAACTCAGTGTGGCAAAATCATCCTCCAATCCAGACAGGGGCTGCTGCTTAAGCAAGGAATGACATAATGATCTATTACCAAAGTTTGGGTAGGCCTGGCTGATACACTGAAGGGCCAGCAGGTGCCAATAGCATGCACACTTCACAAGTTTACCCCTGACAACACGACAGGCAGTAGCCATAGTAGGTCCTGTCCTGGTGTAAGATGCCTGGCACATACCTCTTTGTGAAAAAGAAATTCTCACAGTCCTTCAAGATTCACCATCATGAGCTGATTGTGTCCATCCCAGATCTGAATGTTGGAGCCCTGACCGCAGCCACCACCCACCCCATCCCAAAGTATCTCAGAATGTGTCTATACCTAGAGAAAGAACATTTCAAGAGGTAATTAAGTTATAATGAGGCTATTAGGTCAGAGCCCAATCCAATCTGATGAGAATCCTTATAAGAGTAGGAGATCAGAGGGCACCTGGGTGGCTCAGTGAAGCCTCTGCCTTCAGCCCAGGTCATGATCTCGATGTCCTGAGATCAAGCCCACATTGGGCTCTCTGCTCAGCAGGGAGTCTGCTTCCCCCTCTCTCTCTGCCTGCCTCACTGCCTACTTGTGATCTCTGTGTCAAATAAGTAAATAAAATCTTAAGAAAAAAAAAAAAAGAGTAGGAAATCAGGACACACAGAGATACCAGGAGCCTGCGCACATAGATAAAAAGGCTCTGTGAGGACACAGCGAGAAGGCAGCCAGATGCAAGCTAAGGAGACAGGCCTTGGGAGAAACCAAACATGCTGACCCCTTAATCCTAGACTTCTACCTCCAGAACAATGAGAAAATAGAGTTCTACTGCTTAAGCCACCCACTCTGTGGTATTTATTGTGACAGCTCTAGCAAACTAATGCATTCTCCAATAATTTTTTAGAAGAAAAATCTTCGAGGGACACCTAGGCAGCTTAGTCTGTTAAGCATCCCACTCTTGATTTCAGCTCAGGTCATGATCTCAGGATCATGGGATCCAGCCCTGAGTTGGGCTCTGCACTCACTGGGGAGTCTGCTTGAGACTCTCTCTCTCCCTTTCCTTCGGTCCCTCCCCCTGCTCTCTCATTCTTTCTCTAAAATAAGTAAATAAATCTTTAAATATGCATAAAGAAAAGAAAATCTTCGATAGTAAGTGGAATCACAATAGAAAACTACTTGTATATTTTGCTAATGCAAGTCTCAGTACTTTCTTGACTCCAAAAGAAATAATAATTCTGAAAGAGTCAAAGCTAACATGTTTTATTATATTTTTAAAACCCAATCAAAAAAATATTTACATCACATGGCATTTACCAGTCGACAATAGTCGATACATATTCTTAAAACTTCTTAGCCTCCCTTCCTCTTCCCACCTGATTGTCGCACATCCTTTGCACTCTCTCGCGCAGACTGTGAGTTTCCCTCAGCCAGCAGCCAACTTCTCAAGTTTGCTCTTGTAGGATTTAATCATGTTGATTTGGGAAGCAAGGTTTGCTGCTTAATAGCTCATCCATTTAAGGAAATCATTTGTTGCCGAATTTCTTATTTTCACCTTTATAATAAGGGCAAGGTTTAAATAATACCTAGAAAGAGCTGTTGTTGTACAGGACTCTCTCTGCCACAGAGAAACCATAGGAAATCCTCTCAAGCTGTTGAGCATTGAAAATAGTAGCTGTTTATGATTTGGAGTGACTGCCTGCTGGGAGATGTGGTCCTGTCCACAACTTGGTTCCCACTGAGCTAGAAATCCTAGTTCTTGATAAGCCATTCTCTATGTCCCCTTGCTCTCTATCATTAAAATGGCCTTGCAATGTTGACCTTAAGGACTAATGCTTCTTGGAGCACCTGGGTGGCTCAGTGGGTTAAGCCTCTGCCTTCAGCTCAGGTCATGATCCCAGGAGCTGGGATCCAGCCCCGCATCCTGTTCTCTGCTTGGCAGGGAGCCTTCTTCCTCCTTCTCTCTCTCTCTCTCTCTCTCTCTCTTTGCCTGACTCTTTGCCTACTAGTGCTCTCTCTCTGTCAAATAAATAAATAAAAATCTTAAAAAAAATGGGCAGAAGATATGAACAAACACTTCTCCAATGAACACATACAAACGACTATCAGACACATGAAAAAGTGTCCATCATCACTAGCCATCAGGGAGATTCAAATTAAAACCACATTGAGATATCACCTTACACCAGTTAGAATGGCCAAAATTAGCAAGACAGGAAACAACATGTGTTGGAGAGGATGTGGAGAAAGGGGAACCCTCTTCCACTGTTGGTGGGAATGCAAGTTGGTGCA
Source organism: Mustela nivalis (assembly GCF_964662115.1). NCBI lineage: Eukaryota > Metazoa > Chordata > Mammalia > Carnivora > Mustelidae > Mustela > Mustela nivalis. The sequence continues at coordinate 109,592,643 of NC_139024.1, read as the reverse complement.
GCCTCTTTGGAGAACAGTGTGGAGATTCCTCAAGAAATTAAAAATAGAGCTTCCCTTTGACCCTGAAATTGCACTATTGGGTATTTACCCCAAAGATACAGATGTCGTGAAAAGAAGGGCCATCTGTTCCCCAATGTTTATAGCAGCAATGGCCACAGTCGCCAAACTGTGGAAAGGACCAAGATGCCCTTCAACCGACGAATAGATAAGGAAGATGTGGTCCATATACACTATGGAGTATTATGCCTCTATCAGAAAGGATGAATACCCAACTTTTGTAGCAACATGGACGGGACTGGAAGAGATTATGCTGAGTGAAATTAAGTCAAGCAGAGAGAGTGAATTATCATATGGTTTCACTTATTTGTGGAGCATAACAAATAACATGGAGGACATAGGGAGATGGAGAGGAGAAGGGAGTTGAGGGAAATTGGAAGCGGAGGTGAACCATGAGAGACTATGGACTCTGAAAAACAACCTGAGGGGTTTGAAGGGGTGGGGGGATGGGATGTTGGGGGAACCAGGTGGTGGGTATTAGAGAGGGCACCGATTGCATGGAGCACTGAGTGTGGTGCAAAAACAATGAATACTGTTATGCTGAAAATTAAAAAAAAAAAAAAAAAGAACTAATGCTTCTTTTATGACTGTATTTTCCTGGATACATTTTCTACCCTTCTCCTCTGTAATAAGTGATTTTTTAAAAGTGCCTATATTTTCCTAGGTGGTGCCACGAAGCACATCTGACCTTCCTCTCTTTGCAGGAGAGATACCAAAGTACTTATGGGCGCTGGCAGTGGAGACCTATGATTCAGAGATGTTTCAGGCTTTTGCTTCAACAGAATTTCCCCTTCTCAGATAATAAGTGTAGCTACATTTCTTGAGCTTTTACTATACTGCAGGTACCATGTAACTATGAAGTAGGGGCTATTACCCCCATGTGATGGAAGAGGAAACTGAGTCATAGAGAGGTCAAGTAATCTGCTAGCATCCTATAGCTTGTGAGCTGTGACCTGAGGCCAGGGATTCAGCCTACAAGGCAGGGACTCTTAGTCATCACACTCTACTGCCTTTGTTAACTCTCGTACTTATGTCCAAGGAAATTATTAATGTTCCTAGTTGTACAGTGTTCTTTAAGCAAAGGATTTCAAGGCACCAGGCTGTGTCTTGAATGCTAATGATGTTTTATAATTCCAAACTTAAAGAGCCTTTACTAGATCTTATTTAGTCAAAAGTATTAGATTATTTGCACAGATGAGGCTATCAGTGCATAATAGCATTATATTATCATACAACAGTTGCTTTCACATTGATCAATCTAGTCCTTTGTATGCAAAAGGTAAAAGTGTCTCACACTGAGACCATAGGAGAAACAATGCCCAAGATTCTCTCTGGGTGACCTGCCACCATGGAGGGGCAGCGTGAAGCAGGTCCACAGTGAAGCACATATGTCTGAGTGTATGTAACACACACAGGTATTTTCTATTCTTTTCTAATTTGTTATGAAAAGTTGATCACGACCCTCTATCAGGTCAACACTTAACATCTGAAAATAACCTGAAAAATTTGAAAACAATCTGCTCATCCAGAGTTTTAGGCGAGAAGGGAGAAGATGCTGGGCTTACCTGAAATCACTAACTCTGCTTTTTATTTAATTCCTTGGTCAGTTAATGCTGAATAATTTTTGAAGATTTTATTTATTTATTTGAGAGAGAGAAAGAGAAACAACATGGGGGAAGTGGGGCAGGGGGGGAGCCTCAAAGGGAGAGAGAGAAGCCTCCCTGCTGAGCAGGGAGCCCAGTGCAGAGCTTGATCCCAGGACTTTGAGATCATGATCTGAGCCAAAGGTAGATGCTCAGCCTGAGCCCCACCAAGTGCCCCTGAAATTTTTTATTTATTTTATGGCTTGCATTTAAAAAAGAGACTGGAAGCCAAGGTTTGAGTTTTCTGCTTAATCTCAATGGTTGGGAAATAAATTTTCAAGCCTAGGGAATGTATTAGAAAAGTAAGTTATTTTCCAACATTAAGTGTTGACCTGATGGAGGGTCATGATCAACTTCTCATAACAAAATAGAAAAGAATAGCAAATACCTGAGTGTATTACCCACACTCAAGGTAACTATTATTTTGTGAAACTCTGGTTTTCAACACTATACGGATGTAAATTGTGTATCCTGCAGTGGGTCACAGTCAAAATCATTTGCGAAACACTGAGTTAGATCAACAGTTTTATCAGGAAACAGAAAGGTGCCTGAATAGAGATCAGTCTCTGCTTTCAGCGAGTTTAAGGGGCACAATACACAATGATGAGCGTATTGTGTATACTCCAAGTGTGTATTCTTTCCAATGTTTTCTTTCTTTATTTTCCAAATATATGTTATCTCAAGGGCCTCCCTTTCATTCCGTTAAGAGATTACTCCTCCTTCTCTGATCCAGTATCATTAAAGCATGCTTTCTTCTTTCCTTACCTTCAGAACACTGCTGTAGTCTCTCCATGGGGTTCTTTCCCCCAGTCTTCCTCTACTCACTAATTCACATTATCTTCCTCTGCCAGACCATTTCCAAAAATAACACATTTAGTTACTCCATTTATAGAGAATGAAGTCTAAACACTTCTCTGCCCTTGACTCTCCTATCTTTATGATCTGCACTATCCAACATGTATCCCATTTTCTTTTTTTTTTTAAAGATTTTATTTATTTATTTGACAGAGAGAGATCACAGGTAGGCAGAGATGCAGGCAGAGAGAGAGAGAGAGAGAGAGAGGAGGAAGCAGGCTCTCTGCTGAGCAGAGAGCGCGATGCGATGTGGGGCTTGATCCCAGGACCCTGAGATCATGACCTGAGCTGAAGGCAGAGGCTTAACCTACTGAGCCACCCACGCTCCCCATGTATCCCATTTTCTACAAACCTTGGTCTCCAGAATGTGCCATGTTCATACCACATTCATGCCTTTGGTTGCACAGTTGGACTACTGTCTCTGTGCTCAGCTTTTTTCTCCAGATTCTGTCTCAGGTCCTAACTCTCCCATGAATTCTTCTGTTACCACTACACTTCAGCTCTCGTTCAGCTCTCTATGCTTTTAGAATTCCTAGAAGTGAGACATACTGTACTTTCTCTCTCTTCCTCATTACCACAGTCTACCCTCATCCATAAGGTGTTTTTTCCCCCTTCCATTATATTGTAAGTGGCCTGAGAACAACACTAGCAATAATGGGATTAAGGAGTACCTACTATGTGCCAGAAATTCACAAATATCATTATGCATGGGTTATTATGTATTTAACCTGTATTTTTTTCTAAGCTTCATGACAACCCTTGAAAGACCCCCCCCCCCATTGTTAACTAATTAACTGCTCTTTTGTTGTGTAAGAGTACCCCTCCTCCCCTTGCAATGAAAAGACCCTTCCCCCAGGGTTGAATTCAATGTAACTGCTCTTTTGCCTTTCTGTAACCACTTGGCTTTTAGGGCATGACACTTGTCTCCTGTTTGAACAAGATACCTTCTCTACCTTCTCCTAATAGCCGAGGCAAGGTCACGCAGGCAAGGGGGCTGCATGGTCACGTAGGTCACGTAGACAGGGGGCTGCATAGTCACGTAGGCAGGATGTCTTTCTGCTGAGTAATAAGGTCAAACTTCCCCTCTTTGTTTCCCCTTCCTGCCTTTCTCTTCGCGCGAGGGGGTCTTCCAAAGCCAATCCGCTAACACCAAGTATGCCTTTTTTCAAATGTTCAAATTGTCAGCCAATCGGCCCCGTCCCATCCGGGACTTGTTTGCACCTGTCTATAAAAATCCTGCACCACCCCAACCAGGTATGCTCAGCTAGCAGGAGCTGCTGACCACCCGCAGGCGCCTGTGCTACAATAAAGAACCTCTTGCTGTTTGCATCCTGTGACAGTGTTGAATTCTTGGGTAAGGGGATCCGCGGGTCTTTCACCCTGAGAAAGAGTTATTGTCAAACTTCATTTTTCATGGATTCCATATTTACAAATCAATTACATGCTAAAATTTATTTGCAACCCTCAAATCAAAACTCAGTGCTTTTATGGTCATTCATGTGATGAGGGAACAGAAGGCTGGCTGAGGACAATAGCAAAAGCTGACACCCTCCAACTTTCCTCCACCCCCACTCCTGGGTGGGATATATGTGACATTCTTTAGGAATCTCCCACCCATCTTAATGTTAATACCTTGCCAGAGGGCAAAATGACCTCCACAAGGGCAAGCCCTCTGGTATCTGGCTTCTTGTAGGTCATCCTCTTTAGCATATGAAAGTTCAGTTGAAACCTCCCTTTCCCTTACCTTCCCCCAACTCCATGGTACAACACCTGCCATCCCTCAGAACCCTGGGGTAGCAGCTTTTCCTGCCCATGGGTCCTGTCCCTGTGCTTTAATAAACCACTATTTTGCACCAAAGATGTCTCAAGAATTCTTTCTTGGTCATCGGCTCCGGACCTCAACGCACGAACCTCACTTATATTCTAGAACTTCATCACATGGACTGTGTGCAGAGTGGCAAACATCTGAGTCACCCACCGTACATGTACTCAGCTGATGCCAAACATGACAATGCTCTGACTTTTTGTTTTAGCTCACATACTTGTGTACTTTGTTTTAGCTCACATATTCCGCCAGAGCGGCCCCACCCCGGTTGAACTGCCATCTTGTTATTTATGCAGTAAAACTTAAATTGACCTTGCCCCCCACCCTTACCCCGCCAGGGGAGCTTACTTAAAAACAAGTCGAGGAAACCAGTCCCAGATAACAAAGTCCAAGTACACGGGTGGGTCAGGCCAGGTGGAGGTATTCAATCAGTGGGGACGCATACTGTCTCCTAGCTACCAAGGAGTATGGGCCCCGCCTTTTGGGTGCCAATTCTGACCAAGGTGATAGGCTGGTTCAAATGTCTACTAGGGTCAATTGTAATTCAATTGGTCACCTAGCATGACTGTGCAGCTTTCTCTGTGTGTTACAATGTCATTGGCCACCTGTGTGTGGCCATGCCCAACCACATGGCCTTTGTTCTATAAAAGTTAGTCTGGAAAGCAGGGAGGGGTCACCCTCTTTGTGACAGGGGCAGCCCTGACCAGTCTGTTTGACTGTCCGATTTGGATTCTTGATGCTTGACATGAAATAAAGCTTTGCTTGACCTTCGCTTTGTATCAGTCTCGCTCCTTTAATCACGGACCCATTATGGGGGGACCCAACACTTGTAAACATGTTCCTTTTCATAGCCAATTTAATGGCCCCCTATTGGTTTTTGTTTGTTTTCCTTTGTGTGTGTGTACTTTTTATTGGTGATTTCACATTTTAAAATGTCCCATTGCACAGTCTAAAGGACTATCTAGGGGCGCCTGGGTGGCTCAGTGGGTTAAGCCTCTGCCTTCGGCTCAGGTCATGATCTCAGGGTCCTGGGATCGAGTCCCGCATCGGGCTCTCTGCTCAGCAGGGAGCCTGCTTCCCCCTCTCTCTCTGTCTGCTTCTCTGCCTACTTGTGATCTCTCTCTCTGTCAAATAAATAAATAAAATCTTAAAAAAAAAAAATAAAGGACTATCTAGTATTCTTAAACTCAGAAAGACTGTCATGTGCCTTACAGAGAAAACATGTATTAGGAAAACTTTTTCTGGCTTGAATTAAATGTCTTGGCTGTGAGTTCAGAGTTAATGATTAACCATATACCTTAAAAACAATGTCTTTTGACAGTAACACACATAAAACAGGATCATGTATTAATTGGTTAATGAAAATGATATGAACAAATTCTCAATGGAACCTCATCCTGTATTTTCCCTAGGAGTAAATGGTTCAGTATTCATTAATTTATTGTTTGCCACAAATCTACACAATATAACTACCATGAATTACAAAAATAGACCATACTTCTACGTCTCCTTTATTTCTTATTTAGATAGGAAGAAATAACATGGAGAAATATTAAGTAACATGTTTGAAGACACCAAGATAGTTACTATACAAGCTGGGATTTCAACTTGCATATGTCTGATTTAATTCTGTCAAGTCTTAAAGTTTCAGCGGGTTGCAAATTCAATTTTCTGTTGATAGAATGAGTCTCACTACAAATTTTTCCAGTGGCAAAAAAGTAAGTAAATTGTTGTGTTTTTCCTCTTTTTCCCTTTCTTTCTCTAAATTGGATGTTCAGAGTTTTATTTGTGTGTGTGTGTGTGTGTGTGTGTGTTTGAATAATGTAAATTTCCTCCAAATTACTATGTTATTTATATTCATTTATTAATTACTTCAATAAATACTGGAGTGTCTACTATGCTTCAAGATATAATCATCTCTCAAGAAGTTTAAAATTTTTTGCTGAAAACAGACCTAGAAACAAATAATTAGAATATTATGAGAGATATTACGATGTTATGTAAGGAATATGCTAGAAGCAGAGATATTTATAAGGTTTCAAAAGGCCAGAAAATTAGGAAAAACTTGAAATCTGCCTGGGATTTTATGAGAAGACTTGAGTAGAAGGGATTTTTTAACTGGATCTGGAACGAACTTGCATCAGATTGAAACAAGAAAGATAAACTAACTAGAGAACTAACAGGGAGAGACTCAGAGATATGACAAAGCCCCAGAGTCTGGAAAACAGTGTATCAGAAGGGAAAAGACTTTTGGAATATCTTTTCTACAGTTTCCAAAAACAAAACTATTATTTGCTTTATCATTTTAAGACATACAGCCACACTTTATTTTCCCCCAAGTTTAATAGGTTGTAGCTATTGCAGCTCACTTTCATCAATGCATCAAATCAATCTTTTAAAGGTTTTATTTATTTATTTGACAGACAGAGATCACAAATAGGCAGAGAGGCAGGCAGAGAGAGAGAGAGGAAGGGAAACAGGCTCCCTGCTGAGCAGAGAGCCCGATGCAGGGCTCGATCCCAGGACCCTGAGATCATGACCCAAGCTGAAGGCAGAAGCTTAACCCACTGAGCCACCCAGGCGCCCCTCAAATCAATCTTTTAGTGAATCCGGCATTAGTAAGCATTTTAACTAAAATGCACTGCTCATAACTACATTGAAAAGAATTCATTCTTCTTAAATAGTTTTAGTTAATCTTTCTTTTTTCACTTCCCAGTTTAAGAAAGAATGAAAATAACTTAGTGGCACCTATGTAATTACCAATTTTGGGTTAAGGTTCCACACTAAATCTTATTGGAGGAGGAGGATATCCTAGAGCTTGGTTGGGATCCAAAGATGGATCAGGAAAATGTCTTCTTTTTCAAGGATTCTGATTAGTGTTAATAATATGATATATAAAGAGATACAGGAGAGAAAGTACCATCAGAATTCGGAGGCCCAGAGTACCAAGAAATTACCTCAGGAGACTGGGAGAAATCAAGCCAGTGTAAGAGCACAGAGGAGGCAGAAACCAAGAGCTAAGAATATAGAGTGCATTCAAGAAGCAGAACCTGGTGGGGCAGCTGGATGGCTCAGTGAGTTAAGCACCTGAATCTTGGTTTTGGCTCAGGCCATGATCTCATGGGTGGTTAGAGTTAGCTCCCTGTCAGACTCTGTGTTCAGCAGAGAATCTGCTTGAAATATTCTCTCCCTCTGCTCCTCCTCTCCCTCTAAAATAATTTTTTTAAGGGGTAAGTAATTCATTTGACATAAATCTGTATAGAGGAGGAGTAACTCATTTTTAGCTGTAAAGATAGGTAACCTACATACTGTGGAGTGTACTAGAAAACAACATGAAGACTTTGAGTTGTCATTCAAGGGGACTTGGAGTTCCAGTGAAGGTTTCTGATCTAAGAAGTGACATAATCAGAGCTGTTCTAGGATAACCACTAGGACTATGATGTACAAGATGAATAGAGATGTAGGTAAAGCTCTGAGGGAGGATTAAAGGAAAGAAGCCTTGGAAATAATGTAGGCTGAGGCAATTAAAGGCTTAATTAGGATAGCAGCAATGGGAAAAGAGAGGAAATAATGGATAGAAAAGATACAATTGTAGCCATAAAGGAAAAGAAGGAAAAGTCAAGATAACATTATAATTCCAGCCTAAGGACTACTAGTTCTACAAAGAGAAGTATGATATGCAAGAAAACTTGCAATTCAAAATAAGCTTCGTTTATGCCATATTAATCCTGAGGTGCCAGCCAAACAAAAATGCCCAGAGCCTTTGGAAATAGAGGACTGAAGTTTAAGTAAGGTACAGGTGATGTTGAGTAAGGTTATAAATTAGAGTTTATAAGCAGGCAAAGATGATAAATGTATATAAAATGTTTCTATAAACTGGTGGAAAGTAGAATAAAAGAAGTGCAAAGTTTTCTGGGATTTCAGAAAAGAGAAAGATCATTTTCAGATGGAGTTTGGGGCTTGCTGGTCTGGCATTCAGAAATCTTGCTAGATCCAGGTTAATGATTTTGACAGAGATGGAAGAGGAAGGAATTCCAAAAGACAAGGGCATTCCAGGGGCCTGAAAAGACACCAGTAAAGAAAATGAAGTAGAAAAATTCAGTTCCTGTTTGTGAAGGGATGACTAGGACACCAGCATGCTGAGAATTTTGTGTAGTGTGGAGGATTAATAAGAGAGTGGGACGGAAATTTCTGACTATGCCAAAATAACAACAAAATAATCAGCAAAACTGCTTTATTTAAGTCATACCAGCTAATGTGCCCATGACTAAACCTTTGGTTAAACTAATTGCTCCTTGAGCCAATGCACTCTAATAAGTAACTAAATCAAAATATGTAACTCAATCAAAAACCTGGTCATCTTAATTTTTTCAGTTTCAGCATCTAAAAATCTTAAAGTCCTACACTCTTGAGGGTTAAAGGAGGGCCTAGAGATTATTTAATCATTCTACCTGATGTTTCAACTGTGAACATCAGTATCTGAGGTTTTTTTGAAATTACAACTTGTATTTTGCATCAGGCAGTTCAGATGTTATTTTTTTAATGTAAATTCTAATGGATAGAAGTATTTCAGAACTACGGGGAAAATATCAGCTTGGCTTACTTTATCATGTTTTTAAAATCAGAAAACCATTTCATTCTTTGTAAAAAAGAATTCTTGAAATGCTCAAATGGCAGTAACGATCCATGCCCCATATTTTTACAATTAAAACTGTATTCTTGGGCACTGGTGATATAATATAAAATGCAGCATCAATAATTCCCATTTCAGTTACTTTCAGCAATATTTGCATATAATTTAAGTAACATATGTACCTATATAAAAATCAGGGCATCGATATTATTTATGAACAATTCCATGATTTCAAAAAGTCTTCTTTTCCTCTTTCAATAGCTGATTAAAACAAAACAAAACAAAACAAAACAAACAAAACAAAACATAACAGAAAAACCCCTCTGCATTCTCCAAGTGAAACACAAATAAAACTCCCAAATGAATAGTAGGCAGAAAGAAAACTACCTGATCTGGGAGTTTTGCCAAAACCTTATTTTAATGAACTTTATGGGGAGATACAGAAAGAGCATTATACTGGAAATGCAGAAATCAAGTCAGCATTCTTGGCAGGAGTACATTTTAGCCTACAGCACAAAAGGAGTTAATCTGAAATGCAAACAGGAGTTGCATTAAATTTGCTTTGTTTGCCATTCAACATGCTTTGCTTTAATGGCAAAGGCAATACTGAAATTGGGTGAGTACTTAAACTTTATTATGGAAATAAACGATGTTGCTCTAGAAGTCTTCCATGACAAGAAAAACTCGCTGTGAGGAGTTATTGAATTTCTTATTTTCCTATCCAGAACAATTCTCTATTTGTCCAATATTTTCAGGCAAGGGTTCCACAAAATTAAAAATGGCCTTCCCCTTTCTGAAAGCAAAACCCCAACAAAACTTAAACTATATCTTCTTTGCATGTTATAGTTAATGTACTTTCATTATGCTTAATGTGCTTTTAATAGTCTCTTATGGCAAGATGGTGATATTAAATGTGGGAATAAAATATCCATGATACAACCTTGAGTTTGCTATAGTGCCTTTTATCTGAAGGCTCAAAACACTTTACACACATTCTCATTCAGTAGCTCCTTGAGGTGTATTATGAGCATTTTATGGTTGAGAACACTGAGGTGTACAATGACTAAGAGAATTGAGGTCATTTCCAGAGCTCACACTAAGCACAACCCGAATATGTCCCCTGTAGGAGTAAGTGCTCTTTCCTTCCAGGCCAGAACATCTCCAAAGGGCTGCAGCACTGGCCTCTCAGGGCCAAAACCTGAATGCATGTTCACTAATCTTTTCATTCAGGGGATTGTCTCTTACCTGGACACCATCAGATGCAGGGATGTAACTTGCCCTTTTAAATGTGTCTGTCACATTTCTGAGAATTTCCACAGACATCAGAAGATCACCTGCATAGAAATTTTTCCTCTGAGTTAAATCCAACAGTGTCTTGGTCACCTGGGACATTCCATCACCTGCCAACGTCCGTTGCCCCTTAGCAAGGTGTTCTTTGATCTGTCATGGTCAAAAGAACAGAACAAACATCAGAATCTTCATTACTATTAATCTACATATTTTTATCAAAAAATTATTTAAAATTGCAGAGTCAACTTTAAAATAGCATTGCAAAACTGTAAATTTTGTGTATTTCACACTCAGATGGATTAACATCCAGCACACAAACACTAATGAGTATATACACTTTGGCAAGCATGACAGACTTGTCCTTTCTAGTACTCAGAACACACAGTTGAACATATTGGCAAAACTTTGGGTTTTTAATTGAAATAAAAATTTTTAAAAATACTTTTGCAGGTGATAAACAAGTGAGATAATTCAGCAAGATGTGATCAGAGACAGGAGATTATAAACATTTCAAAATACCTATTTTTCTAACTTCCAGGAAAGATGGTGGAGTAGGAGTACCCTAAGCTCACCTTGTCACTTGAATACAACTAGCTAACACCCACATCAGTGTAAATAACTGAGAAAATGACCCAGAGACTCCCAAAACAAACTATCCACAGTTAAATGTAGAGAAGAGGCCACATCAAAGAGGAAAAGAAGGGTAGAGATGTGGGACTATTGGTGAGAGGGAGGGGGAGAGCTTCAGTCAAAGAAGGGAGAAATAAGATAGTCACACCAGGGAGTACACACAGGGAAGAGGAATCCCCACAACATCTGGCTTTGAAAACTAGAGGGGTCACATTTTTTGAGTTCTTACAATCAGCATTAAAACCTGGAACTTTAAATAAGCAGAAGAGCCAAGAGGGTGAGAAGAAATTGAGTTGCTATCCTTAAACAGATGATGAGTCAACAAAAAGTGCCATGGAGATTCAGCATAGAAGCAGCAGTTTGAAAAATGCCTGGGATATATGCGAGAAAGAAAAATTTGTATACTAATCCCAGATCTTATGCTGGAGGGATAGATTACTCTAGGAACAAAGGACAGGCTCCATCTCCCTCCCTTGCCCCATCTAAACATACACCCTCCTCCAGGAAAGAGCTCCAGGCCAATGCTCATTACCCAGCTTGCTAACAGTGCACCATAGACATGCATTCTCGTCTTGCCAGGCCTTCCCTCCAAGGTCTCTCCCATAGTAGAACCACACAAACCTTGCTGACACAGGCATTCTAGCTGAACACTTGTAGATGCACCCATCCAATGAGCTTCCCTTGGTCACTATAAGCTGCAGGTTCCTTCCCACTAGCATGGATATTTCTGGCACCACATGCCCCGCACCCACATTCTCCTGCAGTTCAGTGCTACTGCTTCTCTGGCAAGTGCCTGGTCTGAATCACTTAACCCCAAGGCAGCCCCAGACTGGCTCACTAACAATACAAGAACCAACAGGCAACAGAACCATTGCAGATGATGGGACTGAAGCAAAAGTGGCTCAGCCACAACAGCAGGGCGCATACACATAGGAAATATCCCTGAAGCTCCAGGTTCTAGTGAACAGGATACATTGCAATGCAGGGCACTATAGGACTTCTTCTACATAAGGCCATTACATTTAAGAGAAGTAATAGTTAACTTTCCTAACACATAGAAATAGACACAGAGAGTTAGGCAAAATGAGGAGACAGAGGTATATGTTCCCCATAAAGTAACAGGACAAAAGCAAAGCAAGAGACTTAAATGAAATGGAGATAAGTAATATGCTTATAGAGAATTTAAAGTAATGGTCATAAAGATACTCATGAGGTTTGATAAAAGAGTAGAGAATCTTAGTGATACTCAACAAGCAAATAGAAAACATAAAAAAGAACCAGTTTTTGATGAAGAATTTTATAAATGAAATTAAAAAATGACAAAGTGGAATAAATAGTAGACCAGAGGAAGCAGAAGAACAGATCAATGACTTATAGGAGAGAGCAATGGAAAGCAATCAGACTCAGGAAAGAGAAAAAAATACTAAAAAGTGAAAAAGGACTTAGGGAATTCAGCAACACAATGAAGCATAATAATTTTCACATTACAGGAGTTCTAGGAGGAAAAAAGAGAGAGAAAAAGGGAGCAGAAAAATTTATTTGAAGAAATAATAGCGAAAACTTACCAAATCTGGGGAAGGAAACAGAAATCTAGATCCAGAAAGCACAGAGAGCCCCCACAAAATCAACTCAAGAAAGTCAATGCCAAGACACATAATAATTAAAAGGGCAAACATTAATGATAAAGAGAGAATTTTAAAAGTAGCAAGAGAAAAGAAAAGTTACATACAAGAGAAAAGAAAAGTTACATACAAGGGAAATATCATAAGGCTGTAAGTTGACTTTTCAGCCGGTCAGAAGGGAATGGAATGATATAATCAGTGCTGAAAGGAAAAAACAAGACCAACAAAACCAAACAAACAAAAAACAGCAGCCAAGAATACACTATCCAGTAAGGCTATGATTCAGGATAGAAGAGATCAAGAATTTCAAAGACAAACAAAAGCTAAAGAAATTCATGACCATGAAACTAACCCTATAAGAAATGTTAACTGGGACTCTGAGTAGAAAGGAAAAATCATAAGCAAGAATAAGAAAAGTAAGAAACAGAAAAGCAGTAAAAATAAATATATCTATAAAAATCAGTCAAAGGAGTCACAAAATAAAAGGATGTAAAGTATGACATCATATACCTAAAATGTGGGAGGGAGAGAGGTAAAGAATGGGTTCACTTAAGTTAACAGAAACTTAACAGAGACTGTTATATGGAGAACATGTTATAAACAAACATCATGGTAACCACAAATTAAAAACCAGTAATAGATATGTAAAAATGAAAAAGAGAAAGGAACCCAAGGATATCATTAAAAAAAGCCATCAAACTGTAAAAGAAGAGAGCAAGAGAATAAAAGAACAGAGAACTTAAATAACAACCATAGACAGGTAAGAAAATGGCACTAAGAACATAACCATTAATAATCACTTTGAATGCAAATGGACTTAACACTCAAATCAAAAGACAAGGGGTGATGGAATGGATAAAAAAACAAAAAAAAAGATCCATGTATATGTTGCCAATAAGAGATTCATTTCAGACCTAAAGACACATGCAGATTGAATGTGAAGGAATGAAAAAACATTTTTCATGCAAATGGCAGTGAAAAGAAAGCTAGATAGCAATACTTGTATCAGACAAAATAGACTTTAAAGCAAAGACTGTAACAAGAGGGAAAAAAAAGGAACACTATATAATTATAAAGGAAACAATTCAACAAGAAGATATAATAAATTGCAAATATTGTGCACTCACCATGGGAGCACCCAAATACATAAAGAAGCTAAAAACATATAAAGGAAGTAATTGATAGTAATATAATAAAAGTAGGGGACTTTAACACCCTCTTACATCAGGGGGCAGATGTTCCACACGGAAAATCAACAAGTAAACAGTGACATCTGATCATTCTAATATTCAGAATATTCCATCCTAAAACAGCAGAATACACATTCTTTTCAAATACACATGAAACATTCTCCAAAAGACACATATTAGGCCACAAAACAAAGTTCAACAAATTCAAAAACTGTGAAGTTGAAGTCATACCATGCATCTTTTCTGACCATAATGCTATGATACCAGAAATAAACCATAAGAAACATCTGCAAAGAATACAAATGCATGGAGGTTAAACAATATGTTACTCAAGAATGAATGGGTCAACCAAGAAAGCAAAGAAGAAATGAAAAACAGATGGAGACAAATGAAAATGAAAACACAATTGTCTAAAATCTTTGGGGTGCAGCAAAATCTGTTCTAAAAGGGATGTGTATAGCAATACATGTATACCTCAAGGAAGAAAGAAAAATCTCAAATACACAACCTAATCTTACACCGAAGAGAACTAGAAAAAGAAAAACAAAACTCAAAGAGAGGAAATAATAAATATCAAAGCAGAAATAAATGAAATAGAAATTAAACAAACAAACAAACAAACAAAAACCAATTGAACAGATCAATGAAACCAGGAGCCAGTTCTTGAAAAGATCAACAGAACTTATAACTTTAAAGTTGTTTTTTTTTTAATATTTTATTTATTTATTTGACAGACAGATCACAAGTAGGCAGAGAGGCAGGCAGAGAGAGAGGAAGAGAAGCAGGCCCCCTGCCGAGCAGAGAGCCTGATGTGGGGCTTGATCCCAGGACCCTGGGATCATGACCTGAGCAGAGGCTTTAACCCACTGAGCCACCCAGGTGCCCCAGAACTTATAACTTTAACTTATAACTTTAACTAGACTCACAAAAAAAGGGGAGGGGAGGAGAGGACTGAAATGAACAAAAACAGAAATGAAAGAGGAGAAATAAAAAAATGACTCCACGGAAATGCAAAGAATTATAAGAGAATATTATAAAACCATATATCAAAAAACAGAAAATGTAACAGAAATAGATAAATTAATAGAAATATATAAACTCCCAAAACTGAATCAGAAAGAAATAGAGGGGTGCCAGGGTGGCTCAATGGGTTAAAAGCTTCTGCCTTTGGCTCATGTCATAATGTAGCCCCGCATTGAGCTCTCTGCTCAGTGGGGAGCCTGCTTCCTCCTCTCTTTCTGCCTGCCTCTCTGTCTACTTGTGATCTCTGTCTGTCCAATAAATAAATAAAATCTTTAAAAACAAACCAAACAAAGAAAGAAATAGAAATATATAAACTCCCAAAACTGAATCAGAAAGAAATAGAAAACTTGAATAGACCAATTGCCAGCAATGAAATTGAATCAGTAATTTAAAAAAAAAGAACTCCCAACCAACAAAAGTCCAAGACCAGATAACTTCTCAGGTGATGTTACCAAGCATTTAAAGAGGAGTTAACACCTATTCTTCTCAAACTATTCCAAAAAATGAAAAAGGAAGGAAAACTTACAAATTCATTCTATCAGGCCAGGATTATTCCCATACCAAAGCCACACAAAAAAGACACTGCATAAAAAAGAGAACTAAAGGCCAATATCTCTGATGAGGATAGACACAAAAATCTTCAACAAAACATTAGCTAACCAAATCTGACAATACATTAAAAAGAGTCATTCACCATGATCAAGTGGGATTTATTTCAGGGATGTGTTCATGCCTCAATATTCACAAATCAACCAACATGATACATCACATCAATAAGAGAAAGTATATAAACCACATGCTCATTTCAATGGATACAGAAAAAGCATCTGACAAAAGTATAACATTCAATCATGACAAAAAACCCTCAACAAAAAAGGTTGAAGTGAACATACCTCAACATAATAAAGGCCATATTTGAAAAATTCACAGCTAACATCATACTCAATAGTGAAAAGCTGAGAGCTTTTTCTCTAAGGTAAAGAACAGGACAAAACTGTCCATCCTCACCACTTTTATTGAACATAATACTAGAAATCTTTGCCATAGCAATCAAGCAACACAATAGAAATAAAAGGCCAGATTGGTAAGAAAGAAGTAAAACTTTCCCTATTTGCAGATGACATGACATTGTATATAGAAAACCCTAAAGACTCCATCAAAAAATGACTAAAACTGACATTAATTCAGGGAGGTCATGGGATACATAATCAATGTACAGAAATTCATTGAATTTCTATATACTAGTAATGAAGTAGCAGAAAGAGAAATTAAGAAAACAGCCTCATTTATAATTACACCTCAAATAATAATATATTTAGAAATAAACTGAACCATGGAGGTGAAAGACCTGTACTTTGAAAACCAGAAAACTCTGATGAAATAAATTAAACATGACACAAATGGAAAGATATTTCATCCTCATGGATTGGAAGGGCAAATATTGTTAAAATACCTGTACTATCTAAAGCAAACTATAGCTTTTTTTTTTTTTTTAAGATTTTTATTTATTTGACACAGAGAGAGCATGAGAGAGAGCACAAGCATGGGGAGTAGCAGGCAGAGGGAGAAGCAAGCTCCTGGCTGAGCAGGGAGCCTGATGTGGGAACTCTATTCCAGGACCCTGGAACCATGACCTGAGCTGAAGACAGACACTCAACCGACTAAGCCATCCAGGTGCCCCAAGCAATCTATAGCTTTAATGCACCCCCTATCAACATACCAACAGTATTTTTTCAAAGACTAGAATGAATAATCCTAAAATTTGTATGGAACCACATAAGATATCCAAAGCAATCTTGAAAAAGAGGAACAAAACCACAATCGCAGATTTCAAGATATACTACAAAGCTATAGTAATCAAAACAGTTTGGTACCAACAAAAAAATAGGCACATAGATCAATGGAACTGAATAGAGAGCCCAGAAATAAACCCATGATTATATGGTCAATTATTCTTTGACAAAGGAGGCAAGAATATGCACTGAGGAAAAGACAGCCTCTTCAACAAAGGGTGTTGGGAAAACTGGACAGCTACATGCAAAAGAATAAAAATGGGATACTATCTTTCATCACACACAAATATAAACTCAAAATGGATGGAAGGCCTAAATGTAAGACCTGAAACCATAAATATCCTAGAAGAGACAAAGGCAGTAATTTCTCTGACATTGAATGTAGCAAACTTTTTCTAGATACAGCTCTTGAAATAAAGGAAACAAAAGTAAAAATAAATTATTGGGATGATACCAAAATAAAAAGCTTCTACACACCATAAGAAATAATCAACAAAACTAAAATGCAACCAAGTGAATGGGAGAAGATATTTGCAAATGACATGTCTGATAAAGGGTTAGTATCCAAGTATCCAGTTATATAAAAAATATATACAACTCAACAGCAAAACAATACAAATAATCCAATTAAAAATGGGCTGAAGACATGAACAGATATTGAAGACATTGAGATGGTTAATAGAAAAGATGCTGACATCACTCATCATCAGGGAAATGTAAATTAAAGCCATGCTGAGATATCACTTCACACCTGTCAGAATGGCTAAAATAAAAAACACAAGAAACAGTAAGTATTGATGAGGATGTGGAGAAAAAGGAACACAGATGCAAACTGGCGTAGCCACTGTGGCAAACAGTACGGAGTTTCCTGAAAAAATTTAAAATAGAAATACCATGGGCACCTGGCTGGTTCAGTTGGTTAATCATCCAACTCAGCTTCAGCTCAGGTTCCTGATCTCAGGGTCCTGAGATTGAGCCCTGTATTGGGTTCCACACTCAGTAAGAAGTCTGTTTGAGATTTTATCTCCCTTTCTCGCTGCCTCTCCCACTCGTGCTCTCCCTTTCTCTCTCTCTCTCAAAAAAAAACCAAAAAACAAACAAACAAACAAAACCCTGAAAAAACAATAAAATAAAATAGAAATACCCCATGGTTCAGTAATTGCACTACTGGGTATCTGCCCAAAGACTATGAAGACACTAATTCAAAAGGGTATATGCAACTTTATGCTTATTGCAACATGATTTTCAATAACCAAATTACAGATGCATCCCAAGTATCTGTTGATAGATGAATGGATAAAGATGTGGTATATTTATATAATGCAATATTACTTGCCATTAGCAACAACATGGATAGATCTAGGGAGTAAAATGCTAAATGAAATAAAGCAGTCAGAAATAGACAAATACTGTATGATTTTACTCATACATGGAATTTAAGAAGCAAAGCTAATAAAGAAAAAAGAGACAAACTGAAAAACAGACTCTTAGCTATACAGAAAAAAATTGATGGTTATCAGATGGGAGGTAGGTAAGGGATAGGTGAAATAGGTGAAGGCTATTGAGAGTACACTTATCACGAGGAGCACTAAGCAATCATAGAATTATCGAATCACTATATGGTGCACCTGAAACTAACATAACACTGTACATTAACTATACTGGAATTAAAACAAAATACAGATCGATTTTTATTTAATAAAGTGAGCTTAGTAAGTTTTGTCTTACCTTTTAAAATAAACACATCTTTATATAACAGCAAAAAAAAGTTATGAAAATTTTAGCTTAAGAAAATGCTCTAAGTTTTAGAGATATACTATGACATCTCTAAATAAAAGCTAGGTTACATTAGCTTTACTTAAAAAATAAATAAACAATAACAATAAAACAAAATAACCAAAAAAAATTTAGTGATATCTTCAGCAGCAGAATGAACAATTAATATGCAAAGCTTAAATTAGTTTGATGGCCGGAGAAATCTGCCACCAATTGTCATATTTGCTTATCTCACATTTCAAGGGAAGAACAACACTTAACAATGCGGTATAACAGCAAAGTAAGAAAAGGTAAGGAGATAGCAATGATCCATTATATTTTTATTTGTTTACTAAAAGGTCAATATCATTCCACTAGTAAAGTTGTGATAAGATTAAATTTTCAAAAGGGTATGAAATAAGAAAGAACTAACACACCAGAAATTATTGAAATAGAAAGGTTAATGTATAATAACTGTAATTATCAATTTCCCATTAAGAAATATGACAATAAATCCTTTAAAGTATGCAATCAATCTGAACTAATCCAAAAGTTATGAATTAGTTGAAAAAAATGTTACAAATTATCTTGGCACTTCAGATGTTACTTTTCTTTAGCCTCTAAAACTCTCTCTAAAAATATTTTGATAAAATAAACTTCTTCAGAGATAAACTGTATTTCCATTATGTTATGCTAAAAAAAATAACAGATTTAGACATTTTATTTCTTCTTATTTTATTCTTTCATTATTCTCCTCCTCTGTCCTCAGTGGCAATGACTGACCACTGACTAAAGCCCCAAGGATTGGACGGCATAATGATCTAGCCTTTGCATATCTAAAATTTCAATGGACCTTGCTGTGGAATATCATTAACATATTTAATCATGATACTAGGCGATCAGAAAGGACTGACCCTCAGAGTAAAAGGCAGCTGGTTTGCAAAGAAGATATGTACTACCAAGTTGAACTCCAGTTCTGCTATTGATAACTATTTGCAATTTTCTGTTCAGGTCATGTGTTCCATAACTTCATGTTTGTGCACTGAATCGTTCACCCTCCTTCCTTACATTAGCCCATGTTTATATACCACTCATATTTATTCCTGGTTCTCCTAAATATTTAAACAGAGCTAATGGGTTCATTCCTTGTGCTCTCTTATCTTACACACATCATGCTATCACACTGAAGTATGTTTGCCTGTATGTCTTTCTGTGCCAATAGTCTTTCTGAATCTTGAGGGTAGGTTCCATGCCACAGCCTTAGAATGCAGTAGAGTAAAAGTTTGTTAGAGTGCATTTCAGTTATGATGTCCTAATTATACCTTTGTAATGTAATACAGTGGAAAGGGCTTTGGAGCCATAGCTGTCTAGATTTTTATTTAAATGTTTCAAATTATTATTTATGTCATTGGACCCATCAGAGACTCAGTTTACCATGTCTCCTGTAAGATTAGAAAAAATATGCCTATAGAGTTAAAATTTCTTTTTAATCTTTTTTCTTTTCTTTTCTTTTTAACTTCAGATGAGCTCATGCAAGCATAACAGAGTGAGTACAGCTACTGCATACCGGAAAGCTTGCGTCATCACAGACAGAGATGATTTATTTCTTGGAGACTTTCAACACCTATCTCTTCATTCATTGTACATTAAGTGCATGTCCACTTCAGGGCCCTTGAACTAGCATTTCCTTTGTTCTGGAAGAGTCTTCCCACAGAAATCCACAAGTTTTTGTTTGTTCGTTTGTTTTTTGTCATTTCCTCAGAGAGGTCTTACCTGACTCCCTACACAAAATGGTCTCCTTGTCATTCTCAATCAATTTACCCTTCTTCATTGTGCTCAGCCTTACTAACAATTGTGTATCTGTCTCTTGGCTTATATGTTTTCTGGCCTCTTCCATTAGAATATAAGTCTTGTGAGAAAGACTTTTTTTTTTCCTGTTACATTCCGTGCACCTAGAGAACTTTCTAGTATGTTGAATAAATAAATGAATGAATATGCCAATGTCCTTCTATGTTTATATTAGGTCATAGGATTAAGTAAGGCACACTTGAAAGCTGTGCTAGCGTGTTTATCAACATAGAAAACATAGAAAACATTGGTATCAAACTGCATGAAATAAAGAAACTTTCTGACTTAAAGAGACAGTGTAGCTTCTGGCCTGAAAAGTGTCCTGTCCAATAGATACAGTGTGAGGAAAGTCACAAAGAGAAATGAGACTGATAGGGTCAACCTAAAAAATAAAGTCATAAAACTCAGTCTTCAGTTTTGTGCTGGCCGTACAGATCACAGCTGTGATACTCAGAGCTTCAGAGGACTTGAATGTTCTCCATTAGAAATAGAATGTAAGTAACAACTGCCAAGGTAAACATCATCAAACTACTTCAGAACAGCTCCATTATTTTGGCAACCCCTACCTCCATCCAGAACATGAGGGATTTTACCTGCACAGATCTAACGTATCCTTCCCCTCAAACAAAAACATAACACTGACTTAAATCTTGTGGAATAAAACAGTTAGTCACGTATTCTATTTGCAATAAAAATTGTACAGAAGGCAGTGGATGGCTCAACTAATCAGAGCTAGAAAAAAGCAGTCTTTCATGCCTGGGTCAGCATCAAATGCAGCCCGAGTCGGTAGTAAATTAACGTCATTGCCATCTGACAGCTGCTTAGCAGGCTTCTGTGAAATGAGTTGTTCTCAGCCCAGCCCTTTGCAGACAGGTGCCCCATCACACCACCAGCTTTCACAATTGGCACTAATTAGTATCCTTCCCGGCACTGTCATTGAACAGCACCCAGAACAAATATCTTGTAGTATTTGTACACATGAGTATAGACTGTTGGTGGCATTTATAAAGGGTATAAAGAGTGTTCGGTTGAGACAGATAGCCATCCAGAACATGTTTAGTTGAAAAATAATTCCAGGTTCTTGATCTTCCTTCTACAACACAAGTAGACTGTGGAAGTTTCTCTCCTTACCTTAAGCCTACACTTTTGCTATTTCTAGAATGACCAATCCCTGTTTATCTGATGGACTGTTTTTTCTCTTTTCTGGATGAAGAAATAGAATTCAGATTGGGTTTGCTCACCTTACCTGTTCTCCATTTCAAATTGTCCTTTACTTCCACTTCACCTGTCTTGTTTTTATCTCTGTGATTTTATGATTGAAGTCTATGGTTAGGTCTATGATTTTGAATCCCACTCAATCCTCCTCAATCTTTCCCTCTCATAAAAATACAGCCTGACACAGTGTATCTTATTTAAATACTGCTACTTTCCCTTCAACTACTGTCTTCTTTCTGTTTCTCTTCAAAATCAAAATCAGAAGTATGAAATCTGATCTAAAACCCACAATTCTTTAAATTGCAAATTAAACTCAACAATTACCTACTAAGCATTGTCTCTGGAAATCTTATTAGTATATTAAGTTTAAGGAACCACTGGAGCCACAAAACCTGGATTTAAATTGTGGTTCTACTATTTACCACATAGGCCACTGGACAAATTGTCATTCCCCTAGGATTTTCTGATTTGTCTGTGAAAAGAAACAAATGTCATTATATGTTTGTTGTGAAGGATTAATACAAAGCCGAGGATATTTAGATAAAAGATATTCAGTGACAGTTAGCCCTTATTTTCCCATATTCAATTTCTAAGCCCTCTGAATCTTAGCTATGTATTGTTTCTCACATCTGTCCTTCTTACCTATAGGAAAGAGATGCATGCTGGTCTAGGTCTTCAGTACCTCACCACAACAGGTACCCAGGAATAAACCTAACCAAAGAGGTAAAGGATCTGTACTCGAGGAACTACAGAACACTCATGAAAGAAATTGAAGAAGACACAAAAAGGTGGAGAAGCATTCCATGCTCATGGATTGGAAGAATAAACATTGTTAAATGTCTATACTGCCTAGAGCAATATATACTTTCAATGCCATCCCAATCAAAATTCCACCGGCATTTCTCAAAGTGCTGGAACAAACAATCCTAAAATTTGTATGGAACCAGAAGAGACCCCACATTACTATGGATATGTTGGAAAACAAAACAAAACAAAATGAAACAAAACAAAACTGGGGGCATCATGTTGCCTGATTTCAAGCTTTATTACAAAGGTGTGATCACCAAGACAGCAGTACTGGCACAAAAACGGACACATAGACCAGTGGAACCAAGTAGAGAACCCAGATATGGACCCACAACTCTTTGATCAAATAATCTTCAACAAACAGGAAAAAATATACAGTGGAAAAATGACAGTCTCTCCAATAATGGTGCTGGGAAAATTGGACAACTATGTGTGGAAGAATGAAACTTGACCATTCTCTTACACCATACACATAGATAAACTTGAAATGGATAAAAGACCTCAATGTGAGACAGGAATCCATCAGACTCCTAGAGGAGAACATAAGCAGTAACCTCTTCAACATCAGCCACAGCAACTTCTTTCAAGATATGTCTCCAAAGGCAAAGGAAACAAAAGAGAAAATGAACTTTGGGGACTTCATCAAGATCAAAAGCTTCTGCACAGCAAAGGAAATAGTCATCAAAACAAAGAGACAACCCCCAGAATGGGAGAAGATATTTGCAAATGACACTACAGACAAAGGGCTGATATCCAAGATCTGTAAAGAACTCCTCAAACTTAACACTCAAAAAGCAGATAATCATGTCAAAAAAATGGGCAGAAGACATGAACAGACACTTCTCCAAAGAAGACATACAAATGGCCAACAGACACATGAAAAAATGTTCATCATCATTAGCCATCAGGGAGATTCAAATCAAAAACCACATTGAGATACCACCTTGTATTAGTCAGAATGGCCAAAATCAACAAGACAGTAAACAACAAGTGTTGGAGAGGATATGGAGAAAGGGGAACCCTCTTAAACTATTGGTAGGAATGCAAATCAGTGCAGCCACTTTGGAAAACAGTGCAGAGATTCCTTAAGGAATTAAAAATAGAGCTTCCCTATGACCCTACAATTGTACTACTGGGTCTTTACTCCAAAGATACAGGTGTAGTGAAAAGAAGAGCCATCTGGACTCCAATGTTCATAGCAGCAATGGCCACAGTCACCAAACTGTGGAAAGAGCCAAGATGCCCTTCAAAAGACGAATGGATAAAGAAGATGTGGTCCATATATACTATGGAGAATTATGCCTTTATCAGAAAGGATTAATACTCAACTTTTGTATCAACATGGATGGGACTGGAGGAGATTATGCTGAATGAAATAAGTCAAGCAGAGAGATTCAATTATCATACGGCTTCACATACTTGTGGAGCATAAGGAATAACATGGAGGACATTAGGAGAAGGAAAGGAAAAATGAATTGGGGGATATTGGAAGGGGAAATGAACCATGAGAGACTGTGGACTCTGAGAAACAAACTGAGGGTTTTGGAGGGGAGTTGGTGGGGAGTTAGGTGAGCCTACTGGTAGGTATTAAAGAGGGCACGTATTGCATGGAGCACTGGGTGTAGTGCATAAATAATGAATCTTGGAACACTGAAGAAAAAAAAAAAGATTGCCAGCTCACTGCAGGGGAATAGGGGCTAGGGGGCTAAGACCCCCCTCACTGCTCATTGGGTGGGGGCTCTGGTCAGTATCTCCAAAAGGGCTTTAGAATCTTAGGCTTCAGCACCTAGAACTCACACATAATCTGAAACTCTCATAGGTTGCTGAATCATCAACTCTCACCTATAGCTCGAGTTGGGCTTTCTTTTTCTTCCAAATTTCTTGTATCTAAAAATCTCCCTATCTTTCTTTTGAGCCACGCTGCAATGCAATATTTGCAAATATATCTTGTTGTAGTTTATACAAAAGTCAGTATGATCTGTGAAGTGTTAGCTTGGTCTGTCCCACTGTTCCACTATTGTTATAGTATCCTAATAACCATACTGAACTACTCACCATCTCCCAAAGAAAGTCCATGGATCCTGCCTTTGCTCCCTGACTTAGGCTCTTCTGAAACTTTAAGTGTTCCCTCCAAATATACTTGTTAAATTGTTATCTTTTCTTCCTCTTTCCTGAATTCTTCTCAGATAACTGCAATCATGATATGATCTCTGGATTCAAGCCTCAAAGAAGTAATCTTGCTCTATCTTACATTATTATAGTGTTTGTGTTCTTATCTTATCTATTGTACTAGATCATAAACTCCTAAAGGGCTTGCACTTTCTTATTCAACTATGTGTCCCCTGTAATTTATATCTTACTGTCTGCACACAAAGGTACCTGCTCAAAGGGTTTGCTAAATTAAACTGAAGCTACAGAAGGATTTTTCCCTTCTCTAGCTATCAACCTCACTAGCTGACAAGGTAAAAATATAGCAGTCCATGATGATTCAAAACAATGAAATATATAATAATGGGGAAATTGTACATCCCCTGACACAACTGCCTTTTAAAAGATATGAAATTATATAAAAAGGAAAATGATTTCAGAAATTTTAAACAACTATAGTTATAGTTCTATAACTGCTACCTTTTAGAACAAAAACAAAAATTGAAACTATGATAAAGGAGTTATTGAGAGCTTATTAACTGGCAAGTATGGGATAAAATTTTTACATGAATGATCTCATTTGATTTTTAAAACAACTGTTGGAGGTGCCATAATTATTCATATTTTACAGATGAGAGTATCAACTTAGTGTGTTGAACTGCATTCCCCAGGATTGTTTACCTCTGGAATTGCACTAAGATTTAAGTTCAAGTAGTAGATTTCGGAGTTCCTGCTCTTAACCACTACATGCTTAACTGCTAGAAACTGTCAAAATGCTTAGATATTTAAAAATCATTCTTAATCATGTTTGTTTTAAAGAGATACTAAATCTTTTTTCATATGAAAAAAGAATACAAGAAAGAAGAGACTGGAAGCAACTTCCCAGGTTGTTGAGGTACTGTCAATTATTTGAGTAATAGTCATTATTTGGAATTGAGTGTGTAAATGTTCCTAAAGCCATTTACCAATATCTGTAGAAGACTTTTTCTTTCTTTCTTTTTTTTTTTTTTTTTAAGATTTTATTTATTTGAGAGAGAGTGAACAAGAGAGAGCACGAGCAGTAGGGAAAGGGAGAGGCAGGCTCCCTACTGAGCAAGGAGCCCAAAGTGGGCTCGATCCCAGGACCGTGAGATCATGACCTGAGCTGAAGGCAGATGCTTAACCGACTGAGCCACCCAGGTGGCTCTATAAAAGACTTTGTAAGTAGTTTATTCAAGTGGAGGGAAAAATTCCCATGGATATATCAAGGATTCTATTTCCCGGGGCTGTATTTTCTAATTTTTTAAATTTAGTCACTGAAGTACTTCAGGTTTATAATTTTGGTATTTCCTTTAAAAATTATAATTATCAGTAATTTAGTCTGCTCAATGGCAGCACTCTGTAACCATCTTTGTTCCAAAGGGCAAGTCTTAAAAGTTTCTGTGTCATTCACATTTAATACTGTTGACAAGATCGACAGTGAAAAGAAAAAAAAAACTGAATTCTAAAAATTGTTGCTTTTTATAGTTCTGGATTAAGCCTTCTTGTTCTTTATATAGACAGATATGGTGAGGGTCATGGTTTAAAGAGTAGGTGTGTTTCTGAAATAACCTTATTCTTTTTACTCTATGCCTCCTACTGCCAGCCACAGTTGTCTCTATTGTGTGAATCCTAAAAAAAGGTTTATCGTAGTCATTTTGTGCAAATGACACACTTTAAACATCATATATTTATATATTATTTTCAGCATCAACTCCTACAATCCATCTGTAAGGTATTTTAAAGGTTCTCACAGCTCTAAGTGACTTCAATTAAAAGATAATTATACAAGAAACTTCTTTTCATAAAATAATAATCTAAGTACATATTTTTGCTTCAGGTCATAACTATCAGTTATCTAAGACCAAAGTCATTCATTAGATGATGGTATTAAATTATTTACAGATCTATCTCGTGTCTCTAGGAAAGAGATCATCCCATATAGAAAAGAAAGCATACCCTTTGTTCTACTCTATTAATGGTTCTTAATTTTCCCTATATCTGATATAAAAAAAACCTTGCATTCATGTTAGAGCTGTTCTAGGGCTCGAGGTTCAAATTTGAAAAGACAATTCTTGTCTGGAGACAAATCGATGGAAAGATTTAGTCCAGAAACCTCCTGCAGGAATTATGTATGTTTTGCACAGAACCCAGGAAAAAGAACCCTTGGCCATGGGTATTTGGTACGCTGGTTCTTGCCCCAGGAATTCCTGAAGTGAGAGACAGGATGCCATAAACTTGAGGATTCCAGTTTATTGTTAAAAGAATAAACTGAGTCATGAAGAAAACTGATGAAGAAAAGTCAGTTAGCTATACACTATGCACTATACACTATCTCCCTGTAAAACCTATAAATTTATGAGAATATAGTAAATTTACCTAAAAGGAAACACACACACACACACACACACACACACTGGAATTAGCTTTAATTTCAGAGAGGCTAGAATTAGTCAAAAGTACAATTCCTGAGCAAGGGACATGGTTAGCTAAGATTTCCTTTCTTAACATCAAATCAGTCTGAAGCTCTTATTAATATTCTGACCTAGGAGATAGAATTAGAGCCTGTTCCTTGAGTTCAAAGCTGTATAAAATAGTCACAGACTGGGACCCAAATTTTCAGGAACCACCTAAATGGGAGACAGAGCATTAAGTAACCCAGTATTTCTCTATGGCTTTTTCAATTATATTTCCATTATTTAAACTTCCTAGTTCTTGTGATACTGTATGAGTCAGAATGGGATAGATTATGCCGTAATAATAAACAATTTTAAAATATAAGTGCCTAAAAACAATAAAAATCCATTTCCTACTCACACTATATATATGTAACTCAGGTCATCAGGAAGTCTCTGTTCATCATAGTCATTCAGGGGTTTGGGGTGATGGAGGTTGAAAGATTTTGCATTGGCAACAGCATTCTCAGCCCCAACATGACAAAGACCACTTCCTTACAGAACCAGTTGGACAGTTCTAAGTCACATGTGTATACCTAACTTCAAGGAGTGAAGTAACACAATCCTCCCATGTGCCCAGAAGAGGAAAACTAGGTATCACCTAACAGATGTATATCCTGTGGTATGGAAACTGGCTAGCAATCATTTAATTTCTTTGCATTCCTCCATCAAAACTTTTCCTTCTTTATGTTTTAATTTTTTTTACATTGGTTACCATTTTACTTCTTTGCATTCCTCTGCCAGAAATTCAACCTTAGATAAAATCTATCCCTGTGCTTCTCAAACGTTAATGTACACACGAGTCACAGAGGGAGCTTTTCAAAATGCAGATTCTGATTAAGGTGGCCTGGGACATGGTTTCAGATTCTGCATTTCTAACAAGTTCCCAGGTGCTGCTTGTTGATACTTCTGGTCTTCGGAAAACGTTTTAGCTCCACCAAATGCCTTCTCTGCACCTGCATCCAAGCAGCTCAACTGTGCTGGAGAAAAATCACAACTAAACTGACTAGCTGCATTCTAAGTTCTTTATTTAAAGCCTCAGTATAATAGAACTTTTGGCAACCCCTAAGTACACCTGCTTCACACTGTTCTTTATTGTCCTGCCTTCCTCATTTCAGAAAATGACATTCCCATCAGCCAAATGTGTTCACTCAACCTTAATGAAGGATAACATCATCTCTCATCTGGATTACTGCAGCAGGCTTGACAGGTTCCAGTTCTGCTACCCTATAGCCTATTCTCCATAGAACACCATATGACCCTCTTTAATTATAATGAGTCACATCGCTCTTTACTATTAATGGATTCCCATTGCATTTAGAATAAAATTCGAACTCTTAGCAAAGGTCTTTAAGGCATAGAATTATTTTTTCCTACATAGCTCTCCAACTTCATCTCATGACATTCTCTTCTTGCTCAATACCTCTGGCAACTAGATCATCTTTCACTTACTTAAAGACTTCGAAGATTTTCCAAATGCTATTCCCTCAAATGGAAGGCATTCTTATTCTCTGACACACTCATTCTTTTCACTCTTTGAATGTCCAGATCCATCTCATTTTTCAGGCCACAGCTTTAAATGTCATTTCTCCACAGAGACCTCTCTGACTTTCTTATCTAAAGCAGTCCCCAAACTTTATTTCCTATGTTGGTATTTGGTTAATTTCCTCCGGCATACCACAATGTGTAATTATATATCAGTTTTTGTCTACTCTATTTGCACTTGTGAGTGTCACATTCAAGTTCTATCTTTAGGTCCCTGCATTCTGTTGCAGATAAAGGTCAGTAGGATTTGTAGAATAAGTTAATGGGTAGTTGAATGGATAGGTGAAAGATTGAATAATAAGATACACTTTCCTTTTATTTCTTTTTCTTTTGACATTAGCCTAATTCACTATAAAGTATATTTTATTAAATCATCTGATGAATAAATTTCAAGTCAGTGAATTTCAACTGCTAAAACTAACCCTAACATTTCATCTCTAAGTCACACTAAATCTGTAACCTGGGATAATCCTAAATTCTTTTGGGTTCTTATAGACATAATCAGTAATATATTGTCAGTTTAAAAAAAAAATGAAGTAAAGTATAACTTGAGCACTATTTCATTATGTATCTATATAGTGGACTACCTTAAAATTCCCTAGGAAATACTATTTTATGTATTTAAGAGATTTTTTCTTTTTTTATAATACAATTAAAATTTACTGGTTTAGTATAGTAATTCCTTTAAGGCTGATGATTTTGCCACTAAAACTAGAAAAATCCATATAAATTACAAAAACCATACTCCCTAGAGTATCACATAGCTATGGATGAGATAAACTAAATTTCCAGAAAAAGGGGAGCCTTTCTAAGCTAACCAACAATTTTAGTCATGGCAGAGGTGCTGCTAAATCTGGGCAAGAAGTGAGGGGCAGGTGTAACCCTGGAAGAGGACCTCTAATGAAGAAAGAGAAACTAATGTCTTTATTTGCCTAGCACTAGAAAAATGTATTGGAAATTTGAGAGTCCCTAAAAATCTTACTGGAATTTTTTCTCCATGAGATATTTTACTAAGTTTTTGAAATGCATAAGAAGTTGAGAAGCTAGGATGAAAACTTCTAAAATGCAGAGTATAATTTTCTCCATCTTTGTAAGTATGCATTTGGAAAAAATTTTGAAGTTGCTTGGAAAGAAAGCTCAAGTATTGAGCTGGTTGGTACCTCTTGAAGGAGAGAACTGGATCTTCTACAGTTTCTCAGTGCTGATGGAATAGGCAAACATAGGCTCTCCATCCAAAGCCTTTAAGACACACAGTGGGGCGCCTGTGTGGTTCAGTGGTTTAAAGCCTCTGCCTTAGGCTCAGGTCATGATCCCAGGGTCCTGAGATCAAGCCCCGCATGGGGTTCTCTGCTCAGCGGGGAGCCTGCTTCCTCTTCTCTCTCTGCCTGCCTCTCTGCCTACTTGTGATCTCTGTCAAATAAATAAATCTTTAAAAGAAAGAAAGAAAGAAAGAAAGAAAGAAAGAAAGAAAGAAAGAAAGAAAGAAAGAAAGAAAGAAAATCTTAAAAAAAAAAAAGAAAAAAGACACACAGTGGAAGAAGAAGGACTAAGCAGAGGTAGTCTTACTAAAATGCAAATCACCTCAACCCAGATCAACTCTCAACTGCATTGAAGTATCAGCTCCTCACTGTATCTGGATTTAAAAAAAAAAAAAGGAGAAATGCTTTTGGTGGACATTGACATTGTCTAAAAACCCTACATGTGTTTTACACAATGTCTGGCATTTAATAAAAATTAGAAGATATGCCAGATGATGTGACTGATAAAATAATCCCATTCACAAATTATCCAGATATTAGATTTCACTTTGATAAGTAATTTAAAATGACTGTGGTCCATTCTTCAATGGAGAATTCTAAAAGAGTTGAAATCTTAAAAAATAAGATAAAATAAATAAACAAAAACCATTAACAAATGTGTAATCTAGATCAAGAGTTAGTGAACTATATAGCCTGTGAGCCAAATCCAGCCCATTGCTTGTTTTTGTGTAAAGTTTTACTGGAACACCATCATGTTTACTCATTGTTTATGGCTGTTCTTGTGCTACAACAGAATTGAATAGTTAGAAGAGCGACCATATGGGATGTAAAGCCTAAATATTCACTATCTTCTTGAAATATATTAAACTGTGAACTTTGGCATATGAATTGCTTAGAACATTAAAATTTAGTTAACATTTTATTTCCTTTTCTCCCCCATCAGCTCCTTCATGGTAGACAGGATTCAATAAATGTGAGTTATTGTCATTTGCTGAACACTTAGTGAACTCATAATTTTATTCAGGACCACATGCTAAATTCTCTGGAATTGTGAGGTTGAACTCAGATCCTAAAACTTCAACATTTGAACCTGAATAAAAAGTAAAAGCCTTCAGTCCATTTAAAAGGAAATAATGTTCTTGAGCTTCTCCTTGGCATTGTTGAGTTTTGCAAAGACTATCTGAGCTCTGGGAGTGAGTATGCTGACAACTTTGAAAATTGGCAACAAGAACAAAAAAGAAGTCCGGTGCCATACCATTAGTACTTAAAATGAGGGTGTCCACGTTCTTCCAAGAGAGGACGATGTAATTATATATATATGTTTATGAATACTGAATTAATGTTGTAATTAGTAATGATAATAGCTTACATTTACTAAATGTGTACTATGGTAACAATTCCATTTTATTGGCCTAAGGTGACCTCATCACTGGTGTTTTTAAGAATTCCCATGCAATTATAATGTTCACCCAGGATTAAGAAACTTCTAATTTAGCTTCTTCTCCCTGCTTTCACTATCATCTGCTGTGTTCCAACCATACTGTATTACAAAAAGCTAGCAGAACAAGTAACTCCCCTATCTCAGACTCACTTAGCTCCACTTAATTAATGACTACTTGAAAACAAAAATCATCCGCTAGTTCTCCTGGATGGCTGGACCATAGTATTGGGCTCTTTGTTTCTTAACTACTTATGAAAAAAACAAGACTTTCATATTTTTTGGCTCAATAAATATCTGTTGTAAGCAAAAACTATGGTGGCTATTGTCTTCCTTTCCTCTAAATTAGCTGCAGTAATAAAATGTATTATCCTCCCTGAATCACTATATAGTACTACTCTTAAAGCTAAAATAACACTGTATATTAATTATATTGAAATTAAAATTAAGTAAATAAAAAATTTAAAAATATTCTACTCTTTATGCAGTGCGCTGGGTACTTATGCAAGGAGGTATTGGCCAAAAACTGTAACATGTGAAGAGTTTTGTTGCAACGGAGCAAAATTCACCTGGAAGGTAGGGAATATGTAGAAAAAAAAAATAAATGACATCTATTCTCTGTCTCTCTTTGCCTTTGTCCCTCTGGGTCTCTTTCCCTCTCTCTTCCCTCAAGCTTCCCCTAAAGGAAGATAGCTCTAACTTTGTCTCTCTAACCTAATAATCCAACGATAGAAGTAGAGGAAGATAAGAGAAACAAAGTCCTCAAAGTAGGATTCACGCTTTTTGACATCCCTGACCACAAAATCAACCTTTTGATGACCAGGCTACTGCTCCTAATTCCATATTTACTTGTTTGTTAAATGAAGGTTTGAAAAATAGAAAAGAGGTTTTAAGGGACAATGACTTCATAAGGAAGGACTTTTTTTTTTTTTTTTAATTTTTATTTTTTATAAACATATATTTTTATCCCCAGGGGTACAGGTCAAAGACATTGCTCTAGTAAAAGTCCTTCCTTCTATTATTAATAAATAAAAGGAAGGACTTTTACTAGAGCAATGTCTTTGACCTTTCTCAGTCCCACTCACTCACTCACTCATCTCCAGGGAAGGAGGAATGACATATGCCTGATGGATTTAGGAAAAGGCATTGGTATGCTTGGTTCAAATTTTGCTTTCGAACGCTCTACACACAGAGTATGTATCCCGTTTGTTCTACGCAATTTATCACTTCAGGAGTAGGTGCGCGTGTGTGTGTGCGCATGTGTATGCATGTATATATGTGTAAGCATGTATCTGCATATGTGTAAAATAGAGGGGGGAGAGAACCAGAGACAGACAGACAGACAGAGAGACAGAGAGGAGGGATGGGGGTAAGAAGAGGCTGTCTGTGACTGTCCAGGTATACCAGACACAGGGGGATCTGTTTATTTAATCCAGGGAGATCTTGCCCCACTTTGGCCACAATATTCATCCTTCTTCTTCAAAGAACTTTATGAGTAACAAGAAAATTTGTCTGACTCCTGTGCCTGTTTCTCAATAGGCTTTAAAATTATTTGTACTTTATTTGGTCTAAGATTCAGAAAATATCCCAGAAATTAAAGGAAATATTAACATATGAGAAAATATGAAAATTTCAAGAATCCTACTACACTTTATTCTTCTACCCTCAATGTTCTAAAATTGTGTGCATTCATTTGTGACTTGTCTTTTTTGAATAACAGTTGGATCATGTTAAATTTTGTACCTTATAAAGTTTCAAACAACTTTATGATTATTGCCTTATTGAAATTCCTCTGCAATGGCCAAATAATTTCATAAAATAATGTCATCAATCACTCCACATTTCTAGATATTTTGGGGCTAGGAAAATTGCACATGAGGGATAATACTTACTAATTTCACGTGGTTAAAATTCATGAACATTAAGTCTGGTGTATCACCTGAGAACCCTCCAGCTGCCAGGGTGCTTCTACTGATTAGAAAAGTGGCAGAGTCATTCTTTAAAAGCATCTATGGAATATTTAGTATATGCTTAGCACTGTGTTAGTCACTAGATAAATAAAGATTAAAAGAAAAAAAAACAACAACAACATGGTTTCTGTCCTCAAAGAATTCAAACTAAATGTTCAGTGTAATGGATTAATGATTTTATATATTATACTGATTAACCACCCCATTCTGTCTACTTCAATTGGGTTATAATTAAGAGAATTCATAGAACATACTCAACTAATGTTTTAACTGATGATAAAATGTCATTTCAAACTTAGTTTATGACTATAATTTCATAGTAGGTAACAATTAATATTTAATGAGCTTTACGATTAGAGAGGGGGGCACAAAATGAAACCTTTCAAAGAAAATAGAACAATTAAATTGTGAAATAGTAAATTCTACTAAAGAAGAAGATACAGAGTCTGCAAAGTAATTTTAGAACTTGTGGGTATCAGAACTGTTCTTTAGCACAAGCACTACCTAGCTTTGCTACTCAGACAAAGCATGAGAAGCAACAGGAGTAAGGAAAGCTGGGTTCACTTCCATCTCCAATGGACTTTACTTAGAATACACATGATTAAGTCAAAGTATTAGGTAACCATTATTTAAGGCACAGATTGGTCCTATACTTTCCCAAATAGGGACATGATCCGTAGGCAAGTACTAGATGTGTGTATGTAAGCATATACAATCGTGTGTATATTTCTGTATGTCTGTTTAAACATAATTTGTGTGTGAAAATACATGTGACATCAATCTTATATATACACCTATCTATCCACTCATCTATCTACCTATCTACTTCATCTGTCTTTATTTACATTTTCCCATATGTACAGTTCACATTAATAAAATGTTGAGTTCTAAAATTTTACTCTTTTTGAGATAATATTTTAACTAAATGTATTTTCTGTACACGTAGGTATTAATACCTCATGGTTACAAAATTCTTTAGAATTTGTAAACATTTCAACAGTATATAGTATGTCATCTGTTCTTCCATAAAATCTCCAGAGATGTTAAGATGATGCTAGTAACTTCAAATAAACTAAGAATTGAGATCATATGACTTTTCTGTAAAACACAAAGCTTGAACCTGCCCTCATTACCAGAATCTAGGGCACATTGTTTTAAATCGAAAGTTCAGGAGGTAGTATGACCTCTAGAAAATACATGAAGCTTTGGGGGTGCCTGGGTGGCTCAGTGGGTTAAAGCCTCTGCCTTCAGCTCCGGTCATGATCCCAGGGTCCTGGGATCAAGCCCCGCATCGGGCTCTCTGTTCAGCAGGGAGCCTGCTTCCTCCTCTCTCTCTTTCTGCCTGCCTCTCTGCCTACTTGTGATCTCTACCTGTCGAATAAATAAATAAAATCTTTAAAAAAAAATACATGAAGCTTTGTAGCAATTGTACCTGGACACAACTTCCATTCTTTGCCTGACAAAACTGGATTGTTCCCCTGTAGATTTTCAGATTCTCTATATGCAAACCAATGCAGGGATACCCACCTTGCTTCTTGTGAGCACTGAAGCTGGTTTATCAAAGTGCCCAGGTGAGTGCCTAGTACTTGGTAGGAGCTGAATATACTAAGACTGCTTTTTATCTACAGTATCATGCATCTGATTAATGTATGCCAGTCAAAAAGGCAGATACAGGGCCGTCTGGGTGGCTCACTGGGTTAAGCCTCTGCTTTCAGCCCAGGTCATGATCTCAGGGTCCTGGGATCGAGCTCTCTGCTCAGCAAAAAGCCTGCTTTTCCCTATCTCTCTCTCTCTCTCTCTGCCTGCCTCTCTGCCTACTTGTGATATCCCTCTGTCAAATGAATAAATAAAATCTTTAAAAAACAAAAAAGGCAGATACATATTGGCTGTCAAATTATTGATTGAATGATTTCTATGGAATTCACAATTAGAGATCAATTCTTCTATTTCACAGTGTGTTTGTTTCTGTCCATTATCAGATGATCTGCACTCACAGAATACAAACTCATTTAAATATTACTATATAAAACACTGAATTTAGAAAGTAAAAAATTTCTGCAAAAATGTGACATTACATATTAATAAATTCATAAGGATTGACTTATGTTTTACTTAATACATGCAATTACTCCTATTCATTACTCTGGATTAACAGGAATTGAATATGGATATTATTAAGATCAAGTAAACAAAGTCGAATGTCTACAATTA
The DNA here is from genome assembly GCF_964662115.1 of Mustela nivalis. Classification (NCBI taxonomy): domain Eukaryota; kingdom Metazoa; phylum Chordata; class Mammalia; order Carnivora; family Mustelidae; genus Mustela; species Mustela nivalis. Next base: position 109,557,412 of record NC_139024.1, on the reverse strand, counting down.
GGGGGATCTAAAACTCATTAAAATTAAATTCATTAGGAAGTTTTTGGTTAATCTTTATTCTGAAATATATTGGTCTAAGTATTTACACTTATTAATAAAATAACTTCATATTCTTATATTTTCTTTTATGAAACAAAGCTATATATTATATTCTGTATATATATAAATATGTATTTTAATTTTGACAGAAATAAGGCTCAGTGAAATGAAATATTATCAATTACCAATATACACATAAATATATATTATTAAGCAGAGGTATTTGTGGGTAGCCAGCATAAACTGACATACATGTCAGTATTTCTGTGTAACACACATATGTGTATGTATCTGTGCATATATATATATATATATATATTAATAACAAGAACAAGGCTCCAAGTAGTCAAACACTCATCTAGTCAATTACTATTACTGATTTGATAAGTAAACATATTAACATTTGGTTTTCAGATTTCCTTAATACTTTTTTTTTGTTTGTTTGTTTTTGGATAATCGAATATATTTGCTTCATCAATATGGATTATTATTGTATGAGCTAAATCTCCATCCCCAAGCAAGAATCCTCTTTGGGGTTTTTTTATTTTTTAAGAATTATGCGTATTTTTGAGTGCCAGTAAAAAATTAAAAGAAAACGTAAGCACAACAAAAGTTAAAGTTTTTTTAACTAAATTTCAACCCTGTCAATGTTCAACTTTCCAGCTGGCTCATGATCATATTATTATAAATTTCAATGTTTATTTCTTGATGGAGTTCCTCCCAATTGTCAGGATGAGATAACAACAGTCTCCAATAATGACAATGGCTTGCACTTGTAACATACCAAGTGAAATTCATCTGTGCTCAGAATATTCATACATCGTATTTTGTGAATAATTCAATGATGTGTGGTAACAGAGGGGCTTTTTTTTTTTTTTTTAATTTGGCCCACTTCATCTTTTCCAAGTAATTAATTTTCTCTGGTGCAATAACATTGTCATTTTTTCAATATCTTAACGTCAAAATGCAGTGAGAAATTTGATACCTAAGTGACACAGCTTATCATATCTTAAGTATAAAATGTAAAAGAATATAATTTTAAAATGTATGGTATTTTGAAGTAAGTCTTATATACTATTCAACACGGATCTGTGCTAATCATGATACATAATGTAACTCCTATAGATAAAAACTGAAGAACAAATTTTGCTCACGACTTGTCCCCATTAGACAAGGAATTCTTTCATTTAAATAGCAGAAACCATAAAAACCCAAACCCTAGGAATGAAGCAGTTTAGCACTGACTTATAAAAATTAGCTTTCTGTCATATCACTTTTTCCTTCAGGCATTTTTTCAGAGATTTTGGCTGATTTGATTATAAAGCAGAAGGTTAAATTCTCACACAGTGATCATTAGGAAAAAATAAACAGAGCAAGTACTAAAGCTGGCTTTGCACCTACTGAATGCTGCAAGTGTCTGTACTCATTTGATATGCATCTTGCAAAGCTCGGCTGTTCCCAGAAGGCCACTCCATGAAGACTGAGAGAGCAGCGTCTGCTAGTGGTGCCTGTGTGTCACAAAGAACAGAGAGAAGCTTTATAACGGAGATGCTAGAAGGCATCACAGAATTGGGAGGCAGGCTAAAGAACTAAAGGGTTTGTACATTTTCCTGCCTTAGAAGACTTGCATATGAAAATATTACATTGATTATTTTTATAGTGCATGTGAATCACACTGAGAAACCATTGCATTTGCAAGAATTTCTAGGTCTCTTCATTGGCTCCATCTATGAAGCACTTTCCTAAAATTGCTTTATTATTGATTGCTTATTGGATAGATTTATTGACGGATATAGGACAAAAGGATGACTTCATAAGCCAACATAGCATGCTGTTTGTGGATGGCGAACCTAATTTGGTTTCGGTGGGTCATGATACTTTACCTGTGGCATTCAGTGGGCACTGGTTGAATGCAAAGTCACCCGCGGGGGTCCTTTTCCACACCATCGACATCAGATAATCCTCTGGGCATATTTCATAAGGTGCTGCAGTTTGAAACAGAGGGAGTTGAATGCCAGCAGTGTTTGTTTTTCTAAATATTGGCAATAAACAGTCCTCAAATGTATCTATCTGTGGAACTCTTTCATTTTCTTTAAAGTATATTCTTTACTGAGATGTTAGCGATGTCTTCATAACCAAAAAACCCACCAGGTTTCATTTCATTATCTATGAAATCTCCACAGAAATGTTGTTTCTTTGGAAAATGCTTACTCTGGAGACTTTTTTAAAAAAGTCATTTGAATTTGCTTAAAAATTGAACATTACATTCAAGCATATATAAAAAAATCTTTCCAAAATTTATAAAGTTTTGAAATATTGTGTAATAAAATTATTTCCAATAAACTGAAAGCCATATTAGAATTACTAGCTCTAAGTGTTAAGAGGAAATAAACATAAAAGGCAAGAATATGTAACTTCTTATTCTTCATACAAGAGCAATGATGTCAATCACACTACATCATATGAAAATGACCTGATTTGATCTTTTGGCCTTCATATTTTCAAAAACTCAATTTAATTACTGAGATGAGAAAGTTAAAGGGAACCCAAGAATAACAGAGGTATATCAGAAATATTTTAATAGGAAGCCAAAGACTTGTAAAGTCTGTCTATCCTCTGTTCCGCATTAAACCTCACACCTTGCTCCTAGAAAGAACATACCAGTCTTTGTTCTGGACACACCTACTCTTGTACTTTTTTTAAAAAATAAGATTTTATTTATTTATTTGACAGAGGCAGAGAGGCAGGCAGAGAGAGGGAGGAGGAAACAGGCTTTCTGCTAAGCAGAGAGCCTGATGCCGGGATCCATCCCAGGACCCTGGGATCATGACCCGAGCGGAAGGCAGAGGCTTTAACCCACTGAGCCATCCAGGTGCCCCTACTCTTGTACTTTTTAATACAGCACTGCCACGCATATGCTCATATATTTGTGTTCCTCAGTTGCCTGACATCTTGTTGTTCTCATCTCAGTATCTTGCACCTAATGGTTTGTCTGACACACAGAAGTTGTTCAAAGTTAAATAAATAAATGAAGCAATATTTCAATATATAAATACCATTAATAAGTAAATAGACCCCCCAAAAAGTACCTAATATATATGTATGTATATGTGTGTAGACATATATGTGTATATATATGTACCTATATATATGTGTGTATCTACATATACATACACATATACATATATATGTATATATATATGAGTGTGACTCCCAGGGAGAGATTCCTTCCTTTGAGAATATACTATTTAATCTATGATAATCATAATCTACAGACACTGATTTTATTTCAGAATTTATGAGCTCATTAGGATACATTATAACTATTAGTGGAGAAGAATACAATTTCAGAAATTACAGTCTTGAAACAATATTTTCTTTATCTGGGGTAGCAGGACTGGAAGAATCTGCTCTTCGTGGGGTGGGGATCAGACAAAATGGGCAAAGTGGCTCCCGCTTTGCTAATCTCTGTGGTCAGTGTGGAAGTGGGTGGTTGCATGTTCTTGGCTGGTGGTAACTGCTGCCTCCCTTAATTTAGTTTTCTGCTGTTTCTATTCTTGCGCTATTGGAGGAGGGAGCCCTGTGGAGGGGCTGTCCCCACCTTCGCTTGAGTCAAACCATTTTTCGGTGATTTTTAAAAAATTTTATTATTTTATATTTTTGATTTATGGTGACTCCACCTCTATTCATCAGCATCACTCCCAGGCCAGACTCAGTGGCAAATCCTGGTCTTGGGTCCTAGGAAAGGACCAAGCTAGCCTGAGCCGTTCTGCCCCCTACAACAGCCTGCATGAGTTAAAGAGGCCTAAAGGGCACACTTGGCTCCTGTAATAAAAAAAATGTTTAGAATCTGAAAATAATAATAATAATTATAATAATAACAATAATTATTATTATTGACCTCTCTCTTGCCTGTTTTCCATATGGTAAAAGAGACTACTAATCTCTACCTCATAAGATTATTGGGGAAGATTTTTTTTTTTTAAAGATTTTATTTATTTATTTGACAGAGAGAGATCACAGGTAGGTAGAGAGGCTGGCAGAGAGAGAAAGGGAAGCAGGCTCCCTGCTGAGCAGAGAGCCCGATGTGGGACTCGATCCCAGGACTCTGAGATCATGACCTGAGCCAAAGGCAGCAGCTTAACCCACTGAGCCACCCAGGCGCCCCAGATTATTGGGGAAGATTGAATGAGCCCATGCATATAAGACTTTTAATAAGGGTTCAATGTTACTACTATTATTAACACATTGAAATCATCTAGGGAAACTATTTAATAAAGGAAAAAGCAGGGCATAAGATGATTCTGCAAAAGACACGGGGACCAAGGATAGGACCAAGGAAGAGGTCCAAGTGCCTTATGGAGGCCTGACAGAGAATAGCTTTCTAGGACCCCAAAGAAAGTATTCTCAAGGAGGAGGGAGAAGTTAGAGTATAAAGCACTATGGAGATAGTCCAGTGAGTAATGCCAAGATGAGAACATTAGGTTTAGCCTTCAAGAGATCTCTGGTGGGGTAAGGTGGAGACGTTTTATGAAAATGGGTTTGGTAAAGGTTGAAACGACTGCTAAACCATCACCAAGCAAAGATTCCCTAAATTGCTGCCTAAGTATTTTAATGAGAACCTAGACTATTAACTCAGCATGAGGGCAATCATCTTGAATAATTGGAAGTAGCCAAGAAGATATGCAGGAAGTCAAAGCAAAGGCTACTGAGGCAGGATTCTAGAATCTAGTCCTGCTGCTACCTCCATCACTTCAGATAATCCTCGTATTTGAGGGCCTTGGTGCCATCATCTGTAAAGAGGTAGGAGGTGGGATAGTTCATCTGCAATGTCCTTTTCAGTTCTAAAATGTCCACATGTTTAAACCATTATCTTGTGTTATCTGTCCAGGCTGTCACAGGGGGCAGGGGGCTCAGGCTAACCTGGCCCTTTCCTAGGACCCAAGACCAGGATTTGCCACTGAGTCTGGCCTGGGAGTGGTGCTGATGAATAGAGGTGGAGTCACCATAAATCAAAAATATAAAATAATAAAATTTTTTAAAAATCACCGAAAAATGGTTTGACTCAAGCGAAGGTGGGGACAGCCCCTCCACAGGGCTCCCTCCTCCAATAGCGCAAGAATAGAAACAGCAGAAAACTAAATTAAGGGAGGCAGCAGTTACCACCAGCCAAGAACATGCAACCACCCACTTCCACACTGACCACAGAGATTAGCAAAGTGGGAACAACTTTGCCCATTTTGTCTGATCCCCACCCCACGAAGAGCAGATGCTTCCAGCCCTGTTATCCCATCCAACCTCCTGCTATATGGCCAACGAGGCCAGGGAAGTGTCTCCTGAGAGGAGGGGTGACGGTGTCAGAAAGAAAAGACAAAGTCCAGAGTTAAGACTGTTGTGGGGGGAGGTCAGTCATTGCTACACAGCTAGGTGGTGCCCAGATTAATGACAGTGAAGGGGAAATAGTAAGAAGAAGGAAAAGTTAGCAAATGTTGGAGCCACAGTAAGAATGTGATCAGTTTGGCTTCTGATCTCAGCTCTTACTTGCTATGTTGCAGTCAAGCCCTGATGTACATCCTCTGCTTCCAGTTGTGTATTGGCAACACATAGGTGTTTTCCTTGGTTCAGATGTCTTTCTTGAACATTAGACTGGCATATCCAAATGCTGAGTGACACTTACTGCTTGTTCTTTCTGTTCCAAAGAAATCTCGGAGTCAGTCTGCCTACATTTCAACTCCTACCATTTTCTCCATAATGCTGCTTGTTTCCTCTCCTTGTATTCCCTAACTCTGTTAATGGTGTCTCTAATCTTGTGACCATAACTGAAACCATCAGATTCATCTTCTACGGATTGTTCTCTTCTCGTTAAACTTACCATGATTCTAATTTCATTGTTTACCCAAGCAACCATCCTATTCCAGTTGAATGAGGGGAACAACCTCATTGGTTCATTCGGCATTGACCTGACACATGCCAGGCTCTGTTCTAGGGAGAATCAGTGGTGCAAGAGAGCAGCACTCTCTGTCTCATGGCGCTTTCAGTCAAAGGGAGGAGGCAGAGGTCAAACAATTACATGTACCATTACTTGAGTATAACTATGATAACCTCTGCAAATAGGAAGTACAGAATGCTACTTCAATCTAAACTGAAGAACAGAAGTCTTCCTGGAGGAAGGCGACACTTGATTGTGACTGACTGTAGCAGGGGCAGCAAGCAATCTGGGTAGAGTGAACGGTATTTGCAAAGGCCTGGAAGTGGAGATGAGGTTGGGGCCTGTGACCAGTGGAGCTGGAGGGAACAATTTTAAGAGAAGTGTGGAGTAATGATGGGCTGGGAGACAGGCTAACATTAGTGCCTACAGGGCTTCACAGCTACTGAAGGGTTAAACAAAAGATCAACATAATTCAATTTTTAACTTTAAGAAGATCGGTTTGCTTTCTGTGGGTAACAGCAATTGGAAGCAGTAGGTAAGGCAAGACAATCGAAGAGGTGAGCATAGTGCTTCAGTGATGAAATGATGGTGGCTTTATGCAGGATGTTTAAAGATGAAGAAATGGTGGGAACAAGATAAATTTAGAAAGTAGTAGACTAAATAACATGGCAAATGAAGGACTGAGGGGTTAAGGATGATGCCTGCTTTCTTCTGAGCTGAAGAACTGGGTATAAAGTGGAACTATTTACTCTCTAGTATCTTCTACCTTTAATCCAATTTTCATGCCATATTAACAAAGTAATCTCCAAAATGAAGCTTAATCCCATAACTTGCTGCTTAAAACCTTTCCATGCTTCTCCAGTATTGACAGGATAAAGATAACTCTGTTCTCTGTGATAAATAAAGGCCCTTCTAGCAAGCTCAAAGCTCGCATTCCAGTTATGGCTCTTATTTATTCTCCTATGCATCAGCCACACAGAATTAATCGTCATCCTCCAAATATTCCACACGAGGTCACATTCGCCTGTGTTTCTGTAAATGTCAACCAAAACTACTTTAGAATAGGAAAATCATAATAAATGTTAAACGCACAAACTACATCATGCACATTTTATTACATAATTGAATTCCGTGTAAAACAACTAGTCCATTTTTAATGAAGATACACCAGCAATTAACCTATTAGTACCGTTACACCTAATTATCTTTCTTTGGGTTCATTTTACACATCCAACTTCTGTTCAAAATCTCCCTCATTAACTCTTCATTTTTAATCCCTTTCACTTGTATTCTTTTTCTGTTTTTCAGTGTTTTTAAACTTAGTTCCACTGATGAAATTTTGAAATACATTTCATAAAACGGGTTGCCAGAGCGTTCAATTTTGTTTCTGATTTAATCTTGACACAAAGCAATGAAGAAGCAATTTGCACCCTAGACTTCCTTATTCCCCTCTGTGGTTTCAGAAAGCTTTTCACACCTATTGTAATTCTGCCAAAAATTCGCCTTTTTAAAACTGCGCCCTTCCCCCACCGTCGGTTGTGGTCAGAAACTCTAGTAATTGCAAGCATTAACCACTAGATGGCACGGATGGGCCAATAGGGTGAAATGTTCTCTCAGGTCGCAGCTGAAACTGATGAGGTTCAAAATTAAGGTGGGCAGAAGTAGTAACTGTCAGCTAGGGAAATATGGGTCAGGGCTTTTTTTTTTTTTTTTTTTTTTTTTTTTTAAGGTACAATACTTGAAGAAAAATAAAATTTCTTCTTTTTCAGTAAGTACGACGTTTAGAGATAAAACCAGCCTCAGTTACAAGGCCTTTCAGCCTTATCCAGCCTCCACTCTTTCCACATTCTGCCGTCCCCAACTCCCACACTGACCCCTTTGGTGGTTCTCCAATCTTCCAGGGGGGCTTGCTCTTTCTTTTTAGGATAGCCCTCTCTCTTGCCCAAATGTCTGCATGGTTTTTGGCTTTACCGCCTTTCATCTTTGCTGAAATCTTGCCTTTTCAGGGATTTCCTGACTTCTCTCAAACACTCCTACACCTTCCTCTGTTTTAGTCTTCTCCAAAACGATTGCTGTACTTGTAACTTCTGTGTCTTTTTTCCTAGCCTTCTTATTTTGCAGTACTATTATTATTATTAACTTTATTATTAGTTTATTGATTGCCTTCTCCTACTAGGATGTGAGCATCATGAAGACAATAATTCTTCTGTTTTGTTTCACTCCTAGAGCACTTTGTACTTAGGAGTCTAGCAAATGATAGGTGGATGCCTATGGATATACTCATATCTTTTAAGCCAAAAATTACCAAATACTTTTAAAAGTTCTATTTTGGGGGCACCTGGGTGGCTTAATCAGTTAAGCATCCCCCTTCCACTGAGATCATGACCTTGAGGTACTGGGATCCAGCTCTGCATAGGGCTCCCTCTTCAGCGTGGAGCCGGCACCTCCCTCCTCCTCTGCTCCTACCCTCTGCTTGTGCTCGCGCTCTCGCTCTCAAATAAATAAAAAAATATATATATATATTTTAAAAAGATCTATTTTTCCATTACCTCAGTACTGAAGATGACAGAAAATGAGGATGATTCTGCAAAGTACTGAGGACAATGTTTAAGTGTGTGCATGTATGTGTTTAAGCGAGCAGTAAGTTAACAATATTCAGTTAGGAAAAGTAAGAGAGGGAGGTTAACCTACTATAGGTTAAATTACTATAGTTTACTTAAAAATTAACAAAAATGGGTTTCCAAGGTACAAGGTATTGACAAAGGTTGAGTTTTGTAGGGCTGTGTTCGACTTGGTAAGAGTCCATGGAACCCTGTCCAGAATTATCCAGTGTGATCTGTATATATCCAACCACAGCGATCAATTATTAATTTCCATTTCCCTAATGAAAATCAGTATGACCTACCTCAACCAGACCAAAAACAAAACAAACAAACAATATCACAGTAATTTTTCAAACTTAAAGAGGTCAAGAAATTTGTATTCCTCCACCATCAATTCATAGCGCTTTGGATTCATTGTGCTTCTTATAGATGGAAACACAGTACACAAATAATAAGAAAGGAAGATGATAAGGGAATCATATACTCATATTTGCAAATCTGTAGGATTTTCAGTGTTTTAGTAGTAATGTCAAATCCCATCTGCTTTAAATAATTCAACAAAGGTCATTTGGCACTCATTGAAGATTATATCTTTGAAGAGTTTAGTTCAGAAAACAGGTATATTTATGCTCATACCAAAAGAAAAACAGCCTAGATATTAAATAAGAATTTATTTTCTTCCACATCAGGTTTATGAAGTCCCCAGTAGTAGGAAACTTTCTTCTCTTCTCAGTGCATCTTACGGAATTCATTCATTCTCCAGATATTTATTGAGCACTCATAATGTCCCTATACCTTGTAAAATATAGCACATAAAGAAAATGAACAAAAATAATCAGGGTCTCTTAGCTACCAAGATGGTGAGGGAGACGATAAGAGGAGAAACTGTAATACACTGGAATGCCCACTATGATCTGAGAAGTCCTGGTTGCTCTAGGAGTACTTTGGGGGAGAGTATAGCAGCGGCAGATTTCCAGAAGGGATGTCCAAGGATAATTAGGAGTTGGCCAGTGAGGAAGGGGAAAGTGTGCCTTGGGAACCACAGGCAGCAAGGAGAACCTGGTATATCCGAGAAATTGGGAATCAGTCAGAATGGCTACAAATGGTACAAAGTTGGGGATGAGTAGAGGTGGGTATTACTGGAGGGGCAGGGGTGACGATGGTAAGAAACTAGGAGTTTGAATTTAAGGGCAGGGGAAGTTTATTATAATGTGTTGGATGCTATACATACAGTTTGGGGAATGGATTGAAGGAAAGTGAGACTGAAGGCGGGGACTGTGACAATCTAAATGGGGTAATTAGGGAAAGGGCATGACATGACGGGAAGTGCCAATGGGGAGGGAAGCAAGTGGTTCAAAAATCTATCTAGGACAGAGAATGGGCTCAGCTCCATGGATGGATGCAGGAGGTGAGGAAGAAAGAGAAATAAAAGATGAAGGTCAGGTGCCCAGGAAGAGTGACTGCTGTGCCACAGCTTCAGTTAGAGCAGTTGAGGAAGATATTGGTTAGGAGGATAGATGCTGAAAATAGTTTTTGAATTTGAAGTATCTGAGCCCCTCTTGGTATTATCAAAAAGGTAGTTGGTGTATGGAACTAAAGCTCAAGACAAAAAGATAAGTTAAAGAGAGAGACTTGGGTTAAGTTTTTGTTTTTTGGTTTTTTTCCCGGTTCAATGTATATTTTATAAATTAGAAAATACACAATTAGCTCACATCACTCTGTATGCTCAAAATAAAAACATATTATTGTAGGGCAATATGAAGGACTCTTGTTTTTTGTGCCAACAGCAACTCTGTTCATCAGCTGAAAGATCCCACTGTTTTGCTATCGCTAGTGCAAAGATATAAAAACCCATTTGTAAGATACAACTGTACTTGAAGTCACAAGTACGTAGTTAGCATGCTGTCTTAAAACAAGGTAACAATTACCTAGTGATTAGCTGTTAATCTGTCTATTCAAACTAATTTTCTGTCTCTTAAAAATAGCAAAAATTATACAGGGCTTAACTCAATTTGATGTGGAAAATTAGTTTTCACCCTTATGCTAGAATTTCAGCCTTAAAGAGAAATTGATTCTACACTGTAGAGTTGGCATGCAGGAAAAAAAAAAGAAGGAAGGAAGGAAGGGAGGAAGTAGAGGAGAGGGGGGAGGAAAACCCCATACACTACGCATGACCCCAATTTCAAATTTCACTTGTTGGCAATTTATTAATTCTTATGTTGGGAGAATTCCTTGTGCTGGGGGATGCAGAGGTGAATGAGATAGATCTGGTCTCTGTGCTCACATAGCTTACAGCTCTAATTTCAGCAGGGGAACACACCCATGGGAAGAATTCACGGTGCTGCTAAGGTCTGAGGGGAAAAGAGGGGCGCTTATGGAACATGTTTTGTAATAGCATTCCTCACATAGAAATGGTTTTTATCAGTGTCAAGTTGAAACAATGTAAAATTGTAACAGCAATATGTACGCATCAGGTATCACTGTGACTTAGGCACTCTTCCTAGTGCATTACATTTTTAAATTCATCTTATTCTCATAATAAGAATGAAGTAGATACAATTGTTATTCTCTTTCTAAACACGAGGAAACCAAGGAATCAGAAAAATCACTGCTCGAGGAGGTGGTCCGTTAGACCTGTGTCAATCAAACAAGACTCTCGATCCATTCTCTGAGAATCTTACAGTATCACCAAGCATTTGTTGTTGTGGTAAACAAGGTATTTATATATCTTGCAAAAGTTTATCTTTAAGTCTTGGAGGTAGCAAACCACAAACTTTAAATTCATTAGCAGACAATGTGTGTTGCATTGCCTGTTTGAGGACTGGATGGTGTTTATACATATATACCCTAGAAAAAAATCTGATAACTTAGTTTTAATCCTGTACTTCAATTTAGCAGACAAGGTCACTCTAATTCCAACCTGTTAAAAAGATTAATAGTAATAATAATTATTATAGCTAACTTTAATTGTGAGGAATAGTTCTAAGTGGCTATTTACTAACCTCAAGTAAGACAAGTTTTATATTGGGTACGCTGCTAGAGCATTGCATTTATTTGCCTTTCTATATTATCTTAGGAACTGTTGAGGATAACCGTGCTTCATCACCTTTTCCAGGTCATGGCACATGTAGAAAATGATAACATTTGGAGGCACACTAGGGTAATGGGCAAGACTACTGTAGGCTGGAGGCTGCCGGCCACATCCTCCTGTCTTGCCAGCTGCCCTGAGGCCTTCAGAATCTCTATTTGTTTATAACTGGGACCAGTCCTAGCCTGACAGGTGGCTAGGAGACAGCCTTGAGGAGCTCTGGTCTAAAGGTATATGCAGGGCTGAGATTTGGGGAAATCGAGGAACTTGATATAAAAATACTTATTTTTCTTACCTCCAACATTGCAATGACTTATTTCTAAAGAAGGAAAGCTCCTGCCACAAATTGTAACTACAAAACAAAAATAGTATGTGTGTTAAAAATGTCTATTCAAATTCTACCTAGGTAAACTAACAGCATTTTGAGAGAATAAAATGATTATAAAAGGTAAGGAATTACTATCATAGTCATTTTGAAGTTTTCATTCACAAGCTTTTACACAAATTGTTGTATTTTGTATTGTATATTGTACCTCATACAAATGGTCCCATTACAATGTTTATGATATAGAATAAACATTTTCAAAAGAGCATGTGTCTAGTGGTCTACATTCAACTAGGCTTAATGCAGAGAAAGGGATTTAGGAGTCTGAAAGTAGATAACTCATCTATAATGAGCTGGAATTCTAGCTAAGAGATATAATAATAGGTAACAGTAAAATGTAATAACAATACCTAATAAGGGAAGCACAAAGCAAGTCTATAGAGGTTCAAAGAAGAAAGCACTCATGCAATTGTGGGAGAAATAAGAACGATTAAAGGAGGAGACAGCTTTTAATGGGTTGAGCTCCCAAGATGCTCTCATGTTAGCGGGTGAAGGTGGAGACAGGACCGGGACTGGATGGGAGCCCAGGTGAATAAGTGCAAGCAGCAGAGTAGGGACAGAATGTGTGCTTCCATATCCAGGAATCAGGGATGGGACCCGTTATGTTCCGTACATGTCTTAGAAATGAGTAGAGGGTGATGACCCTTGAAAGTTAATCAACTGATAGACGGGGATACTAGAATCCCAAGGATTCCAATCTGCACTGAATTGGGCAAGTAATGAGGAGTCATAGCATTTTTTTTTTTCTTTTTAAGCAAGTGAGTCCATGACTAAGGTCAAAAAGCAGAGAAGAATCAGATAAACTTGTGTGGAAGAGATTAGAAAAGGTGGATGCTGCAATAAAATGGTTAATGGACAAAGATGACCTGGACTAGAATTATTTAGTAATTTCAATTACCTATAGCATTTTATAATTTTATACATGAAATGATCCCCTGAGCACATCTTATTATCCCCAGTTTATATATGAGGACACTGAGACCCAAAGCCAAACTTTGACTCCACATCCCAGGCTCTTAATGTCTCACTGACCCTCCCCGCTAGCAGGTGGTGTTCAGGGGAAGAAAAAAGCAGGGTCACTGAAGGAAGACTTGATGGCGGTGGAATCTGTCACTAAGAAAGGTAAGAAGTACTTCCGATGATAAGACGGATTTGGCGGTCAGACAGAAAAACTCTTCTGGTGACACTGAGGATGACTGGCTAACCCAGCTGGAAAGCTCTGTCAGGTGTTTGCAGGAGAGGAGACCTAATGATGCAGATTTGTGGGTGCTTCTCACAAGTGATAGCTGAAGAGAGGGAGAGAGAGAGAGGACTTTGCCAGGACTTCCCCAGGGTGGGGAAATGAGGGGACGGGACAGAACAGTGATGAATAATGTAGGTAGAATTATTACCCAGCAATGGATTTGAAGTCAAGAATAAGAGGGGGGGAAGGGGAGAAAGAGAGAGAGAGAGAACAACCAAGAACACCAGGGGCAGGATCTTAGGGTCATTTGTAAGTCAGAACATGCAAGGAGTGGGAAATAAGTGAGGATGAGAAATGTCAAGGACTAATAATAATTATATATATTATATATAATATATATATAATAAAAATAATAATAGTGTCTTGGTAAACTTTAAACCTAAAAAGCAGTTTTACTAATTGCCTTAATTTTAATTGTATTAAGTGGTTCCGAACACACATTTATTTTTATTTTAAAACAATGTCAGATGAAATGAAGAAATAAAAAAATAGTAAAAAGTGCTGCTTAATTTTTCTCTTTCAATTTGAGAATGATCAGCATGTTGCCAAATATTTCTAAATTGGACCAGGTAGGGTAATAGAAGATTACAATAAATTGCTTTTTTAGGTTTCTGCCATGACAGAAGCTGTGAGAGTTTTCCCAAAGTCTTATCTGACGAGCAACCCGATAAGACAAATTATGACAATTATTAACTCCATAGTAACAGGTTTGAATAATAAACATGTAATACTTTCTCGTATACACATTGATTACTTTAGACCCCAGTAGGTCTTCCTTAATTCTGCCTATAAAATTTAGCTGATTTGTTGCAGAACTGTGGACTGGAGTAGGTAATAAAACCCATGTTTTTCAGGAGGATCAGATGCTTTCTTAGATATTTATTAAGCAATAGGTGATCTCTCTTGCCTATGGGGTATCTTCAAGTTCTGATTTATTTCCCTACTTTTTAGAATGTATCTGAGGTGACCTGGCAAGAACAAATAGAACTCTGAGATGAAAGAAGTCAATACCTAGTGCCACCTGCTGTCAACAAAGAACTCGGAGGTTGGTTTTAGGTGAGTGACGGGCGTGAACGCTTGGGTGCAACAATGTTTGCAATGTCCCAAAATCTCCAGTGAAAACATTTGCCTTAACCTTTAGAAACTAAACAAGTAAGAATATAATTCCTTACAGGATAAGCATAGGACATCTGATAGAAAAATAAAAATCCTAACAGAGTCGGGGCTTTTTAAAACCACTATTAGTGATTACCCTTGTGGTTTGGAATGAAAAATGTATGTGATTTGTATATGAGTATTTCAATACAGAGTAGTGTACTTTTTTTTCTCTTTAGAAATGTAAATTTTACACTCACATATTTGGGTTTCTTTTTTTTTTTTAAAGATTTTATTTATTTATTTGACAGAGAGAGAGATCACAAATAGGCAAAGAAGCAGGCAGAGAGGGAGGAAGAAGCAGGCTCCCCACTGAGCAGAGAGCCCGATGTGGGGCTCGATCCCAGGACCCTGGGATCATGACCCGAGCCAGAGGCAGAGGCTTTAGCCCACTGAGCCCCCCAGGCGCCCCCATATTTGGGTTTCTAATAAGGATTATGTTTGGCTTAAAAATACAGTGGTCCATACAATTTAGAAGACTGACTAATTAACTTGTTAAACTTGTCTCTATCAAAGACAGATGTAGCGATGGTGATTAATTCACCACTCCTCCAAATGGGAACTGAGGGAAGAATAAGTCTGTGTGAGCTAGGACCTCATCCTGTTCTCTGACACTTGTCCCCCGCCACTCCGAATACTATATACCTGGGTAAGTAGACAGTAGCAAACAACCTTGGAGATTAAGAGGCAGTGAGAATGTCCTCCTGATGAGGGAGACAGTGGCTGGGGATGGGATGGCAGGACTACAGAAGGGCTCTGTCCTGGCAGCACATTACTTTATAGCAAACGTGGTCCAGTGATACTCAAGTTGCTTCCTCTGCTCTCCATGGAACAGGAACAACAGAATTGAAGAACTGAAAATCCGAAAATGAGTCAATCATCTCATTTTGTCCACAACGACTAGTTAACAGTCGTATTTTTTTTTAAGTGGCAAGTATAAAGAGATTTTATTTTGGCTGAACAATGAGTTGGCTAGGGAGACTTGACATGGTTTGTCTGTATTAATTGATCACAGGAACAATCCCTCCGTATTTATGAAGTGGTATAAACAAAATAAAATTCTGCAATCTTGTTTAGGAGATATCTCAATTTTGACCACTGTAGGTGAGGCAGAAGTCAGGTTTCCACTCTTCCGTTAATTTTATCACCTAGCTTTTATTCAGTTGCCTATTTATTTATTTACTCACTTACTTATTTTTACTATAGGCCAGTGCAACAACCCAAACAGTGATCTGCAGTATCATCAACAACACCTAAGTGTTTGTTAGAAATGCAAATTTGAAGGCCCATACTGGACCTACTGAATCAGAACCTATGGGGGTTTGGTTTAGGAATCTGTGTTTTAACAAGCTCTCTGGGTGATTTTTAGGTCTGCTAAAATTTGAAAGCACGTGTCTGGACAATGAGTACAAGAGCTCAAAATAAGCAAGCTTTGTGATTCTTCCTACCAAAGCTAAATAAAACAAAATCACTCAGAAACCAAATAAAATCTTTCTTGGTCTCCAAAGAAAGCATATCCCATTGGACAACAATCTTATAGAGATAAGAAATATCAATCCAAGAATGGCATTTTCTCTTAAATAGGTGGCAGCTGGGGTAGGAGAGGAGTTTATAGTCACCTTATTACAGAGCACAAATTCAAATATGAATGCAGTACAATGTTCAAGACAAGTTTGGGATTACAAACATTACTGCTGACTGCCTTTGGTACGAATGAATACTTATGATTTAAATATCACAATCATTGCTACGTGTCTGGTGTAAGTTGCTATTACTGGGTACATTCATGATATGGCTCTTATTTCCCAAGTTTTTCTCAGCACATTCTTCCTGTAGGCCTTACTCACCATTTGCAGATAAAGCAAGTGTAGCTCCAAAAGGACATTTTATGTATAAATTAAGTTTAACTTCTACCTGTGAATGGTATGACCCAACTAGCATTACTCTTAATGACCAAAGAATAATAGATCCAAGAACTGGAGCTCCAGGAATATCCAGCTCCTCCCCTGGGAACAGAGGAAGGAGGTTCCCAGGAAGCGTACAAGTTTACACAGGCTTAATTTATCAGCAACATCTGTCTTCTGAAGGATATTAACCAGGGAAATATTGGGGAGGGGGGACGACACAGAGCCTAAAAATAGTATGTTTTCACATTGTAGCAACACAAAATCAGAGAAACTATTACCTTCCTACTATTTTAACCCTAAAAGTCTGGGGATGTATGATGAGATGGAGATCAATGAAATCATTATTTGGTGAATTTGACCAATTTAGAAGTTAGGCAACTTAATTGCCTCCCCATCGCTACTCTATTCCTCAACTAACAGTATTTAAAATATATATCTATAGTTTTTTCATCCCTCTAATTCTCTTTTCTTATGAAGACAAAAATAACATCATACTTTTGGTAATGATGCTCTTCTTCATATATTTACTCTATCTATTTTCCAATAAAAAAAATCTTATTCTCTTTGGGAAAATATTTTTCATTTTCCACTTTCAGTAGACATCGTAACAGCTTTCGATTAAATCCAGATGATTAATCATTATTTTCATTAATTACCCAGACAAAGATGTGTGTATATTATACTTCTCCTTCCTGACAACACAGGGTCTCTTGGCAAACTTGATTAATTTGTTTTGCATCCAAATTAAGTGAAGCATAGAAATAAATACTAGTAGTTTCCAACAATCTGAAGAAAAATTAAGGATAAACAGTTTGAAAAATAATATTAGGAAAAAAAACACATTGTCTTAAAAGAAACATTTTTTGAGGTTTTGTCAGTGACAAAAATAGAAAAATGCCTTAGTAACTGTTGAGAAAATTTCAAAGTTTTCTCAACTTACATTGTCAAAATTTAAATTTGGAGCAATGTAAAGACGGAAATTAGGATTGCTTCTTATCATTTTGAATTCACATGGCCTAACGAATTAACAAAATTAATTTTAGATCTTTTTTAAGCTGTAAACCTTATTGACATGTCATTACTCTCAGAGTCCAGTATGCTGGACACAAAAATAATATATATTGACCACAGAGAAGCAATTGTGTAAGAGGTTGAAATGCCAATATATAAATCAAATCCACTATGGAAAACTGAGTTATTTATAAATTCCGCCCTCTTGACAAAATAATGTGGGAATGAGATGACTGCACACAGAAAAGATAAAGAATAAATAGAAAGGAAATCTTTCTTTATCCTGGTAAAAACACTCTATACAGAGGCAGAGGCATATTTGAAATTAATAGTCACATATAATTTTTGATGGAAAATGCTGATTCAGTTTAGGACATTACCTTGGTAATATAGTAACTCATTTTACCCCTGTATAAGCACTCATTTAAGAATTATTTAGCTGATTCAGTAATTCATTTTAATTAGAAAATGTTATTTATATACTTGGTGATTTCAGGGGATTTCAAATCATATTACTGAAAACGGTAAAATGAAAATGTTAAGGTTAATACCAAATATATATATATATATATATATATATATATATATACCACAAAATATATCATCAATATATAATATCATATATATATAAATATATGGGTTTATATGATGATTTTTCACACTGCCTTAAATCATGAAAGCCAGCAAACAAAACTAGGGTATAAGGTGTAACATCCTTTTAATAAATAAAAATGTAAAATGTTTTCTAAACAGCAGGTGGCAATCTTTGTAAATTTGATTGCAGCAACACCATTTTAACTCTATATATGCAGATGAAAGACATTTTTAAAAGACCAGTTACGAACCTTGGTATGTTCACACTAGTTTACGTAGCTTCAAATATTAAAAGGGTCTTATTTAGTTATGACTACTGCCCTAATAAAATTTCTTTCTGGTTATATACATGTTCTTATTTAAATGATTCTTAATGCTTATGCACCTCATGAGGAATTTCACAGTACTTATGTTGTGTAGGTCTCCTCAACAAAATCCTACTTGCTGGTTCCTTCACACATATCATTCTGAATGATGTGGCCTTAAGAATTGACAAAGCTAATTCTAGATCTTTTCTAAGCTCTAAAAAAAATCCTACTGACATATTGTTACTCTTAGTCCAGTTTCTACTGACATTAGTGTTGGACTGTAAGAAGTCTAGAATTCAGACTATGGAGAAATACAAAGTTTTGACTCAGGGTTCTCTCTCAGAATGCCTTATTTTGTTGTTAGTGTTTTTTTTTTTAAGATATTTATTTATTTATTTGACAGACAGAGATCACAAGTAGGCAGAGAGGCAGGCAGAGAGAGAGGGGGGAAGCAGGCTCCCCGCTGAGCAGAGAGCCTGCTGCTACGCTCGAGGCTCGAGGCTCGATCCCAGGACCCTGGGACCATGACCTGAGCCGAAGGCAGAGGCTTTAACCCACTCAGCCACCCAGGCGCCCCATTGTTAGTGTTGTTTTGTTGTTGTTGTTTTCTAAATTGATGTAGTCATGTTTGGTAGAGCAGAAATCTATTGCTTTTTGAACCGAAAAGGAAACTCAACAGCTCTTCTCTCCATACCTTCCGGAACCGGAAACAGAGAGATAAGCTAGCTTGCCCACAAAGCATTAGTAGCAGCAAAAGGACTGTAATAGGGTCTTCGAATTCTGTAAGTTCTGCATTCCTTTATACACAGCTGTGACACTTAGAAATTTCATCTTATCATTTTTCTAGCATGTTTATAGCAACTTTGCCTATGATATCATTCTAAAATCCTAATTTTCATTTATTTATTGAGTCTTCAGTGTGTCAATACTAGTTTACGAAATGTATGCATAATTTGGAAGGAATCTTTGTCATAAATGATTTCTTAAAAATATATGATCAATAATCTGGGCAATTTTTGACTTTTCTTTTTTTTCTGTGTTTATATGTAAGATCCTTTATTGTAACAGCATTTCCATTCTTTCTCTACTAATTGAGACCTCATGTTTTCATTTCAAAATGTGTTCCTCATAGGAGAAAATGGCACAAGGGCAAGGAAATGGGCATGTCCTAAATCCTACATGGAGACAAATTAACAGCAGAATTTAAAAGGTTCTGAATTCCAACATCATCTCTTTATTTTCTCACTTAGCTATCTAACACTTACATCTTTCTATTTCTACTATAAATTATAGAAGGCGACTGGTTTTGTGTTCTCAGTAAACAAATATTTCATGAACGTAGTGAAAAAAATAGTACCCCAAACCAATTTCAATCCTATCTAGCTATGCTACTGTTCAGTGTGGCTTCTTTTGTATTATTACATTTTTCAATGGGGTTTTGCAGCAAATAACTTAAAAACCCATGGAAGAAATAGTCTAGGACACATACACAGAGGAAACCCCATACATTATGGAGAAAGTAAATTGCCACTCATCGTTAGTGGTCCTCCAAGGGATGAAGTACTGCCCTTAATGATGGGAATTTTAAACCTTTTTTTTGTTGTTGTTGTTTTTTCCAGTAACAAAACGCTTCCCTGGAGATCATGTCAGTTCGTTCTTACCAGGACATCGTTGCTCACTGCATCTTCTCACTTCTTCTCCAGCGCCTTCACACTGCTGCCCTGTGACTGCTGCACCCTGACAAGTCCTCATTCGCCTTTCCCAGCCTCCATCACAGGACTTGGAACATCCGCTCCAATGACCCCACTGATTCCACTGACCATTGGCTGAAAGAAATGTGTCGTGGTGAATGGCAGTAGCCTACTGCAACTGTTTGGAGAATTTTAAAATCTGAGGACCGTTACTGTTTGTTCAACGTTTATTAATCTACCACTATGAATAAACCCTACTCAAACATTCAACTTGCTAGTCAAATACAGAGCACTATGATTAACTCATATTTATATAAGTTTGTCAGAATCTTCAAAGAGACACTGAAACTTACTTGTAAAAAGTACCAGTTCAGTGCTCAACCTTATCAACTCCATTTATTTTTAATCTAAGCATCTCCAGAATTTGTTGCTTTATTAGTGTAACATAGAATAGAATGAACTCTGGTACCACTGGCTTCATTTACCAGAAATACATAATTATCTAATTATTCCATGACTGTCTGGCATGGTTCTATCACATTTTATAAAGGGCAGGCATTCTTTAAATGTAGCAATCGGGCCTCACCTGTACACTCGGGGTTATAGCACTCTCGGCTTTCCGCCCACGGCCCTCGGCATTCAGAGCCCCCGTGAGCCGCTGCAGTACACTGCCGGCTTCTCTGCTGGGTCCCATTCGAGCATGTCACTGAGCACTGACTCCATGAACTCCACTCTTGCCACTGTCCATCAACTGCCAAAGCAGAAAGAGAAACAGTGTAAGGAGATGTTCCAATAGAGAAGACTGTACAGAAACTACAAAGTAAAATTAACCCCAGAGGTGAGTCCCAACCAAGAGACACTAAGTGAATACAATGGAAAGTCATAGGCATTAATATTTTATTATCCCCCCAAACTACTATTAACTTATTTTCTCACTTCTACTTCCTTTTATGTATCCAGTATCTCTCTCTCTCTCTTTTAAGATTTTATTTATTTATATAAGAGAGAGAGAGAGAGAGATGAGAGGAGAGAAGTAAACAGAAGTAGCAGACTCCCGGCTGAGTAGGGAGCCTGAGGTGGGACACGATCCCGGGACTCCAGGATCATGACCCTAGCCAAAGGACATTGCTTAACCAACTGAGCTACCCAGGTGCCCACCAGTCTTTTGAGCCACTTATTGCTTCAAAATATTTACTGATTACTCAACAATGCAAGACCTTGGACTAGGAGAGGAGTACACAGCAGTGAACACAGTAAATACTGATCAAGAACTTATAAAGCTCGTGGTTTAAAGAAGGAACCTCTCTGATGAATTAAGCAATTAATTAAATGTTAAATAAATTATGTAACATTACTTCAAAGGATAATATCAAGACAGTAAGAGATTAGATGGCCTGGGGAGTCTTCCTTGACAAAGTGAAGTTTCAGATAAGCCTTGCAGAATATTGAGGAATAATGTATAGATGTTACGAGAAATACAGAATTTTAAAGAGTATGAATTCCACCCTCAAAAGTCTTGTCATTTAGGAGAAGAATTACATTATGCACACAAATAAGTAAATAAAAGGTTAAAAGGAGTAACAACATGGCACAGGAAAGCTTTCAGAGGATGTATCACAATGACTTAGAGTGACTATGCTAGCTTAATATGGTGAGATTTGGACAATTTACAAAGGAGGCAGTATTCACAAAGGCATAATTCCACAGACCACAAAATGCAAGTACACAAAGGAATTGGGCAAAAATATTTACTCAATTTAGAAAGCATAAACTAGAATGTAAGTGTTATAAATGCACTCATATATGACTGTCTGCTTTTTCCTATATTATTCCATGGTTCTTAGTTTCCTTACAGTGAAAGACAATTCACTATAAATCCAAAGTTCCAACATAAGATAATACTGCTGTGAAAACCTATCCACCCATCCAAACAAACGAAAAAGCTTGGCAGAATATATGTAAGTGCTGTCAACCTAATTTCAGGCCTTGCAGGTAGCTATTAACAAAGAAGATTGTTTAATAGTATCTAGCTGTACTTAATAAACCTTTTGTGAAATTAAAAATCACAAAATGCCAATTTAATCATCCCATTGATATAATTATAGCATTTTACTTTATAAAAGTACGTGATAGACTCTTACTGGCCATGTATTCCATTCACCAGACAAACAAGAAAAGGCTAGCGAATCGATGGAATTTTATAAATTGTCCATTTCTTCTCTAGCTTGGCTTTGGAGATGAGTGCATTTTTCATTTCAGAACTTTGTCTCTCAAAGAAAATACTTATTGAGCTTGCATTATAAAACCTTACTATTCTAGACATTATTAGAAGAGTGTAAAAAATAAGATTCATACATGCACCTTACCATCTATTGGCAAAAGAATGTACAGGTATTCAATTTTTGAAAACATTCAGAAAGCAGCACATAAACAAAGATGAATTAGGAGATTCAATGTTAAGTGACTAGAATAAAGGAATATGTGATATCCTTGAGAATTCTGGTTTGAGGTAAACTTGTAGTTTTTAAAAATTTTTCTTTTTAATTTAAAAAAAATTTTTATTGATTTATTTGACACAGAGAGACACAGCAAGAGAGGGAATGCAAGCAGGGGGAGAGGGAGAGGGAGAAGCAGGCTTCCCTCGGAGCAGGGAGCCTGATGTGGGGCTCTATCCCAGGACCCTGAGATCATGACCTGAGCCAAAGGCAGACACTTAACGACTGAGCCACCCAGGAGTCCCTCTTTTTAATTTTTTAAATAAATGTAACAGTTACAGACTCACTGGCAAAGAAGACAGGATAAGTCTTTCTGGCTAAGATGTAGAGTCAGGTATGAGTAAGTCAAATGTGGAATTCAGAAGGAAGATAATTTGGCAGGGTGCTGTATTATTGGTGAGGAATAAGAAAAGATCTTGCTGAAAAGAGATTAGGAAAAATGAGAATATTTGCAAAGTGTTTTGCTCAATAGGCTTTTCCTGAAAGAAGACTTTGCATCACCACTATATACACATATATATACATATATTTAAATTCATACATTTGTAGCATTAGTTGTTCAGTCCTTTCTTCCAATATATACATTTTATGTTTTGATTAAAGTTCAAGATTGAGTTAACATTAGACATTTGAGCGACATTTTGAGGTCCCTTTTATGATCCTCATTACCATAAACATCAACAAAACATGTCTATTAGGTACATAAGGTTTTGCTTATAAAGTTAGTTACAGAAAAGATATGGCAATGAAATTGAAGACATATCAAGTGGACATTTCTGGTGTTCTATTTTACATTCAGATCTAGAAGTTCCTTTTCTTAAACATTAACTGCACCATTATGAAAAACTTGGTTTGACAAAGTAACTGAGGAAAAAGAGAAAAACTCAATATTCCTGCAGAGTGATTAGTCAAAGAGACTGGGAATTTTTCTCAATGAAAAATTGAGAAGTTAGAAACAGAGAGATATTTCAATTTAATTTAAAGCATTAGACAATGGACATGTACACATGAATGTATGTCTTTTAGTGCCAAATGTGGGGCATTGTTTTATTTCTCTTTTTTTCCAGTTTAATATCCTAGAATTTTAAAAAAAAATCAGTAATTGTGTTAGTTTTAGGGAAATCAGCCCAAAGGCCTTTCAGGAAATGGGAGTGTTATTTTGCTGAATTGGGAAAAAGTGGAGGATTTTTGAGAAGTGGAAATTTAGAGTTCTGTCTTAGACATTTAAGCATTTCCAAGAAGGACATACACATTATATGGCATAAGTGTTGAGATGTTTAAAAATAAAAACCATTCATCATGTGATCTATTTAATATATTTTTTATGACCATTTATCTAAGTACTGCAAGAAATGAAGGGCCTGGTTTTTTGTTTGTTTTTATCTGATGCTTATCTTAATTCTTCAGCCCTTGTATTCAGATTTGCTTTCCACTTGGTTGAGCATGGAGACAACAGAGAAAATCAAGGCTTCTCCTTACCACCCACCCCCACCCCTGTGTACCACAGACTTCCAGCATTTGTCAGAGATACACCCCAGAATCACTGCAAACCCCCAAATCTGAAAATACTTCAAAGCTTTCTGTCTAAATCTGTGTTCCTATTGAAAGATGACTAACATCTTGTCATTTGGTCAGAAAAGTGTTACCAATAATTTGGGAAAATGGAAACATTCCAGACCTCTTCTTGGAGCTTTCTAATGCACTCCTAGGTAAAGATTTAGGAAGAAGCTACACCGTGACTCTACTAGAGTCTGGGAAAACTGTGGTGATAAAGACCCACTGAACTCTATTGTCAAGGAACATATACTCTCAGAGAGTGGTGGGGACAGCTGATAAACAAATAAATGAATGAGCAAGAGTTTCAGCCAGGAGTTTTATAAGGGCGACAAGATGAATGAGAGCAATGTGATAGGGTATGCTCAGCCACGCCTCTCAGAAAAAAAAACACACCAGAGCAGAGTCCTGAGTCAACAACAGAGCCAGAGATGTGAAGATTGGTGAAAATCCCTACACAAGAGCCAAGTCCTGAGGTCAAGAAAGTTTTGTGTATTCCAGAAAAGGGAAAAGGCTGGGGCTTGTGGATCACCAAAAGGGGAGAGTGACAGGAGATGGGCTCAGTAGCGTGTAGAAGCCAATTCCATAGGGCCCTGTCGTCTGTGTGACCAAGTAAGATCAGAAGCCATGAGAGGATTTCAAAGTAGGGAAGCGATGAGACAGAATTTATACTTTAACACTTAAGTTTGCAGTTGTGATTAGAATGGATTGTACAGGGGGCACGAATCAGTATTGTAAGACATTAGGGGACTATATGGTATTCTAGACAGAGGTGATAGTGGCTTAGATTATGGTATCATCAGTCAAGATAGAAGTGTTTGTGATATTTTCTAGAAGTAGAGCTGATAGGTTGGTAGTGGAATATAGAAAACCAGAGAATCAAGGTTGACTTGTAGATTTTTGGCTTATGAGAAGGGTAAATGGTGGACCCTTTTACTGAACTGGGTTGGACTAGGATTCAAACAGGCTAGGGGGTATATAGCCCTGAAATCAAAATGCCTATTTTGGACACATTGAATTTGTGATGGCATTATAATCACTTTACTTGAAACTATGCCTCCCAGATACATTTGAAAGGTACTCATCACTCCTTTCTTCCCCCCCCTTTTTTGGAGCACTGTTTAGTAAATACTGCATTAAAGTACATAATTTCTTCAATAATATGCAGCTAGGTTAAGATTTAACACCTTCTTAGACTTTTTCAACTTCTCTTCATTTCCATCATAAACATATGCAGTTGGATTTTTTAAATAGTTTCATTTTTTCAATTTAGAAACTGCTAATGCCTATTACTTTATGAGCCATCCTGCAAAGGTGACTAAGAATAGAGAATAATAAGGCTGTGTCTTGAAGCCAGGAGAATGCGGAGAGATCAGTCTGTCTTCCCATAGTGCAGTGTGCTTCTTATACCACAGTGTCACCCTGGGGACAGTTAAAGTTTCGCTTCAGCAATGTGACACATTACTAGATTTTCTGGACCCAAAATAATTAAAATTGCAAAGGTTAAATTGCTAGATTCCTGGGGTTTACTTTATCTGAACTTCCTCCTGCCATACATATAGAGTTACAATTGTGTTTACCTGTCTGCCATGTACAGAGGCCAAATTAAATTCTGATACATTTTAATGAAAATATCATGTTTCAATCAATTTTCACATCTTTGCCAATAACTGGTGACAATATAGAATAGGTTGGAGAACAACCACCGCAAGATAAAGCCATGAATATTTTGGATAATAAAGCTATCATTTTGGCAACTCTTTTGGGTTGATTATTGCTGATTGATGACGCTAACAATAGGGAGGAGCTTGGGGAGAAGAATTCTGTCCTGTGGTAGGAAGTTATCTGATTTAGTGATGGCAAATTTGGAAAGCTCATTTTTTTTTTTTTTTTTTTTTTTTTTTGAGTTGGAAGTTACTCAGGGAACTGGAAAGACCTCTTGATGGTATAACTGAAAAATCAAAAGCCAACCTCTTGCTTTGGGCATATGCTGGAGAGCATAAACCTGGTTCCCATTCACCATTTTAAAATAAATCATAAAAGGGGAAAAATCAAAATGAAATATCATTTAAAAATTAGAATTAAAAATAGAAGCAAGTTATTAAGGTAAGGTTAAGAAGAATAAAAATAAAACAGTTGGGAAGTTAAGACAAAGTTTGCATGAAAAAAGTTAAATAATAAAAGAAAGCAAGCCAAAATTAATAAAGATACAGTTTTTAAAAATTCATAAACACTGAAAGATCATCAGAACAATGGTAAAAGTATGAAATGACACAAAGTGAATACAACTGCCACACAATAAGCCAGAAGGTTAAGAAGACAAATTGCAAATTAATTTAAGAACAGGTTAATGAGGTAACATTTGAGTTTCAAATTATAACATTCTCATGCAGAGACAAACAGAGACTTTTGAACCAAGGTCAGGCAAATGTTTAGCATCTTCCTGCTTACTGGCCTCACTGAAAGGGTTCCCTGCAGAGGGATTGTGGGTACATCACCCTCTCAGACTTACTGAGGAATCAAACTTTAGGTCCACAGGAGACTGAAGCCTTTTGCTCTAAGTAACAGAGATATTTGGGTCCAGCTGTATTCCTGAGGACCTATCCTTGGGTGATGTTCCTTCTTCTTAGGCTTTGTAAGAGACTATGAATATACCTGAAAAATACAACCTGACAGGATCTCTCTATTGAGGTTCTGGATTCACAGGGATTCATTTCTCAAATGCAGGACTACCGGTGAGACACAGCCCAGCCCCACAGACTGGTATGAGCCCTTATATGTGTACTTGTCCCCAGTTCAAACGAGGCAGAAGTAATCTGTATGGGCCAAGGTCAGGCCACCCCAAATGTGCCACTTTGATATGTCGATTATTTATTTATTTATGATCTTATTTATTTATTTATTTGACAGAGAGAGACACAGCGAGAGCTGTGTTTGCCACTGGATCATTAAATTAAACTCATTTATATTTGTTTCAGCTTATAAATGAAAACTAATTTGTCAATAATCTTTCATTTCTTTTAGTCTTCAGCCTGTCACTCAATTACTACTTACCCCTATATGCTACATTATTTGTACTTTACTACACAGATTATATAAGAATAAGAACTGACAAAGCTGAAAAAAAGAGGACTGAACTTGAAGTATTGGTTCCTTCCGTCTTTCAGCTAGCAGAAAAAAAAAACCAACTTTATATATTTTATATATATAATATATATGTAATGTATATTTTATATATATATATATTACTCTGAAGTAACATACTACAAAGAAAATCACTATAAACCTTGAGGCTTTGAAGTAAGAATTTAACATTTTATTTCCCTAAAGAACTTAATTTTGGAAAATGCAGTATCAATTTTATTTTGGGGATATGCATCTATATAATTTTAAGAAAGGGCCTACCTAGAAAATGTAAACAGTCCATTATATCTAACACTTTTCTTTCTCCATGTGAATATTAAAAAAAAATCAAAAACATTAAAAACAGAAGCAGGTGTGGTGAAAAAATAATACTGTTTTTCTGAAAATAAATTAATTAATAAAACAAAACAAAACCAAAAAAAAAAACAGAAGCAGGGAAAATGATTAAATCACCCCAGACGGGGAATCACCATCAAGGTGACATCCAGGAAATGGTCTGACACAACTAAATTCGGCGCTGTTAGCTTGGTACCCACAGCAAGTATATGTTATCTCCTGTTGGATCTAAAACCATCACAGAGAACATTAACAACAGATAAGGTCACTTTGAGACTGTGATAAAGTGAGATAAAATGAAACACGGTCACAGGACAACCCACAAAGTTCCAAACATTCTCTTCTCTCAGCTAGTAAGAGTGACTGTCACTTGTTCACCAATTACAGCAAGTTTCCCTCCTCCTGGATAATTCATTAAAATACCAATCATAGATCCCCACCACCACATCCAGACATTTAAATTCAGAGCAAAGCCCCACTTCCTAAAACTCTCCTTGAAGTCACCCAAAAGAAGTCTAAACCCTTAATAAGTCTTTCTAACACCCTCTTACCAAGATGTCCCAGAGTTTCTTATATTAATTTTCCCTCAATGCAAAGAGTAAGGAATATAGCTTGTTCAACTATACGTGTCATCCCAATGGACTTTGACTTTAGGCTGCTGACATAATAATAATAATAATAATAATAATAATAATAATAATAATAATACTGATACTTATACACTGTTTGCAGTTTACCAGGTTATCTACCTTAGAGCATCTCACATGGTCCTCCTACTGTCCTGTGAAATGGGTATGCTATTGTCCCCATTTATAGAGGGGGAATACAAGTATTAGATGGTGATACCTAAATTTAAATAAGTGTTCTCTTGTGTAAGGCCAGCTTCCACTATACCACATCAATCTATTATTAAATATACCCAGAAAATGTCCTGTAATTTTTTTGGGCAGAGGAGAACTAAAAATTTATACATGTCCATCAAGAAAATTCATTCAACAGAAATGTATTGGATACTATTAGTACAAAGTTGCACAGAGAGATAAAAAGGCAATGAAAGAGAATTTCCTTAATATACTAATTAATACCATGATGAATTTGATGTTTGATTAGGGATTGCAATGAAAATTCAGAGAAAAGAGAAAATATGGACTGCTACAAATTCTAAGTTTTATGCAATAAGAAAAACAGACCACGAGGACCACTGGACATACACATACATACACATACCCTTCCAGAATATCACATTTAATTATTGGTATAGATAAGAAAGGAGGAAAATGGGATAACATGTTTATAGTTAGTGAATGAATTGTAGTGGATCCCTCTCGTTGCTCTGTATCTCTCGCCAATCTCCCTCCATCAACAGTGGTCCCTGTTCTCAGATATGATACACATTAGGAACTGATAACTCATCTAGGAAATACCACATTTCCTAGGAAATACCCTTTCTTTTCGTTCCTCTCTCCTTATATGGATCCCAGGCAGATAGTTTTCCCTTACCTCAAAAGAAGCGGGAGAAAGTTGGACATCGACTAAGAAAAGCACCTGACGAAAGTAGGATGCCATCTACTTTGTTGATGTCAAAATTTGCATAAATAAAATATATTTCATTATTTTTTTTATCAGCCCTATGTAGCGTCCACTTCATTAGGGTGGTTATATGTATTTCTTAAAAGTATGATGCTAGATGCTGCTTTGCTGTTCCAATGTGATTCCACCCTGAAATATCACTGCCCATCACCACAAGGCACATGGTCAGAGCTTTGTAAAATTGGTGAGTTGAGACCCTATTTGTTGTTTCTATTGTTTCTTCTGTTCTCCCCTGGTCTCCACTTGACAACTGGCCTAGCCAAGGGGAACCAATGTATAGGTCTTGGCATGTTTTCTTCATTACCGACATACTGCCTATCACAGCTTTACACCTTAAAAAGATGTCTCTGGGATCTCAGGTTGGATGGCTACAAGAAATGTAGGCTAAAATCACTGAATTCTCAAATTATCCCCACTCACTGAAGTGGAGTATTTATATGTGTTTATCAGAACTGCATTCAACTTTTCACATGTTTATGTCTGTATCCTCCAAAGAGATTACAAATTTCTTGAGATCCAGACCTGTATATTCTTCTCAGTAGTGTCTTAAAACTTGTCGACACATGATGACACTTTTATATATAGTGAAGGCACCT
The DNA here is from genome assembly GCF_964662115.1 of Mustela nivalis. NCBI lineage: Eukaryota > Metazoa > Chordata > Mammalia > Carnivora > Mustelidae > Mustela > Mustela nivalis. Next base: position 109,527,744 of record NC_139024.1, on the reverse strand, counting down.
GAATCTAGCTATAAGACAGTTATTTTTAAAGAGAATTCCAAATGTTTGCACCAAATAAATCTTACATATTTCAAAAGCATAATGTCAAAATGTTTGGTAAAGTATAAAACCTTTTTTTTTTTAAATTATAGCCATTAGAATTCGCTTTAGAATAGTAAGGAAATTGGGATACAACATGGTAAGAGTTTTTTATCTTTTATGATACAACTAAATTCAAGACTGGAAATAATAGTAAAAAAAAAAAGTAAATTAATTAAGTACCTGATATATATCCAGAATGACTGCCTATAAGAGAATATGAGCTAAACCAGTTTTACAAATAATAAAGACATAAAATTCCAAAATTAAAGAAAGACCTACACAAAAGAAAGACCTAATTTTAATGGTCTGAGTGATTTCAACGACAGTGATTACTACTTCAGTGATAAAACAATTATATCAACTTAGAAAAATGAGTTTTCTTATCTGAATTCTAACAACTCAGCATCCTTATCTCCTGACCCCCAAGCATTTTAGTTTTAGAAAGTTCGTGGAAAATAGACTACGCAAAACATGGTTGATAACATTTTAACTGATCAGTGCCATTTTTATCTTTATACCAATGGGGATTTGCCAAGGTAAAATAAATAGTAAAAACTAGTATATTAAAAGAGATTCTATAGTTAGCTATTATTTTTCATTTCCCCACATTTTCTATTTTTTCACATTCCGTGGACAAATAAAAATGAATTATATTTGACTTTGTAAATGTTACAGCTCAACATTTAAAAAAACTCTAAAATTTGTATAAGCTTGCCCAAATCTTTAGAGAAAGGGCAGGGCATATATATATATATATATATATATATATATATATATATATATATCTGTGTGTCTGTGTCTATGTGCTTGTCTGTATACTTATAGAGAGACAGAAATAACAGAACATAACTGACTTCATAAATAGATTTTCTGGGAGTGATTTGCAAATAAGGGATCATAATTTTAACTCCCAAATATTCACAATTACACGAATATTGAATTGTACAAGTTATAGTCATAATTCATAGAATTCATAAAATTGTAGGAGTAAATATAACTACCACATCTTTAAATGTATATTTCTCATATAGGAACCTAAGTAGTCTTTCTCCAAAGTAAGAGGGAACAAGCTTGTGAGATGACTGTTGGTTATCTACATTTTGGAGGACTTTCAATCTCAAGATGTTTTAGATACTTAAAATTTCCAGAGAAACTAAATCATTGCTTCATGTCATAGGATATTACTTTGGGGAATTGAGAGTACAAATGGGACTGAATATAAGTTGGATAATATGTTTGGAGAATAATACCATGATCTCAGCTATGTTGCTTGCATGCAGAATGGGATAATGAAAAAGTCTCCCAAGGAGTAGATCAATGGCTATTTACATTGGTCTTTGCCATTCTAGCCTTTGCTAATCTCTTCCTCTAAAATATGCCTTGGCTAGCTTCCAGAAGATTCTCTCATTTCTATGTGTTTTTCCTCTCATAAGTTAGAAGCCTCTTGAATTGAAGATCAGTCTTTTTAAGTTTTTAAAATAATGGGTGAAGTTATAATGTAATAATAATGGGTGAAGTTATCAAGTTCAGGTAAAACCGCATTGAAACAAATATACTCTATGAACTTTGTAGTTTTCATAATACATGAAGTTACATGTTATTTCTGAGCTAACCATCTTATGAATCTAACAGTGAATCTATAAGGTCTGTTTTCCTAACAAATATCTGTCTTTTCCATACATGATCCACGGTGAAGCCCCACTCTTTAACTGAATGTGTGTGAGACAATGACTCACAATGAGAAGGACTGCCTCTAAATCAGTCTCTCTAGTTATAGTGTCAAGGCAATAGTCAATCTTATGTCTTTGGGGCCCCTTATAATTTTTCTAGGAGGGAAAACTGAGTATGGACAAAATCTTAGTGGAAAGACTTAATATAAATTATAGAAACTGAAGAAAGGTGAGCTTTGATACTCAGTCTAGGAAATATTATAAACCACTGCATATGATAAGATCAAGTACGTGCCCAGTTTTAAGCAAGAAATAGTAAGCAAAGGACACATATTCCATTGTGACTGAATAAAGGTTGTGTTCATGATATTTCCTACGTATACCAGGGGCCACATACAAAGGACACAAATACAAAGTTCGCCAAATGCAGAATATACTCACCTGGACACAGAGCAATATTACAAGGCTTATGATGTGTCTCAGGTCCTTCACACGGCCTTCCTCCATACTGAGGAGGTGTGCACGACCTTGTTCTTGTTCTTTGGCCTCGACCACATGTAAATGAACATAAACTCCATGGTGACCACTCCTCCCAAACTCCATGTACTGTAATAAAGCAAAGAAGCTTCAACAACAAAAGCAGAGAGGTAAAGTCAAATATTTTTTTTCTTAACTATAATGAAAAAAATCATCAAATAGACAGTATGAAGATATTTAAAAAGCTCAGTTAACACTCCTATTTGCCAGAAGAATACAAAGGTTAATTTGAAAATTCATTAACATAATGCAATATGACGTGCACTTTTTCTGTATTTGAACAGTTATTTGTCATAAACTTTAAATGTGTTCTTTTTTTAATGGAAACACAGCTCTCTCCCTCATAGTAAAATTGCATGAGTTATTTTTTAAATACAAGTAATATAAACTTATAAGGTAGTATAGAAAACTAAATTTCTTATAACAGATATGATCTTCTGGAGTTAAGTTTGTATTTAAATATATAAGGGCCAACCTAATTCTTAACATTTCAGGACTAACGACTTCGATGCTATCAAAAAATTAAAAAAAAAAATCTGAAAGTTAGTGGTATGTATTTTACATAGCGTATAAGCTTCACATTTTAGAAAATAAATGTATTTCTGCCCTTTTAAAAATGTGGGTGTTTAAAGTCATTGTCTTTGAGTAAACTCTATCTACTCTGTCTTTTCAAAAACTCTTATCTACTCGCATAAGATTCTCCTCTTTGTCCTCTTTTAAAATACGTGGCAATAATAAACAAAAGTTTCTAGAGAAAGTAAATGATCTAATTAGGATTACTCCTAACATAAGTATACATACACCAATACTTCAATTATGCCGTTAGGATGGATTCAAACTAATCAGAAATATCAACAAAATTTGTGCTCTCTCCCTAAGAACCAGTATGCATACATATTGATATGTTTTGCATAAAGTCCACTAGAGTTCAGAGTTTAGATCCCATCTTTGTCACAGGCAATTCACCAAGCTCATCCCAACTTTTAATATTTGGGATAGTAAGGAATAACACTCTGTGGATAATACACATAAAAAGAAGCTGGGGAAAATGTGCTCTTTGGCTCAAAAGCTCCTGTCTTAATGTTGAACCTCTGGTCTTCGTATGCTCTTAGAAGTTCATGAGCAGAAGTCTGATGGGACACCCACTAGAATGAGAAGGGAGAGTAGAAATATAGAATAAATGATGAAAAAGATTTCACTTTCTCCTCAACTTTGGTAGGGGTAAGCAGATTCCATACAAAGTGTCAGAGGAGTTATGCGTAAATATGGTCTACCTAGACTGTTTTATGTGTATGTGTGAACCAAGTTGTTACTTTAAAAACACATATATTATACCTTAATTATGAGGCACCCCATTCTATTCTATTTATTCTATTGAGTTGCCCCAGCTGGTTGTGAAAATACACTGAAATATTAAAAATTTAGCCTCGTTTGTGTAATGCTCAGTGAAAAATTCTTCAAGTTTCTGAGAAAGTTGCTAGAAAATATATTTTTAAAATATTACATAGAAAAAAAGTCAGAGAGTGAAAGAAATTAATATGTTCACATTTTTCTAAGGTTGAAAAACCGAAACCACTTGGTATCTACTGGCATAAGATTAAATAATTAATCTATATTCAACTCTAAGGAAAAAAAAATGCATATACTTTTATTTACATATAGGTGTATATGATCAATGATAGCAAAATATTTTAAAAATATTATATACAAATGTATTTTGTCATATAAAACATATATCTTTAATCAATTTTTGCAAATTACCAAGATTTCTCCATTTAAAAACAAACTTTTCTTCCCCTAGAGTCTATACATCATATTGCTCGTTCTGTTAATTTTCTCCTCAATCAAATCACACTGTTCTGTGTTCGTTGAACAAAGCCTAAAAGAAAAAAAGCTGCTAAATTGGCAGATTTTTCTCTATTAATCTCAAAGAAATGTTGATTAATCTTAGTGGTTTAGTTAAATCATGAAGCTGGAGTCCTCTGAAAAGTATGTTACTCCCTACTTTTTAACACTCTATTGTTCTATGGTGAAATTTCAGAAATTTCATGAATCTTCCACATCATTTATAAAAAAATTTTTTTAAATACTTAAAAAATTATTAATAATAGTTTATTGTAGATATTATTGAATTAGTTGGAAATTATAACACATATCTTATAATTTTATAGATGTTATTCATAAGATTAATTTTAAAGAATAAAGATATTTTTATTTTAGCAACAAATTATTATATAAATTCTTTTACTTTTCAGTAAATTATGAAAATCTTTAAAGCATCTAGTTCATTTGGAAAATGTGCTTAATAAAACCAAGAAACTTTAATCAAATAAATCCATCTTTATAGTTTTCTTCTTTGCTTAGACACTAGCTATATTATCACATCCTTCCTCTGTGCAATCTAAAGATGAAATGAGGATTATACAATATACAAATTATATTATTACTAGATTTTGAAATAAGAATACAAATTAGCTTATAATTTACATTGGGATGTATAAAACAACTCCTTTAAGTGGAAAGTTTTTTTTTCTTAATAAATATTTAGATATGGATACTGTGACATGTACCCCCCCCCCCAAAAAAAATATATCAAACCATTCCTTAGCCCAATAAACTTCTAAGGGATTAGGACACATATAGAGTAGACCAGTGGTTCTCAACCAGAGGCAATTTTGCCCTCCAGGGGACATTTAGCAATGTCCAGAGTAATTTTTGATTGTCACAGCTCAGGGGAAGGAGGGACGCTACTAGCATCCAAGAATGCTCAGGCCAGCCTCCCACAACAAAGATTTATCCATGTCAAAATGTCAATAGAACCGAGGTTGAGAAACCCTGGAAGAGATCATAAAACTGTAAGTCAGAAACCAGGACAGTTAATACATAATTTAATGTAGCTCTTTACTTTCTCAATTTACTTGTTATTTAACTCTATCATCTTCTGCTCTGAGTAATAGAAATTTTTGAAGAGGCTATAATGTCCAAGCAACAATCTGCAACAAGCTGGATGTCCTAGGATCCATGTTAGAAGTAACACATTATTATGCAATTTAATTAAGAAAACCCTTCTTTTGAAATTAGAATAATATAAGTGAAAAGCAGCTAATTTATATCACTATAGATTAGGCTTTAGTAGGTCAAATAAATACAAGCTCAAATTCTATCATTCCATATATTTTATGGAAAGTGGCTTTGACATTCATTTTGTCCTTGTGTCATTTCCATTAATTAAATGCCATACACACTTGTTGTCATAGTGTGACAACTAGGCTATTGATTTCTGAGCTAATTTTCTACTTGGGAATTTAAAGTATTATTTTAGAAAGATATTTACACTGTTTAGGTACTATTTAAGTTTTTAAAATTACTTTCAGTTACAGTTTTCATGACATACTCTATTTTTTAAAAGTACATATTTACCGGCAGGGCAAGTACCTAAACAAAATACCGAATACAAAATATTTCATAATGAGTACAATAACGATCTAAAAGATACCCTACTTCTTATAGTGAAATACTTATTCTATATTTTTAAAATAGCAAAGTTGCCAAATTAGCGTTTAATTTTAGAAAATTAAAAAGAAATCAATAAAACTCTCCATTTTCTTCAACATCTGAGCTATAACAATGATTAAAAGACACATTTTTCTTATGGTATTATGTAACTAAATTTAGAAACTCAAACCTATAGTACATGAAGGTGAAGAGCAACTAATGATTAGTATGTATTTCTTCAGTAGCTATAATGGTAGGAGGTTTAAGAAATTGAGGAAAGTTTTACAATCAGAATATTATTCAGTTTTCTAAACGTCAGACACAGAGTGAAAGAGAGAGCACTCTGGTCCCACTACAGATGCTCTCCTTGCCCAGTGAAGGGATTAATCAGCAGTCCCTGGCAGAAAGATGGAAGTTTCCATATGTCAGCCCTACGACTGTGGATAATGAGTGGCTGGAAAGTAAGCACTGAATAGAGAATTGCAGAGAAAACTTTAGCACCCTCTCAGACTTCCAGTTGGGAATCCATTTACCATTAGACTCTACCCTTGTATGTTGAAGGGAACTTGATTTTTCAGAGGGATACTGAGAAGATAAAAGTATATATCAGGCACAGCTTAATTCTCTATTGACACTTTTCTCATTGCCCAGAACAGGAACTTTGATACTATAACTAGGGGCCAGCTTTAAATACGAGACAATGTACTATACCCGCACCTAGCTGAAAATCCACAAGCGTTTACTCATGAGGTCATTTTAGGTACAAATCTGAGAAATTTGATAATTTTGAAAACCTTCATCTCATTTTTTTTCTTGCCTAACAGACCTAGAGTCTGTTTGCTCTCCCACCACTGGTTTTGGCATCTTTTTTTATTATCCTCCCCTTCCATTACCTCTGTAAGCACTTATTACCCGATTTCTTTTTTTTCCCACTTGATGCTCCTTCTCACCTAGTTTAATTCCCACTGACTATCATGGATTTTTCTTGTGTTCACTGGAAATTTTGCTGCTTCCTGCTAATTCTATCTTCTCTTCCCCATAGTTTTCTGCCCTGTTTAGCTTTTAATTCTACCTGAATCTGCTGCTCTGCATCTCCCAATGCCATTATAAAGGGATTTCCCATCTCATGCATCAGCTCTCCTCATTCTGCCCACCATTTCCTTTCCCTTTTGTTTCTTTCAGATTGTCTTTTCTTTTATTGTGACAAAAAAGTACATAACAGAAAACTTATCATCTAAACTATTTTAGGTATACACTTCAGTAGTGCTAAATACATTCCCATTGTTGTAAAACAGGTCTCCAGAACTTACTCATTTTGCAAATCAAAACCCTGTACCCATTTAACAACTCCTCCAGACTGTCTTTTAATGGGTTGCCCTTGCTCGTTCTGCTGCGAAATTGGGACTATCCCTGCCCTTCCTCCATGCCACCCACTCTCAAATCTTACTTTTAGCAACTGCAAAATCAGCCATCTCTGGAAATGGAAGTCATCAGAAAACTTTTACCTACAGTGTAACAGATGAAAACCTGCTGCAGTGTCTATCCTTCTCTTGTTGTCCACCCCGTTTTGGAGGCCTCTAGTGGATGCAAGTTCAGTGTCAATTGCAATGGTCAATATGTTTTGACCATGGCCCATTCACCAAATAGTTAAACAAAAATATAAACCAGGAGATTCACAATATCATGTGCTTTGGACTTCGTGAAAGAAAGCCCAAATTCCTTTTTGTACTCATTTTTACATGAAAGTCAGTAATTCAAGGGGAGATGCCTATAACATGCATGTGGGCCTCAAATGAGAACAAAATGTTAATTTCATCTGGAAAAGCTCACCCCATCTGGGCAAGCTACAGGGCTATGCTCTTTTTAACATTGAAGATTTTTTTCCCCCATTAATGACTTCAAAGTTTACAATGCAGTGGGTAGCTTGGATAAGGACAGTCACCTGAATAAAATAAATTAACAGAATGTCCTTTGGTCAGGGGAACTATTTTCTCTGATAGAACCAAATAAGTAATAGAAAAACAGCTAACTGCTTTAAAGACTGTATCAGCTACTGCCTTAAACAATGGATACAGATCACATTTCCAGTATGCCTGCAGGTTACATTTCCTCAAATATTCAATTGGACATTTTTGCCACCTGAAACAAGGAAAGCTCTTAGAATCTTATTAGATGCAGATACAGAAATTTCAAGCATATAGTTGCCATGGGTAGGAGAGTCACTTACATAATTTCCTGACTGCTCTGAAAGCAGAAATCATCACATGTATGATAAAATTTCACCGCTGAATACGAGTTAAACTTATGCACTTTAATTAAAATATCTATACCCAGTTTCTATGAACATAACAAATCTTTCCAAATGCGTAGCATGACACAATTCAATAACATCCACAGTTGTAGTTGCTGCTAACACTACCTGGACAGAGGGCAGTGTTATTGCAAACCCTTGATTCTCTTAATGGGCCGCTGCAGTGTGTCCCGTAAGGTGATACACAAGTTCTGGTTCGCACCTGCGACCCTTGACCACAAGTAACTGAGCATGTGCTCCACTGGGACCACTCTTCCACACCAGATTCACCTGTGTGCAAGACAACAAATAAACATGAAATACCGCTTTGAATATTCATCTACTAAACATCATACTAAACTGACATTATGACATGCATGAATAGTTTAAATGTAAAAATATGACATCACATCAAAAGGTACAAGAACACATTTCAGAGAAAAATATATATAAAGGGAGATACATATGACACTGATGCAAGGTCCAAGTTTGTTATAACCTTGTTAGCAAAACTGCTCTTCACAAAACCACTGGGCTACACACACTAGGGGACCAGTCAGCATTTTTCAACAACGATTGCTGAAGGGATCATCTTCAAGTCAATCTAAGGCTTTGTCCTTTGGGTGGGAGAGGAAGCAAAATGTATTGCTAAATGTACTCTGGCTTCAGGGAGCGGGAACATATTGACGTATTCTTCCCTAATCCTTCACTGCAAGCAGCCTCATTTCTAATGCTGGATGAGGTGGGAGTTTGGGCATATCTAATTTTTATTGTGTTAAACACAGACATTTATAATTTATTTCTAGTGAAATTCTTAGTTTTTCATCCTATGACAGCTATTTATTTTGTGATCATTTGTTTAGAAACCTGCTGCTCACAATTTTCCTGATGATGTAGAGGAGTGAGTTTTACTCAAAAGGAAGAAAAATTTCTCTATGGTTTCTATTAATGTAATCAAAATAGGGCCCTAGAAAGCCAATTGAATTTCTGAATTGATTAATTTTCTTGGAGTAAGCATCACACTAAAATTACATCTAGTTTCTATTATTAGCCAAGTCCTGTCCAGAAAAGACTTTAAAGTCAAGAATTCCTAAGACCATCGCAACAGATTTCTGATTCTGTTGACATCAGGTTCGGGATAGATTTTTAACACTGATTTGAAAACTTGCAGTTGTTTTTTCCCAAATACAAAATTGGGCATTTACCTGCTGGCAGGGAAGGACTTAACGTTAGTTATTTCGTTGTGGGAAAGGTATGCAGGTGAAGTGTTTCTGAATACTTTGTATCACTGACTATAAAACCAAGGAACAGTTTATATTTTATAAGTTCTGCTTAGAATTTGCCTTTGAGTTATCATTCAAAAAATAGAATATGATAATTTATTTGTCCATGTCTTTTTTTCTTTGGAAAGGTTAGTGAATGACATAGAAATTACTTGCAGTGCTGCTCAGGACAGCTGGTCCATAGACTGGTACTCCAGGACAGAAGGAGGCTGGACCAGAATGTAAACTCAACTTGCTGATTTCTTCACTGAGAATTTTTTTCCAAACAGACAAACAAAAAAGTTAGCTGAAATAAAACATGTGCTTGATTAAGTAGTTGAATTTACATTCCGGTATAAGCCTTTTATCTCCTCAGGGTTCTGGGAAAACGAGTTCACCGATAAGCATAGGTTCACCAATGGTATTACCATTATAAAGATTCGCTCTTATATTGGTCGGTGTTATGCACCTAGAGGCATAGATAATAAGGCATTTATGATTAGATACATATCATAAGGGCACAGACAGTGGCAACTGGGATGATGAATTACATCAAATAGGACTTTTTTTAGTGTTGGATCAGTGTTTGTCCTGAAAGTCCTCTATAGATGACCCTGATTATTTTAGTCTTTTTTGTCTTCACCAATTTATACTTAACTACTTCATAATAATGGATGACCATTTGAATAATATTTAAAGGCAGGCCTCATAATTTGTTCTTTTACATTAAAGAATACTCTAAAAATTAAAAATCATTATTCTGGAACCCAATAATATGGCAATGGTTAAAAAATATCCACACATATATGTCTATATGAACAAAAATATTTAGGGATGAAGAATTTAAGAGTAAAGTTAAGAAAAATATAATGCAAATCTTTTTCTTTTGATATTTCAACCTGTGTTGTGATGAGAGTAAGTGAAGTAGAAATATTATGTTGTATGTTATTAATTAAGAGCTAGAAAACCTTGAACAATGTGAACTCTATAAGTAAAATGATAAAGGTTATGCATAAAATTGTTGTATTTTTCCACAAAAGCAGTCTTTCTCTTACCCTGCCTTGTTATGATGGCATTAAAATGTTTTTATTAAATGGATCAATGAATCAGGATGAAGATCCATTTTTAAATGTATTTCTGTACAAATATTTGAAAATCTGGGTTGCTTCTGCGCATATATTATAAATTAGCCTTCTTCACTCGCTCAAATTGATGGCTCATTTTCTTGATCAAAAACAAAATAAATAAATGAATAAAATACATATTGGCTTTCACACTGTGAATCAAAATTTGTCATTCAAATACCAGCCTACCTTCCAAAATGACCTCATTAGATTTCAAATGGTATAGTTTCAAGTGTGACATTTCCACTAACTAGTTGTGATTTCCACGCAGACACTTCTTCATTCCAAAAAGTGTGAAGACTATTCTGGTCCAGCAGTTTGGGTAACTATGAGAAATACCTCATATACTTTATAAGAAAGATATGTATATTTTTAAAAACTCACTGACATTAAAATAGCTAAGTATAATACAAAGTGTACTGTTTTTAATATGTATGTCTTTGGTGATAGCACAAACTACTCTGGTTCCTTAGCTTGTAACAGAGAAGGCACATGAAACACGGTATGGAGCACTGAAGTATCTAAGGCACTATTAAGGCTCTTTATCCTGACATGAAACAGGAAAGAGGACTGGAAGAGCACTGTAATTGAAGTCAGAGGACCTGTGTGGATGGGAAGCTACTGAATATTAGTTCTGTGACCTTGAGGAAGTCACTTTATTTCTCTGAACCTCTCAACAAATTGGGTAATACATCTACCTCAAAATGCACATGTGAGGATTAAATGAGACAGTATATAACTGCATTTTAAATTACAAAAAATTGATATAAATTTATGCTAGTATGTTAAAATCATTAAATTAGAAACATATTTTTAATTTTATATTTCTGTTTTAGATAACATGCTATCCTTTACTAACATTATTTTACCAAATGTTACTCTTTTAAAAACAATTTCCACACATGTTATTTTTTATAGAAAGCTTGCTTTTCAGACACAGGATTTACTAATCATATTGGTTGAAGAGGCCAGGTTATTCATTTTGAGAAGTAATTCTTAATTATAAAAGTTTATAGATTTTTGCATCATTTTCCCTCATGACTAATATAAAATATATATTCTAATGTCTTCCTCATTCAATTTTACCGCTATTGCATTTTTCTTCATTCTCACATTAATGTTAACAAATATTATCATTGTTTATTTGTAACTCCAGTTTCCTGGTTTGAAAGACCAACAGGAAAATTTTATAAGTAAACCTTGACTTTTATAAGATTTTATTACTTACTGCACTTATTCAGACTAACTACCTTAACACCTAAAGAAAGTATAATTTCAGAAAGTATTGAAGGGAAAAAAACAGCCTCTCTCTGTTTAGTTGCTTAGTGTCACATTACATATTTTAAAAATTATTTAAAATCATTCAGTTTCCCAGTCTTTTATCAGTATTGTAGTAATTTAAATTTAAAATAATATTATGTGTGTTTTTATATTTACCTAAACTATTTTTGCTTTAAAATAAAATAATAAGTATTTATTATGAATCAATCCAAGACTGGGTTTTTCAGAACTTTAATTTTTCATTGCCTTTTCTAAAGTATTGTTAACAATATAAGGAAATGGTTTTAATGCTCCTCATGGATCTATTTAATAAATGTTTATTCTACTCTACCAAATCATGTGTTATTATATTTTAGATACAAAACAATGTTTGAAAAAGAACAAGTAAATGAAAAGATAAGATAGTAATTTCTCATTAAGAAAACATCATGTTCCTTGTGATTTGAAACTGCAAAAATGGTTTTGGCTGAGAACTGAATTCTCTTGGTTTATGTCACAGGCAAAAACTGAATTTATATAAAATCTTCCGGCCAAACTGCATAATATTTATGCATCAACTAATTTTATCATATTATTGGGAATTTAAAAATGTGGCTCACCATTTCACTCTCAAATGACCCCATTTTTAATAAATTTCAGCAAGCCAGTGACTGCCACCTCTTGTGCAAAAAGGAAGAACATCTATAATCTTGCAGAAATGCCCCTGTGAGATGGCATCAGGAAGAGGCTGAGTCATCAGCCTATGCCCTATGCCTTTAGTTGGAGTCTAATACTCCCCAATCTCTGGTCAGTGTTTGAGACTTTTTGCTCCGTGAAAGGGAGAAAAATACATTTAATAATTTTAAAATTTACCTGACCCTCGCAATGCACTTTTGGGCCTCTTGGAGCAAATACTAAAAATATGTCACCTTTCGTTAAGTAAGAAGCTGCAGCAAAAGCAATCCAGATAAGCAAGTTTTCTTCATTTCTGGGTCTAGCTGCAACATATATATATGCTAAAAATATGTCCTTAAGGTAGAATTTATTGTAAACATTCTTCCTGTTCTGAAGAATTCTTTGACCTACTTACAACTAAGGTGTTAAACTCTACTACTCACCTATTACCAAGAGCACAATCCGTTAAGAATATTTGCATTTTTAAGTTGTAGATTCAAATTTAATGTTCATAATAAATAGCATAAGAAAATATAACTAAAGGAAATATTCTTCAAGAGAATTTCATCAAATCAGTCATCATCATGTCAAAAAGGTGGTCAAGTATTTGAAACTTCAGTATTAATGGTAAAACAGATCATCCAGATTAGAATGTATAAAACTTTATAAAGACATAGATAAAACTGTTAGTTTGCAATTTCCTGAAATAAAATGACAGCTAAAAATGTTCACAACACAGTTTAAATACATTTTCATCTAAGAATGTACTACATGCAATGTAAACAGATGGAATTACAGCCCATTTATTATGATGAACCAACATATGAATGCATTTAATTGTGCTATATATATATATATTTCCCCCCCCAAGGGAGGTATTTGAAACTAATCTGATTAGTTTAGGATTAAAAATTTTACAAACCACAAAGTGATTTTTGTTGATATTTAGTTGTTTAGAATGTATTTATGGCTTACTAATAAAGACTATCAATTTTTTATTATTAAGCTTATACAGCAAAACTCTCTTTTCAAATAAAAAAATAAATTCTGAAAAAAGTTTCTAATTTCCATACCTTTTAACAGTTAATATTTATATGATGTACGACATTTGAAAAAATGTCACTCGACATCTATTGCTAAGTTAAATTTCATCATTTAAAGTCCTATTTAAAATTCTAGTTCTGAAAAGTCCTATAATAACCAATTATTGATGAAATAACTGTTGACTTTCTTTAAAAGTTTAAGGATACATGTTAAGAAGTTAATTGACATGAGTAAATAATAATATGTAAATCCTAAATGTCCCATACTGAAAACAGCATAAATCTTACACATTTTTTTGGTGCGCTTTTCAACTCAAAGCTACTTCATTTATGGACTTTAACTGGTGACGAAAAAAAAAATGGTTCAAAAAAATATCAGCTCCAAAAACTGACAAATGTGCAGCAAAAGATTATGAAAACATGCAGTGGTTTCATTAAATTAACAACAATAAATAGAAAAATGTAACTAACGTATTACCAGTTTGTGCCATAAATTTAGCAGCATCAGCTTGTTCCTGAGGGACCCTTTTTTCATGAACAGATCGAGGTCGCTGACTTTTAATTGTATGATCTCCCATCATTCCAAATTCTAAAGACAGAATAAAGGTATATGAAAGCTTGTGTGTAGACATTTCTCACAAATTACATTACTGTCTCATGCAATGTTCCTACATATACCTAGAAATTACTGATTAAATTTACAGTTTTAAATTTTCGAGGTTGATCTACTTGGAATATTTCTAAACTCAAGTCAAAAAAAAATCTATAAACAAGAGCAAGGTTTCAAGAAACAGTAACAGTTGATAGAATAACATCAGGTTTTAAGTCAGCTTAATTAACAAATAGTGTACGCTTTTCTGAATGTTTCCAAGCAATTCATCAGAAAAAATACAACCACAGTGTTAACTGTTGTTTTTCAGAGAGAGAATCCTGACTGCATAATACCCCCTTGCTCTCTGAGTAGTAACCACCACCCACCCCCACCCTGAGGTTTTCAACACTTAATCTTGAGGAATGAATGAATAATCCTGTAACCTGGCTTTCCTAAGGTAAACAAACATTCACTTAATGGAGTATTTGTCCAAAGATGGAGTTGTCCTTTGAAAGCTCATAGATACTGAAGTGATTCTAATTCTCTCCTGCCCTATGTCCAAACAGTTGCTCATCCCTTTTCTAACCACATGTAAGAGAGTGTTTTCTCTTTTAAAAGTTCTGTTTAAAAAAGGAATGGCTCCAGGTTTCTGTTATTTCATCCTTTAATGTTCTACCTCCTATGAAAGACAAAAATATCTGGGCCTAACTCAGTGACAATGGGGAAGGGGAAAAAATAAGTTGAACGAAAAACAGACTCCATGTGATAGATTTTTGAAAAATTCATATGCTTGGAATTCTGCAAGAGTTCCATGCTTCTGACACTGTTGCTATAAAGCAGTGCTGTTTTAATAAGACAAAAGCCAAATTTATGGGATAGTTGTTGAGTCTGGCTCAGGGGAGGGAGGGAGGGTGTCAGGAAGGGTATTCCTGAGGGGCAGGCTATCACACTGTTTCTCTTACATCAAGGCAATTGCTGGGCCCTTAAGACCAGGACTTGGATACAAGACAAAGATGATTGAGTCAAACATGTTCTAATGATAGTACAGATATATCGCCAGAACCAACATCAATATTTGGGAATGTATAATTCTACCTTTTCCAATTAATCTTTAGGCTTCTTCTAAAACAATACAACGTACTTTGTGCAATTGAGCAGTGTGTTTTGTAAGCACTAAGTCTACCCACATTTTTATTTTACGTAAGGAGGAAAGACGATAGCACACATTTTTGTCCATCCTGGTGAGTTCTCACATAAAAATTAAAGTGTGGCACCTGACAGATTGATTTGTCAGAAATTCTTTCCAGATATTCTACCCAAGAGAACATCCCAAGAGACATCTGAGAAGACCAAATGTGTGTTTGTTTTTGTCAGTTTAGATAAAATCCAAGGCAGGAAATGGAAATTTTCATAAAATGTCAGTTGGCTTAATCTTGTAAAATCCATCATTATTTTCCATTGCCACCAACATCCTGTCATTCCATTCATTTATGTATGCTGCCTAAACTATGTTTCATTGTGCTAATAAGAAGCATCCGATAATCACATATCATTAAACAATTTTGGAAATTGACTGCTTAGAAAGTTTATATCTAGACTCTTATATACTACCCAGTATTTTAAAATATTATATATAACTGAAAATTTTGGGAATCTGAAACAGCAAGAGAAATTCAGTAGTAATTTTTATTAACATTATGTTTTCCTTCAGTCCTCTTGAATTTATCATTTAAATTGTGTTTGTGTGCATGTCTACCCCTTTGAACATTTAAGTCAGAGTACATGTATGCATAAATAAGTTGCAGGTTTTAATGGTCACATTAACAAAGCTTTGGCACTGGGAGGGAAAAGAATATTCAAAAAAATATTTTTTCTATGCCTACAACATTTTTTTTCTGCTGCTGCTGCTTTTTTTTTTTTTCCTTACAACTTCTTTTAGTAAGTAACTTTATTACCTGTTCTAGAAGAAGACAATTCTTCAAGTCAATGACAGTGTGAAAATGGCCTATAATATGTTTTCTAAGAATAGGTAATTTATTCGTATGAGGACTATAATCTTGAAATTTACAGGTCCAAGTATGTTGGTAGGCACTGCTGAAATAATTTTAAGAGTGTCATATTAAATTTTTAATGATTTCTGAAGTTTAAACACAAGTAAAGTACTTCTCTTAAAAGCAGATATTAGCATCTCTGTGAACTATTTCATATTATTAGCTGGAATGTGGTTTAAATCTCTCAAACAGGTATGATACAAATTAAATTTCAGTATTCTTCACTGGAGTCACTTCTACTCAATTCTACTCATCATCAAAAATCAATGTTATGTGAACATTAGTAGCTGCTACTTAATACTGGGATACTTAACACTCGGTTACAGTATTTAAGAAGAAATTCTTTAATCATCTATTACCTTGATTATGTATTTTTGTATAACTGAACGTTTCAAATGAAAATTTTGATTATTTCTGTCAATATGATTCCTCTGGAAAACTACTTTTAAAACATGAGAACTAATAGGATGGCTTGATATAACTAAATTCCCTGTAAGGCAGAAGACATGCATTTATTTCTTTTTCTCAGGTGGAAAAACAACACTATGGTGGTATTTTTTTAAAGTTCCAGACCTATTGTTTCTGACCTAAAACAATCTCAATTTGTAAGTGAATCATGTAAACTATTATCTAACCAAGTGAATTTCTTTTGCTAATGTTTATGTGCCAAGTGTTTGAAAAAAAAAAAATACATCTTTGTTTTAGGGTTGTTGTCAATGGTAAGATTTAATAACAAATGTTTTGGTTCCATCCATATGTCACAATGAGATATTTTCAAAACAAGAGTGCTCCTTTCATGATGATTTGATTTTCTTTTCTTCTAGTGAAAATAAAGGCCAGCTGGATCATCCAAACTTAGAAAAAAACAAGGTATTAGTTTTGCTATCATTTTCTTATGTGGTGAATGTGGGTTGAGGTAAACCTTAAGCATATCATGCTCTCTGGATAATAAATCTTTCATGGGTTGTTGATTTATACTCATATGATTCTGAGTTGGCAAAGATAATATACTACATTAGTTACACAAGGAAAATAGCATAACCAAATAAAAAGATGATCTGTTTTGTGTAAGCAATGAAGAGCAAGTTATGAAATCAAATGAAGGAATGTGCAGCATAATATTGTGTATGTAAATACAGTACATGGCTTATGAAAATACAGGGTTATTTCCTATATATTTATGTTGATGGTATCAATGAAGTGGTGGGTAAATAACTGTATGCATGTATAAAACTCAAATGACTGCTGATGACTTTCATATTTAGGCACATTTTTCTCATACAATCTTTCAATGTGCGTCTTAATAAAAAACCAGTAGTCTCTGGAAGTAAGACTTACTCAAAGCTACATGAAAAAAAGGTTTCAAAAACTTGCTTTCTTAAGAATAGTTTTATATCTTCTCTTCCCCCAGCCAGAAATATATAAGAGGATCATTAAGAAACAAATAGACTTGAAAACTGACTCTTGACAGTCAGTAGTTAGTTGTGAAGTTTTTGTCTGGAAATCAAGGGTTATAATAACATGAAATCACAGTCATCAATAAATGAAAGCATACACACATCCATTTGCTATTTTATCAAGTGTTTACTTTTCAATGTGCAGGCAAGTGGTGCATCAGATTATCTGATAAGTTATTACTGTAATCTGTTTTGCGATATAAATACTAATTTTACTTGTTAACTGACTTTCCTTGGAATTTCCATAGAAACCACCCTAGCCTGGCCATGACTGCTTCTCAACAATTTCTCAAAGTTATGACTTACTTACATTCTATCATCAACTCGCACTACTCTTTGTCTTGGAGATGGTTAAACCACTGCACCGTTTCTATTATCTTTCTCTGTATGAAATACCCATTTTTCTATCCATGCCTGCAGTAAAACACCTCCTCATGTCCCACTCCCTGAATTATCAACCAGTCATAATCAGGCTGTCTTTCTAAATTTCTATTTCATAATAATGGACTTTCATTTTAATTTTCAGATTGTTTTATTACTTGTACTAGATTATAAACTTCTTTGAGAAGGAAATATGCCTTATGAGTTTTAAAATCACTTCCTGCTTTGTACCTAGCTGAGATTCATTATTTATGTATTTTATAAATATTGTTCATGTTAAGAGTTGCTTCTCCAAAATGCAACTTTCTAGATTCCCAGAACCCTTTCTTAAACTTGCTTGATGAACAGTTTGATGGGGAAAAATAATAAAATTTTTAGTTAAGTACTTGAAAGGTAGTCAAGTATGATCATGATGCTCGACATTTCTTTATCCATTAAATATATTTAGATTATTATCTAAATAATTGCAATATTACCTTTTTTAAAAAAGAAACTTAAGTCTCACTAACCTAAAAAAAATTTAATGCCTTAACAACAAAGCTTAATTTTTGTCAGTAACATTTAGTAATTACTTACATGTTAGGCACTAAAGTTACAAAGATAAATGAAAAATAGTCTCCGCTATTCTGAAGTTCATAGTCCATGGAAATCCAAACATTTGGTATATATAATATTATTTCTTTTAATCAAAATATGAAGCTCCACTCAAAACCCAGTTTTCATGTTAATTTCCTAAATATCACCCTTAACTAGAATGGCTTGCTAATGTGTCTCAAAGAGAAAATAAAACTCTTCAGCCATGCAGCTGGACATTTGAAGTGACATTCATTTGTCATAGTATGACAAGTAAGGATATTGAATGTGTAACTGGTTGGCACAAGAAATATTCTATCATCTGGCTGGATTATGGTGGTATAGACAAATAAAGTCTGTTAAGAAGCAACCAGACGTTTTTATAAAATAAGATTATTATATTTAAAGCACTCTAAGTTTGTATTTTGTCAGAAGCATGACTTACTAAATGTGTTCATTCATTTTTACACTTTTTGCAAATGGAGTTGTCACAATTGTTTTGTATCCACATTTTTGGTGCCTATCATAGCTGGGAGGTATTTAGATAGTGAAGAGCAGTCCAGATTATCAGTCACTATGATATCTTTCTGTTTTCTGAGTTTTTAAAAAATGTTTTGTGACCTTTGATCAGACTTCAAAATTATATTCTCTCATTCAAAAGCTATTTGAGTTCCTACAGAGTCAGGTGCTTTATGGAAAGATAGAAATGTTGGGGGAAAGACTACAATCTGTAATATCAAAAACATTTCTAGACTGGAAAGGATGTTAGAAACAAAGAATATTAAAATTAAGCATCATTAGTTGAAATCCTGAAGGACACTGGTTAAAAATATTATTGATTATAAATATACTAATTTCATTTTCCCCAAGAACCAAACAAGGATAGAATATGTGGATAAAAGACAATTTCCAAAGAATTCAAGAATGAGAGATAGATAAGAAATTAAGAAATATCAGGAAATATGTTGGCTAATTAAATTTAAATAATAAAAAAGGAAATGTGAGGAAATAATTTTTGAGAAAACTAAATAAGAAGTATTTATAATAAAATAAATTAAGACATATTAAGAAACATTAGAAATCAGAGAAATCCATCATTAATATTTAAGGGGATAACTAATATTCTTTCCTTCAAATTATTTCTTAGTTTCATTGCCATAGTTAGATACCTGGTTACAGGAACCAAGAGGCTCTTTCTTACAATAACAAAGTAGAATCTTGTTTTTCAAAATACTCCCACAGAAATAATTTCATTAGGTAGTTGGCATGACTCTGTTAAGTAGATGGGTAATTTTATGCCACTTCTAAAAGTGGACAAAACAGGGAATCATCAAAGGGCATACTGCTAGTATGTTTATAGAAAATTTAAAATGTTTAGAAGTTTTCAGTTTTCGGGGCGCCTGGGTGGCTCAGTGGGTTAAGCCGCTGCCTTCGGCTCAGGTCATGATCTCAGGGTCCTGGGATCGAGTCCCGCATCGGGCTCTCTGCTCAGAAGGGAGCCTGCTTCCCTCTCTCTCTCTGCCTGCCTCTCCATCTACTTGTGATTTCTCTCTGTCAAATAAATAAATAAAATCTTTAAAAAAAAAAAAAAAAAGTTTTCAGTTTTCAATTAGGTTGTTAAGTTACAAAACATAATATATAGTAGAAGCAATTTTCAAGTATACTTAGTGCATATTTTCTTTGACAATGATGTTATATTTTAATTTACCTTTATTCAAAATAGGAACTTTGAAATAATTACATATAATGATGGATTTATTTTTAGATCTCCTCAAATATGTACGTGAAAACTATATAACAAAACAATTTATTTAGAATAATTCTAAGAAATTTAGGGTATAAACCCTTAAATCATCATTTATATTCTGATTTTGTCACCCTTCTGGGAAATGTTAGTAAATTGGATGCACCGTTTCATGTAAGAAATCATTAATGTGTGTAATCATGTAGGAATTATTTGTTAATATTAGCCAATTGTATTTTATGACCTCATCTCTTTTTGAGGTCATGAATTTTTATAAACTACCAGTAATGATTTGCTTAAAAAACATCTATTTGTTGGTAATAAGGAAAATAAATGCAGAAACACATAAATGATAAATGCAATTCTACTTCTAATAGTAAGCTAGTAGCCGAATGTGTTTCTTATTGACCTGTGTTAGAATTTAATTTAACACACTAGCATATCGGTGGCAAAATAAGATGCTTTATTGTGAGCTTTCACACCTCTGGCAGAGGACTAAACCTCTTACAGTATAAGATTTGAATTATCCTATTGCTAGAGTGGCCCCCAAAGATCCTAGGAAATCTAACATATAAGAAAGTGAACTAAATTGTCCCTGCATAAATATATTTTCTTAACAAGAACAGAGCTCGGTTGCTTTCCTGCCAAGCTCTCTGACATGTACAGTGATTCTCTGGGGGCAGAGTAGATTCTGTAGGGATTTCCAAATAGTGGGGAAGGCTGCTTTGGAAATGACAAAAGACTTGTCTTTCAGGCTTCCCTGGAAGGACAAAAATGAATGAGTCACCTAGTGATACGAAGCCAAATTTTTCTGAAGGGAAACTGGCCCCAACAAGGATTTAAGAACTTAAGAAATGTGTCGTAGGGGATGGGGAGAACTGAGGCAGTTGGGTGTTCAGGGTTTAGTACTGTAAGTTATTATTATTAATGGAAGATAAAGTGTGAAGGAGAGGGACAAGAGATACTTCTGAAGGGATTGGTGGGGAGGGAATCAGAAACCTCCCTTATGCCTTACTAAGAACCCTGGAATGTATCTCTATTTCACTAAATGTGAAATATTTGTAGGGGTTTAAGCAATAAGCAAAGAATCGTGGTTTGATTTGAATTTTAGATAAGTTAATTGAGGAATTCAGAGCGACTATGGGGAACAAAATTAGGGCAGTATAAACTATGAGGAAGCTATTGCAATTGTCCATACAAGACTGTGACCAGGTTGAGAGGAAGGTTTGATGAATAGCTTACTGGAAGCACCTAGCTTGGGTGGGTAGGTGGATGGGGGTACCCCCACTAGATAAAGAAATAGAACCACCCACAAAACACTGGCCAGTCATAGCTTACTGCAGGCTGAGTACATCTTTGGACCACTGGGTTCAAATTGTTGGCAACGAGAGCAATTTTCAGTGCCCCAAAAAGTTTATAGGAAAAGTCTTTTATAAGGAAATCTATGCTTAAAAAAATGAGACTTTTTAGTATGATATTTTTGATAGATGTTACCTTTGTATATATTATATTATGTATATCATATTTTATATATGTATATATATATAATCATGTATTTACTTAGACATTTTAAGAAAATTATTGCTCTCTAGTTTTGAATTTAATTATCCTTAAAATCAGTGAACATACATTCAAACTTGCTTCCATAAGTTATCATTATTAGTATTGAAGCCCACGTGGCATTTGATAGAGAACTAAAAAAGTTTAATTCAAAGCAGTACTTCATATACCTAAAGACAATTTTAACTGAATATAGAGAATATAGGCTAATGCTGAATATAGAGAATGGACAAATCAGTGGGCAACTGGCAGGTGCAGCTCTTATTTCAGAGCATCAAGCCTTAAGTTCTCTTGGCCTGTTTGCTCTTCTTGCAAAAGGGAACTCTGGGAACATGATTCCTAAAGTCTTTTTAAGCTCTAAAATTACATTTTTTTTCCTTAGGTCAGAAATTGGCCCATGAACATATGGACTATCTCTCAGCAGAAGAACGGGCCTAGAGGACCTGACCAAGCTTGATGAATGGGTCTGTACACAGACTCACATGTACTACAGTCTAAGTATAACAGAGTGGTCGTTGCTTCTAAACATTTTCTTAAGTCAAGCAGTGTTGAACAGTTAATCCATGTCTGAGCACTAAACCCCCCAAGGTTTACTTTGCATGTGAGGTCTCAAGTGCTCTAATACTTATTTAAACATATGCTTATGCTTTTGCTGTAGCTAGCACCTACACTGGAGAGGGATTTTTTTTTTTTTTTTTTAAAGAAGGTTTATATGCTTCCAAAGGTATCTGGGAATGAATGAATTCAGGTCATTCCACAAACATTAAATAGGCCCTTACTATATTCCAGATGGGTTTTAAATGTGTGTCTTATATATAGCATGTATAGTTGGATTTTAAAAATCCCATCTGATCCTCCTATTTTTAATAGGAAATTAAACCCACTCACATTTATTATATTTGTTAAGATGTTAGATTTATTTATTCTATCTCATATTAGGGTTTCTCTTAAGTAAGTATCTTATTTTTTCTTCATTTTTCCCCTTTTTTTGGATTGATAGGAATGTTTTGTCCTCTAGATCTCTTACTTCAATTATTCAAGCATTATATACTAATTTTGTCACATGTACTGAAATGTATTTCTAAATATATCAATATCTTAAGTGAATCAGTATCTGTACTCTTTCCCAAACCAACACAAGAATTTGGGTATGTGGTCACTTGTTCTCTGCTTTGACACTCACATCATTTATTTCCCAACTGCTTTATTTAGACACTGATTCAATAATTTAAACTTAACCATTAGTTGTGTTAATTTCTTTGTAGATCTTCTTTCTTTGACTGTTTTTAATTTTGCTTCAGTATATCCTGTAACAGAGAGGGTCTAAAATTGATTTATCTTACCCTCACACTTGAATTTTCTTTTGGGTAGGCCTAGAAATTTAAGGTCAAGAAGTTTTTTTTTCTCATTGTACTTTGAAGATACATTTTACACTGAATCCTGGGATGTGATATGGCCTTTGAGATGTCTTTTGGTAAGAGAATCTGCTTTTCTTTCTGGAAGCTTTTCTAGCATTTTTCTTTTTATCCTCGGAGTTCTGAAATTTTGCCAGTATGTGTCTAGACATTGGGCTTTTCCATTAAGTTTGCTTGGTACTCACTCTTCCCTTTAACTGCAAGGATCAGTACTTTGGCTGAGCACACTGAATTTGTTCTCTCCTATGCCAGCTTCCCCTCTTCTTGGTTTTATTCCATGTTCACTGTGGCGTTTGGGAGTTACTGCAAGCTACATTCTGCTTCCATCTCAATCCCCTACATACTCACTAAGAACTTCTCTGGGAAAATCGAACCTCCAATTTCTGATTTTTAAAGACTTAAGTGCACAACATACTACTCTCCATTTCGCTCTCTGAACACTTCTCTTTCCTACTTACAGAAACCCTTCCAAAGAGTGCCCTCGAATTCCTCACTTCCCACTCACCCAACTATGTCAGGCAATCTGACTCCAACCTCCTTCCTTGAATGAAACTGCTCTCTTGAAAGTCAGCTGCCTCTCAAAAACTGTCACACTCATCTTGATTCCTTCAGTTTTTGACACCCTCCCACTCTCCCCTATCCCACAACTTTTCTTAAAATGCTCACCTCCCTTGGCTTTCAAAACTGACAACTTGAATTTCTTCCTTCTCCTGCCTGCTTTTCTGCCTCCTTAATTGCCTTAGTGACTCTTCATTCCTTAATGTGAGTTTTCCCACAGCTCCTGGCTTAATGTTCTTTCCCTCAAAAGTTCCAACCATTCCTAGACTAAAGTATCATTTTCAGGAAAACAACGATCAGTCCTTCACTCCTATGGGCCAATCTACATCTTCTAGACCACCTGTGCAACAGTGTCACCTAGATATTTTGCTGGCAAACTTAGCATTTATGGAAACAAGTTAATTATTTTCCTTTTGAGAGCTGCTCCTAGCTATGCATTTCACATTTATCTTTAATAAACATATAGTACTCAAAATTAATAGTTCTCAAATGAGTAAGCAAAAACAAAACTAAAAGCTGACCAGATACTGGAGAAAATTTTAGGTTTATCAAAATATCTTGATGGGCCCAGTTTGGTTATGCAAAGATAGACCCTAGGGCCAGACCTTGCAAAGGTGAGTAACATAACAAAGTAATAGTTGGAAATTTACTGAGGCTGTCAAGGACAAAAAGTGAGTCTTCTAGGGGACCATAGAAAAAGGAGGGGAGGGGAGGTTAATAGATCTTGGGAGAGGAATAAAGAGAGAGTTATCCATAAAAGTGGTAAAAGGATAAGATCAAAGGAGAAATTAGAAATTCCTTGAGGAAGGACTATCAGAAGCAATTTTAATAGCAGTGATATTAAGGTTTTATGTATACTATGCTGGGGGTGAATTACCTCTCCATTAGAGCCAACTTTTATTAAAAGCTTACTTAACGTGTTAGCGACAGTTAAAAGAAGATGCTAAAAGAAAAAGAAAGTTAATTTCATGCTGAGATTTGCAAGGAGCAGAATAGAAAGAATGGCCCCACAAGGAAACTACAAAGCAATGGTTGATAATATAGCTAAAATATGTGAATAGGAAAATATATAAGAAACACATGTGAATAGGAAAATATGTAAGAAATACATGTAACCCATCTCTCAAAGAATCCTTAGAAATATTAGGGAGATATTAAATTTCAAGTTCTAAATTATGTGGCAGATCAAGCCAACTGTTTAAAAATTATAATAAAGATCGTCCACAGAAGGCTGAAGAATTTGGGAGCACATTGATATCAACTCCAGGATTATGAGCTGACATTCTTAAACTGGTCTCTAGGTAGTTCATATTGGTAATGTAGATCAAACAAAGTCCTTCTGCTGATTTCGTACTTTCAGCACCATGTGTTAATCTTAGCATAATTTAGCAAGGAGTCTAAAGTTGTTTACACATTATCGTAGGTAGAGGTTTCAATGGGGCTAGTGGCCAAGTGGCCAAGGACAGGCAAAAGAGGTTAAAAATAGCATCTCTTATATGCTAAATCCTTCCCTATTTCAGTTTTGGGGTTTTCTTCCTCCCACACTCCTGCTTTCACAGGCAACTCTAGCTCTGATTACCCAGTTGTAGCGAACTTTCCCACCAAGACTTAAGTGGGAGAAACAATTAAGATTTTGCTTCTCTGGAGGAAAATAATGTCTCTTTTGTGCTGCAACTTTTATTTTCTTTTAATACTTTAGCTTCTGTTTTCTAGTTAATTATAATCTCTCTTCAAATCTATGTATTCTTTACATTTTATTCCTTCACCAGAATTCTGTGTCAGAATATGTGTTCCCAGCTGGGACACACCTGACTTACAAGTTATTTTAAAATGGATATACTGGTTTTTGATGACTAAAGTTTGATGAGTCAACATGGGTGAATAGTTTTTCCAAATTATCAATTTAAGGTTTGGCTGCATTTTTTAAAGTATGGAATTCAGAACTTTTGGGTTGCTTAACACTTAGCTGTCATTGTCATTATTCTAAAAAGAGGAGTATTGATAAAGTAAAATATGTAGAAAGAAGAGTGATAAGAAGGGTGAAAGCATAAAGATTGGTGAGGACTGTCTCAAAAATTATAGTTTAATGTCAGAAATAAATTTTTGAGAACCCAATGATAAGGCACTTCAGAGAATCAAATCTAGTAGGACAGCTAAGGAAAACTTAAATAATTAAACTTTAGTATAGACTTATAAATGCTATAAGTGCCATACAAATAGATTCTTACTAGAATAAAAAACTGAGAATATTTAGTTTGCATAAAAGAAGAAATGATAATTTTCTTTGATTATTTGGAAATCTATCATGGAGCAGAAAGACTGTAAATAAAGTAGCTATATTGTTTATTAAGAACTCAAATGCACAGGAAGGACTTTGTAACAATTTGGGGTGCATAAAAAGAATGGGTGGTCATATGAAGCACCAGGGTTTGGATCATGGGGAATGCTTAAGCAATGACTGTGTGACTAACGAATATTGTAGAGATAATTCCTATGTGGATCTATCCCTGATTTCTTGAGTTTGTGACAATTCTCTTTCTCTGAACCCCATATCCTCTCAATTTTCAACTCCTGCCATATCTCCACCAAGAGCATATTCTAAATATGTCAAATCTCTTCATCCCCACCACTATCACTCTCCAGCTACCCCCCACGACTTGGACCATTGCAGTCATCTCCTAAGTGTCCCACTACCCACCGCTACCATCATTTCTCTTGCTTACAATGCATTTTCCACACAGCACACAGATAGGTCTTTTAAAAGGTAAAATAGATAATGTAAATCCTCTTATTGTCCTTTTATGTCTTCCCAATTCTTAGAATAAAATTCATACTCCTTATTCTGGCTTTTTTGGAAAGCCCTGTATGATTGGCCAAAGTCTACTTCTCCAACATCATCTCACTCTTCTCCCCATGGTGAGATGGTGATACTACAGATGCTACTGTTTGATACTATAGATACTATACCATAGAGATGGTGAGAGTATAGATACTCACCATCTCCATGTTCTAGACACACTGGCCTTCTTTTTGTTTCTTAAACACACATAGTTCATTTCTTTATACTAATTGATTTCTTTAACTGGGACACTCTTCTGGTATTTGCAGGTTGACTCATTCTTGTCATTTTTACCTAAGCTAAAATTTTACTTTCTTCAAGAGACTCTCACTGACCACCAGATACAAATTACCTATACAGTTATTTTCTAAGAGATGATTTTAATTGTCTGCACAAGATGTATCAATAGCTGTTTTGGGATTTTTTGTTTGTGTCATTATTTTTTTAATAATAGTATCCATTAACCCACTAAAATGTGACCTTCATAAGAATGAAGTCTTATCTATCTTGTCCATCACTGTATCTTGTACCTTGTTAAGTGGTTGAAAAAAGGGCTTTGGAAAACAGAAAGTGGGGGGGAGACAAGAAAGAAAAGGAGACACTATTATTATTATTATTATTATTATTATTATTTTATTGAGTGACATCATTTTTTAATCTTACTGCATTCCTCAGATTTATCTTTCAAAATCATAAGCATTTCCTTCGATCATGTCCAAGTTAGTGCTTAAGCCATCTAATGAATTTTTAATTTCAGTGACTATGTTTTACTTTTGGTAATTCTAGTTTTTCCAAATGTATTTTCTTCCATGTTATTCTATATTTATTCTTTTTTTACTAGTCTTTACTCTTTATTATTGTCTCTTTATTGTTTCTACTTAAAAAAAATCATTTTAAATGTACCTTTTATGGTTTAAAGCCTTTTTTTTTCCCTCCCAGTTTTTAGTGTCCTCCTTGCATTGCATCTGCAGATTCTCCTTCATGGTTTTTGTTTTTTCCTATAGTTCATTTGGTTTTATTTTATCTTATTTCGATTCAGGGTTCATCTTACATAGATCTTACATCTTACATTTTTCCCCTGTGAAACTGCAATATGGCCTCAGTGTAAAAGTGTCCTTTCACAGCAGTAAATTTCTTGGTTTTAGGTTGCTACATCAAAAAGTATAAATTCACATGGTACCCACACATGATATGTGCTAGTATTTGTTTCTGGTTTTGGCGGGGGGTGAATTTTTATTTCTCAACCATGACTCCTGAATGAAGGCAAGCTTCCTTTTCACTGCTTCCCAGGGCCATTGAGTGAAGTCTCCATAGAACTCCTTTGAAACAAAGAGTAGTCTGTGAGGCTTCAGGCTTTATGTAGTTTGATTGATTTAGTTCCCCAAACCTACATAAGTCAAGGACACTCTCCACTCTATGAAGAAGCACTGAAATCCTAATTCTTAGCCAGTTAGAACTTATAATTTAGAACTTACAATAACAGTTAAAATCCCCTAGCTTACCCCTAATATTGTCTTTTATCTCTTATTGTTGCTATTGTGTTTTATGAGCAGGTATACATTTCCCTTTCTTTTCAGCTTGGCTCATTTTTCTGTCTTGACATTTTACCCAGCCTTCCCATGAGTTTTTAGTAGATCTGGGATCCATCCACATTAGCTCATTCTGCCATGTTGCTTTAAAATTCTTTGCAAAGAGTTAGGCCTATAATTAGGTGCTATTTTCCTCATGAGTTAGGTTTTGTTATTAAACCCATTTTAGATAAAGAAAATATGAGACCTTAAGAGGTTATGGTACTTATAAATCACTATGACTAAGATTTTTTTTGGTCTGGGACTCAAAAAATCACATCAAATTGTTGCCCAAGTCATGTTCTTTCGTGTAAGGCCATATAGTTCATAGGACCACTAGTACCCTTTACAACTTTAAAATTAATTTTATTTCCTTGCACATTGCATGGTTTACCTCCCTAAATTGGGATATGCAGCTTTATGTTGTTAATCATGGTGGAATTTAGAATCAGGCTAATACATGTTCAGAGGTTTTATAATCTCAGCTGCAGGTTCCTTCCGACTGCTTTGTAGGTTTTCCTTGATACTCCTTGGGAAGAGAAATATGCTAAATTGATAGCTTCACAATATGAGTTGATATTAAGATGCCCCTAAAAAAGAAAAATCTTACAGGGTCATTAACATGAGGTTGGATATGATGGAAATATGTTAATGGTGAATAATGTATCATATTGCTTCTTCCTTAATGTTTTCATCCTTGGCAACAGATGTCTTTTTAATTTTGCCTTCACTAAAATTTACTTTATTGAGCATAAATAAGAAGATGCATTTATATTTTTAATGAAGGATTTAGAAGTGAGTACCAGACCATATTAGATTCACTCTGGAGGACACACATAGAAAAGTCAGAGAAATGTATATATTCAGTCCTTAAGTTCCTGAAACTGAAAAGGCATTAATTTTCATGTCCTCTACAGATTATAAAGGTTTTCAGATTCTAATTCTAATAAAAGAATAAAATTCTCACAACAGTACTCAATTCTTCTTAGTAAATGGCTGAGAAAGAACTGAACTCCTTTACCAGACAAGCAATCTGTTAATTACTTGTAAAGGTCACAACTGAATCACACAAGAATTTAATTTTTCTGTGTAACAGTACTCTATGTTTTTCTCAAAGCCTATGGTTTCAGAGAACCAGAATTTCCCACTACCTCAAAACACTAGGTTGACCTCAAAAACAAGTCTGGAAAAAATATCCTTCCAGACATTAAAAAACGAAACACGAACAACAACCAAATGATGTTTGACATTTAAGAATGACCTTTGTGTAGCAAATAAAGTCATTTTCCAAAAAGCCAACATTCAAACTTTCCCAGAAACAATTTACAGATGAAAAGACATCACCAGCTAAAGAAGAAATTGCTAACCATAAACCTTTTTTTTTTTTTTTTACAAACACCATTGATATTAGTGAAGCTAAATGTCCAGATAAAGTAAAAATGCTCCATCAGTTCTCACATCACTTTTTCAGTATTGCTGAATCAGTTTTGATAACTCTAGTGAACATTTTCTTTTTAATTTCTAAACCTCCTTCTCTTGCAGGCTCCTCTAAAGATGGAGAGATCTTTGCTGGATCCAGAGTGTCTCACTAAATTGAGTGACTTAGACATCTAAAGACTTGGTTTGCCCTCTTTTGACTTCAAGTTTTTATGCTCCAAATCTCATACTGATTCCATAAAAACAATCTACAGACTTTAAGCAGCAGATTATTTGAAAATGGGTAATTACAACCATTCAGATCCCACCCTGGAAACAACCAGTAAGTGATATCAACAAATACATTAATCAAGTTAACATAAAGTGGTAAGTGGTCGTATGAAAAATTTTTTAAAGATTTTATTTATTTATTTGACAGAGAGAGATCACAAGTAGGCAGAGAGGCAGGCAGAGAGAGAGAGAGAGGAGGAAGCAGGCTCCCTGCTGAGCAGAGAGCCCGATTCGGGACTCAATCCCAGGACCCTGAGATCATGACCTGAGCCAAAGGCAGAGGCTTAACCCACTGAGCCACCCAGACACCCCATTGTGGTTATATGAGATTAAGCTCAGAGTCTACATAAATGTGTGTCAATATTTTCCTTCTTTTGTACTTAAGTGAGGAGAACAACATTTCTTTTTTTTTTTTTTTTTTTTTTTTTTCCGATACGAATACTTCTTTAGCACCTACTGTGTCAGTACCTGCTGGTAGAACAGATTTTTCATTTCATTAATATTTCTGTGAAACAAGAATTCTTTGTCACCCAACTTCCTAAAACTTAGGAAATGAAGGAAAATGTAATAATATCATTAGAGTATAAATAAAAGAGCTGAATTTCAAAATTAGTTATGTCTGTGTTAAAGGCCAATGTTCTTTGTTCTATAATACTAAGTTCAAATACAGAAAGGCAGGGTATCCTTTCCCCATACAAGAGTAATTCAAATTCATTACAGAAAATAAAGACACCATATAAAATATATATTATGTGTATCCCTATTTTACTACCAAAAATTTCTTACTACCATTATTTTCTAAGTTGTAGACTCATTTTGGGGGGGTGCTATATGGAATAAGATGCTATGATATTTTCTTGAGAACTTAGGTCAGCAGTTAACTAATAGTGCAAAGATTTCACAGTTGAGAACAAATTTACTGGATTAAAATCTTTAATGACTCCCAGGGACACAAGGGCAGATTTTACCATTGAAACTCCTGCCAAGGATAAGAGTACTGAAAAATCTTTTTCCCAAAAAGAAGAAAAGAAGAAAAAGAGGAGTTCCTTGGGGAATCACTGGTAAATTTAGGGGAAAATAAAACATTTCGTGATTGGACATACACTTAAATCATCAGGCTTGCTTGCTAGCTCAAGTGCTGTCAGATAAAGAAGAGAGAGTACCAGGGGGAGATGCTTTTATGAGACTATACTACAAGTACAGGAGAGGAAAGGGGATGATGTTTGGAAAACTTCAGGATTTACGACAAAAAGATTTCGGAGTAGTAGAAATGTTATATTCTGTCAGCAATCAACAAATCACAAATGGAATTTCTTATGAGAAATTTATGACTTTGCTTTGAGGTGAAGGCGAGAGTGAAACTTCTTAATGAAAATGTTAGCAGATGAACTAAGAATGTCAATATGAGGGTACAGTCTTACTGACTTCTTACTGGGATGGAGGTTGGGTGAAGTCTACAGGGCAAATTAGGACCATGAGCTGCTTTAGGAGAAAGCCCACATTTGGGGTTGGAAGGGGAAAGCAGAACTTTAAAGTAAGATGCAAATAAATACTGAAAGTAGACAGATAAACTAGAAGAGTTTCATCAGGGGAAATCCAGTGAATAGAAGGAATGCTCTTGGGGATTCAGAAGGTTAGGAGATTTGGAAATCGCTGACCCACAAGAATCAAATGATTTCCAAAATGATAAAAATGAAATAAGTTAATTAGAAACAGAAAAGCCTTAGAATTGATCATTGATTGATAAACCCAATATATGTGTCTCTTTGAGACTCTAACAAATCCAATGAGGAAATAAAAATATAAGTAAAGTTAAAGGGACAATAAATAACTACATAATTTATTGATTTTAATATTAAAGATGATATTTTTATATATTATTAGGATTTTTTGAAATTAATAATTTTCAGACAGATTAGCAATAATTTAAGAAGCGAGAAATATTTTGTTCAATAAACCAAGAAGACAAAAAATGTTATTAAAGAACTATATGCAAATAAGGACTATTGGGGTGGGGTTTACTCTTAAACGTATAACAAAGTTATTTTCTGATATATATACAAAAAGTTATAGAACTTGAAAATAATAAAAAGCTACCTAATTTGTTTTATATAATTAGGAAAACATGGATAGCAAAATATGACAAACGGCGTTAAATTAAAAACCATAAAGCAAAATAATTTATGTGAAAAATCCTAAATAAAATACTAGGATGAAATCAATAGTTCATGAAAGAAAAGAAAACAAACCTCTCACATTAAGTAGGGTTTATTCAAGGAATTAAATATTAATATCAAGAAATCTTTTAGAAAAAAATACATTTAAATAGATCTGGAGAAGCCTGAAATTTGCTAACTTTTCCTAATTAAAATTATTTTAAAACTATGAATCTTTAATCTGATTAGGAAAAATAACAAGTCTCAAATCAATAGTCCTATCATACTTAGTAATGAAACTCTGGCGACATCTTCATAAGTAATAAATACAAAACAAGGATGTTCATAATAACAATAATTATTTCATACTGGTTTTGAAGTCAATTCAACACAATTAGACTCAAAGCATTTATACAAAAGACAATAATGGGAAAAGAAACAAATTGTATTTGCAGACAACAGAATTACTTAGCTAGAAAAGCCAATTTTAAAACTGGTGGAATTAATAAGAGTTCATTATGCCTGAATATGTGATAAAAAATTACTCAATAGCTTTGTTACATCAACAGTAAATTACAAATAATTTCTAAAAACACACTAAAACAAAGTGTGAAACAAACAATTAATTTAACACTAAATATTCAGAAGCCATATGAAGCACAACTATAAATCTTAATCAGAACTATTAGTGTGTCAGACAGTGTGGCTACTGCTTTACCATATTATCTTCTTTATTCTTTACAATTATCCTTTGTTTACATTTTATGTTCCTTTGAAGCTTGGAAAGATGAACAACTTGCCCAATGTCTCACAGTGAGGTGGCAGGGAGAGGACGAATGGAGTAACGGAAAGAGAGGAAGAGAAAGTGCTGCTGGCAAGGCAAACACCCAGGATGTGACAGACTCTACTGTGAGAGACGTACTATACATAATAAGAGATTTCATTTATCAGAAACAATCATAAATAGAATCTAAGTTCAAATAACAAAACAGAGAAGACACTTGTGGTGATGTGACCTGCGTACATCATTAACAAACCCAAAACATAAAGATAAGAAATAAACGTGCTCCCTCTACTAGCAACCCAAATAAGATGAACTACCATAAGAATGATAATTTTTTTTTTTTTTTTTGAGAGAGAGAGTGTGAGAGCAGGGTGGGGTGGGGGTGGGGTGGGGTGGGGTTGGCGTTGACACAGACGGAGAGAGAGATTCCAAAGCAGGCCCAACAAGGGGTTCGAACTCACCACCAAAATCAAGAGTCAGATGCTCAACTGATTGAGCCACCCAGGTGCCCCAAGAATAATTATTTTAATCTGTGAGATTAGCAAAAGTTAAAAGTTAGACAATACTTTTAAGAGGATCATGAAATAAGTGCTCAAAGAATGCTACTGGAATCTAAACAATTCCAAAACTTTGTCTTTAGCATTTTGGCAGTTTTTACTAGGAACTCTAAAATTGTCAGTATCCTTTGATTCAGCAATTCTACTTTCCTAAAAGGATCTAATTGAAAATAGTAGAGATGTGGTCAAATACGTATAATCAAATGTTTATTACAGAGACACCTGTAATATCAAACTCTTAAAAACTAAGGAAGAACTAGTAAGTAACGAAATTAATGCAGTACTTGAAAATCATTTTCTAAGAAATTTTAATGGCAAAGTAAATTGTTTTGTTACGTTTACAAGCACAGCAATAACAAAAGCAAAAACAAAATCAAACAAAAAAACCCTAAAAGAAAAAAAAAAAAACAAAAAACAGGGCACCTGGGTGGCTCAGTTGGTTAAGGGTCTGCCTTCAGCTCAGGTCATGACCTTGGAGCCTTGAGATGGAACCCTACATTGAGCCCCACATTGAGCCGCATATCAGGCTCCCTGCTCAACAGAGAGTCTTTTTCCTCAGCCTCTCACCTGCTTGTGCTCTCTCTCTTCCTCTCTCTCAAATAAAATCTTAAAAAAACCCAAAACCCCAAAAACAGAAAAAAACAGAGGCCTACATTATAAATTATAAGATCATAAATAATTTTTGTGTCTTTGTAATTGCATCTTTATAATTCATTGTCTTTTCCAGTTATCCACAATGATTACAGATATTTCTCAAAATCAGGGAAGGAGAATTTTTAAAAATCGGTGTTTAGCAGTTTCTCTAAACTATGGGGACAGAAACTCAATTTGTGTATTTAAGGAGAGTAGGTGGTGAGAAAATGAACATAGTGGTCAATTTCGTTCATTCTGTAACTGAAAAGAAAGGAGGGAAGTGGGGCAGTAGCTAGAGGGAAGACTGGAGTTTGAATATTTGGGAAACTTTTTAACCTAATTTGCAAAACTCATTTACAGTTTGAAGACAAAGAACTGCTGTGAAGCAAGGAGACATGGGGCTGATCACCATTTCCGCTCCGTGCTGTGGAATGATGAGGTTGAAGATGGAGGTCATGGACCAGCCTGCAGCAGGTAGTCTCTCAAGTGGGACACCTGTAATTGTCTGCTTGGCCAACCAAGCAGAAAGGGAAGCCTGCTAATGTTGTCACTGCTATTGTGATTAAAAGAGACCACAACATATTTTGTTGCAAAGTACATCTATCTATTCCCTAGCCTTGTAGTTTAAATCCACAATAAAGAGAACTTCTTTGCTCAATTCTTATGGACAGGAAATTAAGAGGTATCATATAGTGAGGAATAGGGTTAACTTATTATTAATTATTCTTGAAGCTAGAGGCTGAGGAAGAGGCATGGTGGAGTTCACATCAGCTGGAGGAAGAATAAGAGGAGCAGTAACAAAGTAAACCTGATGATGAATTACAGAACCCTTACACAGGTATCCTAAATTATGTGCTTTTCATCTTTAGGAATAGAGCTCTAAAAACCACAACCTGGTTTGGCACCTATTTGGGACGATTAGTACAGATATATTTCTTGTATAATGATACTTTACATTGACTAGATAATATAAAATATGGAAGACAGTCTCAACAATCTAAACATTCATTTTCTTCATTATGATGTCACCCAATTTGCGGTGTCTCATATCTGTGGTCTCTAAACAGTGGTCATGTCCATCTTTATAAATAGGGTAAAATTCAATTCCCAGGTAACATCATCAATTTTATAAACATGCCTCATTTTAAATTAAGAAGGAAGAAAGACTGACATTCTTAATAGTCCTAACACTGCTGAAGTGATAGAAATCACAATAAACTTCATTAGGTTAGGTGCTTGGGGAAGGAATGACATGGGGGATTAGTTTCAGTATTTTAAACAGGATCACAGGAGAAATCTAAAAAACAGAAATTCAAAACAGAGAGCTCCTGCATGTCCATGGCTGAAAGTGTGTCCATGGAAACATCTTAAATGTCTGTCAATAAGCAAGAATTAAATAAATTAAGTTGCAGTCAAAATACAGAATATTTTGTAAACAATTAAGTAAACATAAATCACAGATATATGTGATTGTCTTGGAGGGAACCCCAAGGCCCAGTCATGTGTCAGATAACTTACACCTGATTCCATTTATTCAGATCTTTACCAAAATGTATGTGAGTGTGAGTGTGTGTGTGTGTGTGCGCGCGTGCATGCATGTGTGCACACATATAGAAATGTCTCAGAAGAATCACATCAACTGTGTATCAGCTATTTGTAGCAGTCAGATGGGAGAAGTTAAAAAGTATGTATTCTTGTACTCTTCAGGGTTTTTACAATGAGCATGGGTGTATTTGTCTATCAGCTAGGGTAATAAAATTTTAAGAATTGGCACTGAAAAGTTCTTCTACTCTTTGGGGTTTTTACAATAAGCATGGGTATATCCGTCCATCAGCTAGGGTAATAAAATCTTAAGAATTGGCACTGAACTCTTATTTTTTACAAGTTTTCGTAAAAGTCTATGGATTATAAAAAAAAAAAAACACACAATAAAATACAGGAAAACTTAGAAAGGTCCTAATCCTTGTAAGTCTAAGTAAATGTAATAGGAGATTGTATACCTTACCAGCAGCTATAAAGGAGGTGGTTTCGATTTGCTAGCACCTATAGGGAACTGATTAAAAGATGAGCATAAGGGGAACTACGACCAAGAAAGGGGTTCTCCCAATAGGAGATAACAGTGAAAATTCACTGTTCACCTCCACACCACAGCCCTGGCTTTGGGAATGATGGAGACATTTCTCTCAAGTCTGAATTTCTGAATTTTACTGATATCATTTGGGGAAAAGTAGTGGGCAATATTCTTTGATTAGTGATTCATAATGAAAAAGGCAAACAATCTCCAGGCTACTGAAGAGATGACATGCTCTTTCTGGCTTAATGAAAGATAAATTAAAGTCATTTGACACTGCCATATGTTAACGATCTTTTCTCAAGCAGAAAAAAACAAAAACAAAAAAACACACATTACTACAGATGGTTTGATTTAGTGTCCTAAGAAGGTTGCAGGGAACAAACCCACTTTTTGTTAGTATGTTTTTTGGTGGGATAATAGACATAGTCTTTAGTGGATAAAATAATAAAATATGTATGGCTATACCTGCCATTTTGAATGAGAGGTAGAAGCATGAATAATGCCTAAATTACATTTAGACCAGTTTCAGAAAATAGATAAGAAAACACATGGTAC
Organism: Mustela nivalis; assembly: GCF_964662115.1. Lineage (NCBI taxonomy): Eukaryota > Metazoa > Chordata > Mammalia > Carnivora > Mustelidae > Mustela > Mustela nivalis. The sequence goes on along the minus strand of NC_139024.1, from coordinate 109,491,103 downwards.
AAAATTGTGGATTCTATACACACTGGAATGATGTTACTAAAATCCTCATGCCGTAGTGATAAAAGGTTTGCAGTGAGTCATCCATACTCTTAGTCATGCCTATTTTATAATAGTTCCTAACATGAATTTATATATTATGAATAATATGTTTCTTACAGATGAGAAGTAAAAAATTAACATAAATGTTACCAACATAGTACCATTTCTCTCATTTCCAAATATATAAGAAATATTTTTAACAATATTAAACATTTTGGGGAAATAATAAACCTTAACCATAATAATAATACCAATCTAACTCAGCACATGGTTTTGCTTTTTAAGTTTGTTTTATTTTTATTTTATTTATTTTATTTTTTATTTTAAGTAGGCTCCATGCCCAATGTGGGGGCTTGAACTCACAATCCTCAGATCAAAAACCACATGTTCTACCTACTGAGCCAGCCAGATGCCCTTTCGTGTGCTTTATGTGATTTTCTTTCCAAGCTTTGTCCTTACATATATTTGGATAATTTTGTTTTCTGCCTTTCTGTTTAAGATCATTTTATAAGAATTTTTCATTATACTATGTAGTGTACATGATTATTTTAAGTTTTTATTTTTTAAACTTGTATTTTAATGTACGAATTTGTTGCCCTATTGCTTGGCATTTAAGTTGTTAAATTTCACAGCAGTATTATAAGTCATGATAAAAAGCATGTTTTTTAAAATATATTTTTCTCTTTTTAAAATCTTTATTGTTAACAAGTACATTTGACATGATATCTACATTTTAAACAAATTTTTATTTACTTGGTGTGTCTAAGATGCCTCCTAATAATCTCTACCTCATGGTCTTCACACCCTTGCATAGTCTCCTGGATTTAGCACGTCACTTTCACCAAATAGAGTATAATAGATGTCCAGAATAAGTGTCTATTTTAGTAGAAATAAGTCTACCCCTTGCATAATGGAAATAGTCTAATAGGTTGAGCCTCTTAGAGAATCATGGCACATCATAGACTCAATGTTAGGCTCTTTTGGTAGTAGATTGGACATTCAGCATTGGACACAAGCAAGGCAAGAAAGAAAGAGCAGATATCGTGGGGTGTTAGTTTCAAGACTGGGATAGAATAAGGCTGTGGAATCCTCTACTGAGTGTGAACTCACATTCTCTTGGATTACTTGTCCTGGAGAAAGCCAGTAACTGTGTTGTGAGGGTCTGTGGAGAGGCCCATGTAGTAATAAACTCAGGTCTGCAAATAACCATGTGAGTAAGCCTGAAAGTAGAACCACCCTCCCCACTACCATCACCAGTTGATTCTTCAGATGAGACTGCATTCTAGCCAACTGCAACCTCTTGAGAGACTTTGAAACAGGCACCCAGCTAAGCTGGAAGCCATATTACTGACCCCCAGAAACTGACATAATAGATATTTGTCATTTTAAGCTGCTATGTTTTAGGGTAGTTTGTTACCCAGAAATGGATAACTAATACAGACTTGGGGAATAGATGTAGGATACACAGAATAATAGTTCCATGAAAATGGGAAAATCTATATATTTCATTTACTGGGAAACAAATTCCTATGTTAGAAGTGATGCTCTTTAGAGTGGATAAAGCATTCCATATGCAAGCCCACAGATGATAGTTTTGGCAGAGACACTGTAAGAAAGGAAGACAAATCCATATCCAGAGAAAGTGCTTATTTTAGTAAGAATAAGTACTGCTACTTCCGTAATGGAAGAAGTCCAACTGGTTCAGCCTCTTAGAAAATCATGACACATCATAGATTCAGTGTTAGGCTCTATTGCTAGTAGATTGGACATTCATCATTGGAAGTAAACAGATTTCTCTCCAGGAGCAGAAGCCCATTTACTGAGCCCATGCATATCCTCTATCCTTGTCACCTTGGCCACTTTGCCCATGAGCCCATTAGACAATGACATGAGTGGCTGGGAATGGAAACTGACCGAAGTCCTTAGAATGGGTCATCCAATGACTTGTTTATTAAAATCCTCTGTTGAAGTCACCCTTTAGTCAGTATTCAAATGAGATATAAATATCTCCAAACTTGTTGCCTGTCTGGAAGGGTCTATCCAAATACCTCTTACCCAGACCTCCTTATGACCAATTTTCCAATTATGTTCCTCCCAAGTCCCCAATAATCTAGCCAAGCATTAGTCACAATCTATGAACCTCTGTAGAACTGCACTTCTGGTTATGCATTTCTGGTTAAGATCATTCTCAAAAATTAGATTACAAGGTCAAGGTTAATGTTGTTTTTTGACTTTTAGTTATTATTTTTGCACTGTTAATTTTTCCACTGCCACAAACAATATGTGAATACATTCATTTCGCTGCCATCTTATTAATTACATATATATTATAAACTTAGTATATGTTTATGTTCATGTATTTTTCTTTCTTTTTTTTAAAGATTTTATTTATTTATTTGACAGAGAGAGATTACAAATAGGCAGAGAGGCAGGCAGAGAGAGGAGGAAGCAGGCTCCCCGCTGAGCAGAGAGCCCGATGTGGGACTCGATCTCAGGACGCTGGGATCATGACTTGAGCCCAAGACAGCAGCCCAACCGACTGACCGACTGAGCCACCCAGGCATCCCTCATGTATTTTTCTTATGCATCTGTTGAACTCTTGATTTTTAAATACTAATTCATTGGACTTCTTTACATATTTTTTAAACTTTTCATTGTGCTATGTAATGCTTCCCATTATTTGGGCAAAGGTTTTAAAAACATTTATATATTAATATTTAATTCTTTTCTTTCTAACACATTAAACCTTAGAACAATACTTTGCTGAGACAAATTTAGTCTTATTATTGTTATATTTAATTTTTTATATTTAATGTTTTAGTCCATTTACCCTACAGTTTGGTATATATATATCATCATAATTATATAAGAATGGCAGAAGCATTTATCTAAGGAGTAGTTTTATCTCTCACAATATTTTTCAAAAAGGTTCTAACATTAAGTTTTATGTAACTGTCTACTAGTTTTATTTATTTATTTATTTATTTATTTATTTGACACACAGAGATCATAAGTAGGCAGAGAGGCAGGCAGAGTGAGAGAGAGGAGAAAGCGGGCTCCCTGCAGAGCAGAGAGCCCACTGTGGGGCTCGAGGACTCTGGGATCATGATCTGAGCCAAAGGCAGAGGCTTTAACCCACTGAGCCACCCAGGTGCCCCTGTCAACTTGTGTTTTAAAAATAAACTTATTTTAGTCTTAGATTTATAGAAATGTTGGACAGAGCGCATATAGAGTTCCCACTTACCCTGCACTGTTTTCCTAAACTGGACCACTTTCTTACATCACACATAAAGATAAACTCTGAATGGATTAAAGACCTAAATGTGAGAATTGAAACCATAAAAAAATCATAGAAAAGAGCAAAGGCAGTAATTTCTCAGATATAAGCTGTAACAACAGCTTTCTAGATATGTCCCCTAAGGCCAGGGAAACAAAAGCAAAAATAAATTATTGGGACTACACCGAAATAAAAAGTTTCTGCACAGCAAAGGAGACAACCAGCAAAACTAAAAGACAACCTATTGAATGGGAGAAGATATTTGCAAATGACATATCTGGTGAAGGGTTAGTATCCAAATTATATAAAGAACTTACACAACTCAACACCCCAAAAACAAATAATCCAATTTAAAATGGGCAGAAGATATGAACAGATATTTTTTCAAAGACATACAGATGGCCATGTGCAGACACATGAAAAGATGCTCAACAACACTCATCATCAGGAAAATGCAAATCAAAACTACAATGAGCTATCACCTCCTACCTGTCAGAATGACTAAAATAAAAAACACAAGAAACAACAAGTTTTGGCAAAGATATGGAGAACAAGGAACCTTCATGCACTGTTGGTAGGAATGCAAACTTGTGCACCCACTATGGAAAAGAGTATGGAGGTTCTTCAAGAAATTAAAAATAGAACTACCCTATGATCCAGAAATCATGTTACTGGGTATTTTCCCAAGGAATACAAAAACATTAATTTGAAAGGATTTGTGCATCCCTATGTTTATTGCAGCATCATTTACAATAGCCAAATTACGGAGGGAGTCCTTATGCCATTCAACAGATGAATGCATAAAGAGCAAGTGGTATATAAAATATATATATAATTCCATTATATACTATATACTATAATTAGTATTAATTATGCCATTAATTACTATATATATTATCCCATTATATGTGTACATATATATACATATAAATACTATCTATACTATAAAGATATATGGAATACCTCTCATTCTTTCTGCACCATTATATATATGTTTGTGTGTATATATATATTTACTTATTTATATTGATATATTTATATACTGGGATACTAATCAGCCATAAAATGAAGGAAATTTTGCCATTTGCAACAACATGGATGGAGCTAGACAGCACAATGCTAA